>NC_092835.1:16066000-16392500 GCF_039878825.1 Excalfactoria chinensis
TACATGATTAATATAAGGACTTCAAGCAGAACAGAATAGTGTAAGAAATGTTCACATAATCCCTCATTTTAGGAAAGAAAATGGTTTCACCAACACACATCAGTGTGTAGAAGAACATGTTTTTATTTCCACATGTGATCATAAGCCTGTCTTTATCCAATCACCAATATACCCTTTCACAAATACAGAGCTCCTAAATTCCTATAAAAAAAACAAAAGACACACCAAAAAGGTGTTTGTTACACCATACCAAATCCAATTTGCATCTTCTGATGTAAATAAAATACACTCTATGAACAAACCTTTTAGCAAGGCAGAAAAAACTCCAAGAATTGCAACTAAAACAATACACCTATCAGAGAAGCCAGGCAACCTACAGGCAGCGTGCACTCACATTCATCAGAGACTTGATGTACTGGCGTGTTCGGTTCTGATCATTCAATTCCCCAAAGCGTGGTCTGTTCCAAAGAAGGTGGGCCTGGCATCTACAAACAGGACTCTCAACACGAACATCTTCCTTATTCTCATCTTCTTCTCTGGAACAACAAAAATAAGTGCAGGTTCCAGCAATCCAAAGCTCAGTTGTGTTTCTATGCAGCACTTCCATTTTTTTTTCCCTACCTGCCCATTGTAGTGTATTTTAATTTGTTTAGGCTCTTGGTAATTTTCTAGTCTTTAGGTTTTCATCTTGTTCTTATACAAAATAGCTCAGCTTTAAGAACAGCAATTAGCCCAGCTTGGAGGAAGCTACCACCCCTTTTTTTACACACATATCTCACTACCTGGCTTTCTGCAGTGTATACCACACGGAGTACTCATCACGACAGGCAGTCAGGTGCACCTTCTCACCCTGGAGAATCTGCTCTTCTTTTGGAAGGAAATAAACACACTGCATCCAGTGATCTCTCCACTGAAAAGGAGTTGATGAACAAAACCTTAGGGATTCACTCAAACAGTAAACACACAAGAAATACAAAAAATCAATTAGTAAGAACGGGCATGACTTTGAAGCATTGATACATGACTAGTTGGAAGATTCTTCTTCATGTTAGCAAGGCTGAGTAACGAATAATACTGTGCATTGAATAAAGGTACTCTGCGCCGTTGTCTTAAAATAGGATAAGCTTGAGACCAATGGCTTGCTGTGTATCTAAGCTTGTGCTTTATGCAATGAAAACCAGAACAAAACCACATTTATTAATGCTGTTTTACCTCTACGCTTCCGTTAGAAACACGTATTGAATTGCTGACAGTGAGCAGTGGTTGGAGTCTCATGAATCAAATGAGCCCAATTAGTGTCACTGTGACATGACAACACAGCAATCCAGGTGTTCCAAAAAGTTGCTTTCTGTAATGCAAATGTTTTAAGCCAACTAAATGCCCTAAGCTTGTTAGTTTCCCCTTTCATTCTCAAACACAGTAAGTGCAAACAAGTGCTCTGTAGTTTCCTTTTGACTAACTTTATCCTGCAAGTAAATACAAAAACACAGGAGTGATCTCCCATTCTACTCAATATCCACTATCGATTCATCAGTTTTCCCTAATAGTCCTCTTCCTTATGGGAATATAAATAAAGTTAAAACATTTGGAAATTTCATACAAAAAACTCCATGGAAGCAAAACACAGCCTGATATTCTGACCAATGACAGAGACTAGTTTAAAAAACAAATAAAGAAATGTGGAAATTGTTGTTTTATTTCTTAAAAGTAAAAAAAACAACAAAAAAATCAAGATCTACAAGGCAGCCTCAGCTTTACATTAAAGCAAACCTACAATGTGCATAAAATTAGCATTTCTATGATTTATCACCTTCCAATACATAAAATATTAGCAAAGTTCCTATACCATTTACAAGACAGCTGTTTAAAAGCCCCAGTAAGACCTTTAATTACTGAAAGTCATTTGATGATGGTACCTGAGGGCTCAGTATTTTACCTGGAAAGCAGACGTGGGTTTTACCCAGTATGGAGCCATTGTGCAATTTATTGTTCCAGAAGGATCCATGTCAATATCCCACCAGGAAAGTACAATTTGTGCCTTGCCAGATTTTACAGGCTCCAGCTGCACTCTGTAGCAGGTAGATGCACTCCTTACTGGCTGACTGAAATCCACACTGCGGAGAAGCACCAAAATTGTGAAAAGAAACAGTTCAGAAATGCTCACCTGCTTCCTAAGCAGAATGCACAACTTAAAGAAAAACCTTACTCTGAACAAAGCCATGCCTACTCTACCTGTGAGTGATACTGTGATACTGTGATACTCTACCTGAACATAGTCACCACATCACTAAGGATGGTGAAGTCACTTGAAGGCACCTGGTTCAGCTGGATATCACAAACAGAAGGAACACCTGGGCAGTTCTCCATTTCTGAAGGGGAGACAATAATTTTTTCACCATCCTCTGCTTCAACATGAACAGGAAACAGTTTGTTCCAGGACCACATTCTTTTGGATTCCACTAACTGGACATACACTGTTGCTCTGTGAGGCACTGCCTCACATCCTTCCTGAGTGTGCAAAACAAAGGGTAAAAGAGTTCAACAAAGCTGCCTTATTAACAGACATGAAAATTAAATCAACTGAAATGCCAACCAACTTAAAGGAAAAGTAATTAGACTGGGAACTTTCAAATCTTAAACTCTAGTTCTTTCACAGACTTCTGACACCAGAACACTCTGTCTGTGAAATATGATCGGCCTGTCCATCCCACCGGCCATCCTCAAGGACTACTTTGAATGATCACTTTGCTATCCTAATGATACAACAATACTTGCTCAGCTAAACTTACATCTGCATTCCCATTCTGAGGTGACAGATCTATTTTGAGCTTCTCCAAGCACATAACTACTAAGTGATCAACATTAACACAGAATTTGTTATTGCAATGAACTTATATATAGACACAGAATACTGGCACAAATATTTATTCAATGACGACTTCATAACCATGTTTAAAGCACAGAAAACATACAAGCTGTTCTAAATAAGCACAGAACTAAAAGCTGGTTGCAAAGCTCAGGAGTTACACTTTGGCAAAACAGACCAATTACAATGGAGAGCTGAAAAAGTTAGAGTGTTTTTGTCTTTATAACCCTATAAAAACAGGTGAAAGGAAGCCTAGAAAGCTCAAGTTTTGTCATCGACCTCTATCCTACTCCAGAAAAAACCCCTAGGGAGGAATCTGACACACATTTTCTTACCTGTACAAGGTACTTGTGTGCATGCTCATAGCTTGGTAAAGCACCTTCTCCTATCAGCTCTGTGTCAAATAATTCTGTTACCAGGATATTTGCACGACACTGCATATCTCCATCTGAAAGACATATTGCTGTTGCTATACTAAGTCGTACATAAAAGTCTTTTAAAAAGCTGGCATGCTGAAAAGACAAGTCATTCAAAAACTCTCTCCTGACAGAGAACCTGCTGAAGCACACAAAATATTTACCTGTAGAAGTTTATTGACTACGTAACTATTTAAATATTACCAGAAACATTTCCTTGTAGTCTTCCAATATTACTTTCTGGAAAGAAAAGGATCTCCTTTGTTTAATTAAAATCACTTGGAGAAGTACAAAAATACATATTTCCTCAAAGTATCAAAGTAGTAGTGAAATATATACATAAACCTCGCTTTATATTTCTCACCTGGCCCAACTGTGACTTCAGTGGAGTGCTTGTTGATTACCTTGATCTTATCACGAAAACCATTTTTCTCCACTATCTTCACCGCAGCATTAGCCATGGGTTTGAAAACCTGTAAACAGCAAGATTGCAATGAATGGGTGAGCTGATGTTACCTCCAAAAATACAACACAACACGCAGCACACTTAGTGTTGCTAAAATTTTACACCTGTATTTTTTTCCTGTGGTTGAAGTTTATGGCCACGAAACAAGACTTTAAGCCTCCCTTCAAAAGTTCACAGATCTCTAATGAGACTGGTCAAAACTGACCCTCAGCTGTCTCCAAAAGCTACTCCACTTTAACTGTTGAAAGACAAGAACATCCCTCACGAATTGTCTAACATTTACATTAAACAAACTTGCCCTTAAATGTAAAGGGATATACGTACCACAAGGGGCTCCAAGAAACCATTTTGTGCTCAAGATGTAAAAATAAGTATATCAAATATTAATTAAAAGGGAAAAAAAGAACCAGTCCATAAACAGTCACCAGAATATACCACAATGCTACTCTTATTAACAGTATAATATTGAAGAAAAGTCTTCATTCCTTTGGAACAAAGAGAAAAACAAAGAGATGACTTGAAAATAAGCAAAGAATGAAAAGCGTGGTAAAAGGTCTTAATGACTACATTGTTCATAAGCACACAGATTTTGAATATTCTACCCAGCCACAAAATCTGATTGCTCACGATAAGAGATTTGTGGCCACGTTGAAACCTAGCCCCAGTTCCATAACTGGAATAATATACTGCTATTAGAACGTATATATCTGTGGCTCCCAGATTCAACCTAGGGACAAGTGAATGTCGTCTGTTTCTACAATTCATTAAAAGAATATGTTAAACTGGCCAAAATATTCCTGGTATTACTCTTAATGTAAGTAACTGCTGTTAGCAACCATCAGGATCCACAACTGTCAGTGCAGCAGGAGATCCTCTATGTAAACACAGAGATGGAAGAATCAGTTTATGAGTCAGTCTCTCTATTAAGACGTGGACCATGTTTTGATTTACTGGTATGGGAGCCCATCAACAAGAACTGAAACTTAGGAAGATCAGCAACATGGCTTGAGAATATTCACTGTTTTCAGGTTCTCCATATCACACTGGAGTTCAGTTAAGCAGGGAAGACAGAGCAGTATAAAACTGGACTGTTTGACAATCTGCTTGTTGACACAAACTGTTCCCCACAAAAACATTACATGCATTTTCAGCTATACTCTTTGAAGATCCATCTCTTCTCATGTGCATAAGGATATAAAATCTGCACTTCAGAAGGCGCAGTACAGAACAGCAAACGCACCGATGCCACTGGTTGCAAAGGCACAACTGCACTAAAGCTCTTAAAAAGAAATTACAAACATGAATGCAATCTGTTACAAATGCTTACCTCAATTGCATAGCAGAAATCTGCACCTGCTGAAGCTGCCATCATAGACAGGAGTCCCGTGCCAGTCCCTATGTCTAGAACAATTGCTTTCTCACCTCTTCCCTTTACTCGGCTCACGGCAGCACGAATACCTTGGTAATATTTCATGTTCTGTGGAAATGAAATAGAAGTAAATACATAGTAGGGGTTGCCTTTTTAATAAAATGAGATCAACAACCTTCTACCTACTTTTAATTTTTGTGCAGAATTTTTCCCTTCTCAGACTGCATGCATTCATCGTTAGAAAAAAAGGCCTACGGTCATTCCTTATGCTGTACAGTCACACCAAAGGCACTGTTAGTAGAAGTGTTTACAAGTACAAGACATTTTGTGAAGCTGATAACAATAACCACGTAAGATGCTACAGTCTTTGCTTCAAGGTGTCACAACGTAGACACACACAGAAGTTCTTTAAAAGGTTTGTGACTAAACATCTTGAGCACAAGGAACATTTAAACCGTTCCTCAAGGCTTCATCACACCTGTAGATATGCTATTCATCTTAATTTTCTTCACAGTCTTCATCTTTAAACACACCAAATCATAATGGAGAATAAAGACAGACTTTCCTTACATTCCTGTGATAACTACAAAGCTCAGCTTCACATTTACAGCCTGTGAAATTCTACCTAGTGAGCTCCGTCACAATCCCAACAAAAACGTCAAATATAGAGCAACAAAAGCGGCTGCTGAGTGTAAATATCACATTCTGCAGTAATAAACACTGCGCTAGAGACAGATGTAAGAAGAGTCTGACCTGATCTAAGAGCAGGTCAGATACCTTGAGGAGTACAAATCCAAACACTTCATCCTTTGGAGAAACCTACACCATCATACAGTGACTGCTGCTCAAGAGAAAGAAAGTGACTGTTTCCTCACCATTCAAAAGTTTGTTGCTCCTGTACTCACCCTGTCCTTATCGTGAAGCATGTCTGCATAGCGGGACCTGCAATAAATGGAACTCCAATCAGCACAATGTGAGACACCACAGAACACCAGGTCTCATAGGACAGCCTTTGTTTTCCCCTACTAAAGCAACCAGTCCTATGTCCCATGAACGTGCAGATAACTCTGACGTACTCTTTGAATTTCCAAGTGGTTTCCCAGACCTAAGGAATTAAGTAATGTCAGTGGTGTGGCCACAAATTCCCACAAACTAATTAATTACTGGCATATATCCTTTCTCCAACAATGAATCCAGAAGTATGGACCTATGGACAGTCAGCTGTGAAATAACAGCTGGGACACAAGGAGGATCATACAAAGAAATTAAAGGCTGTCTAATGATGGTCTGTCATTAATTACCAGCATTCACACAAAAGCTGCAAGCTAAATCAATCATAAAATCACACTATCATTAAGGACAGAAAAGACCTCTCAGACCCCCACGTCCAACCTTAACCCATCTGCCCACTGCCAACATCCCTCAGTGCCACATCCCCACAGCTCTGGGACACCTCCAGGGATCACCATCACCCCCCTGGGCAGCTGTGCCACTGCATCGCCGCTCTGTCAGAGAAGGAATTGTTCCTAATATGCCCCACAGATAAGCAACAACTTGAGTCTGGGGCAGACAGCCACAAATTCTGTGTGGCAATATGGATCCCAAAGAAATTCAGCCAATAGACTTTGCCACAACTGGATGAACACCGGTGTTAAAATCAGCACCTCCTAGAAACGTTCAGAACAACCTCAGTTTCTTGGAGAATGCTCTATGAATCTGTGCACTTACTGCCCAGCCCCATACGTGCCATAGCATTCAGCCTGTCCCTGCATGTCATTGGCATTTCTATGGAGACAGAAGCAAACTGGAAGCAGCAGGCTGACTGCCCCGCATACCTCGCAATTTCTTGGTGGTAGTCATAGTCCTCGTCCTCTTCCACCCACTCCAACGAGCCCGTGGTCGGGTTGGCTCTTCCACAAAACGTCTTCATGATCGATCTCAGCAATTTTGCTATCGCGATGCAAAACACCGGCTGTAGAGCAAGCAAACACACACACACACACGAGTATTCAACCCCCGGCCCTAACCGGGAATAAAGAAAACAACCCCCAAAGCCCACTCAAAAAGCCCACTCAAAAAGCCCACCCAAAAAACCCACCTCCGGCCGCTCCCCCACCCCCAGCCGGATCCCAGCAAACCACGCGCGTTTTCCTCTCGCGGAAGGATCGCGGCCGCCCGGCCTGCACCGCGCTGCGCTCTGCCGGCACTGCCCGCCCCGTCCCGGCGTGCCGCGCGGCGCCATGGAGCGGGCGGCGGTGCTGCGCGTCCAGCGGAAGCGGGGCGGTGCGGAGCCGGCCGAGGCGCTGCTGCTCGCCTGCAAGAGGCTGCGTGCGGAGCCCGGGCAGGGAGCGCCGGTGGAGAAGGGCGTCTTCAAGCTGGTGGCCACCGTGTCCTCCAAGGTACCGCCGGGATGGGTGCGCGTTGGGCGGCCTACGGGCTGGTGGTGGTGAAGCCGACGCCGGTGCCGAGTTCGGGTGCTGCAGCTCGGTTACGCGGCTTCCAGCTAATGTGCGGCCTTCGGTGTTGAAAAGAATTGGTTTTTGTGTTCCATTATAACTGCTTGTAAAGGATATTGTGAGTTAACTTCTAGACACTTCTAGAAAGGAGCGTGATGACCGCGGACGGTTACGCCGTTTCCATTACTAGAGTCATTTGAGGTGGGAGGGACCGTAGTGGCCATGTGGTCCCACTGCGCTGAGCAGGGATACCCGCAGCCCCATCAGGCTCGGAGCCCCATCTACTGATGTTGGCTGCCCGCAGGGACGGGGCACCACCTCTTCTCTGGCAGCCTGTGCCACTGCCTCGTTGCCTTTATCATTAAAAAAACCTTATATTCAATGTGAATCTCCTCTCCTTTAGTTTGAAACCATTTCCCCTTGTCCAGTCGCAGCAGGCTTTGCTCAAAGGTCTGTCCCTTTTGTACAGCCCCTGCAGATTCTGACAGGCTGCTCTCAGGTCTCCCAGAGCCTTCCCTTCTCTGTGCTGCGCTGCCCCAGCTCTCAGCCCCTCCTCGTAGGGAGGTGTTCCATCCCTTCTCCAGATGTATTCTAACAGGTTTATGCTTCTCCTTCTCCTTCTTTTCTTCCACCAGAACGAACCCATTCAGAAATACATTCAAGAAGGGATCAGTAAAGACAAAGCAGCGCAGAGCCTGCGGCCCTCCTTGGGAAGCACGCAGCGGATTGCGCAGGAGCTCCGCTCCTCCAAGCAGGTGAGGAGGAAGGAGAACCGCTACCGTGTAGTCTCCAGCCATCGGCCGGGCTCCAGCAGGACAGCTGCAACCCACACGGACAGCGATGGCAGCAGATCGGCCCCTACAGCAGCAGGAGATGCATCACAAGAGGAGAGCGGTGCCGTCGATGGGAGCTTGGATTGCGGAGGGAATTTCCAGCTGTTTGATATCGTGCAAGAGGAGGAGGTGGTGGAGGACTCCAGTTTTACTGCAACAAACCCACAGGTCAGCAGATAAACCCTGCATTCTTGAAGTACTTTTCTGTCCCTGACTGGGATGTGTGGACAGACTGACAGCTAAAGAAGGTTTTTGCATCCTGAGTATTCCTGTGTTCAACAGGAGCTTCAGCCATTGATTTGTAACTTGCACTAGTTAACACATGGTGCAAGGAGCAACGTCTCTGAGTATCTGAGAGCACCTTAGAGATGTTAGACAGCCATACACAGTTGGCTCATACCACTCTTTTTCTTCCTGTGTGCTATTTGTGCATATTAATGCTCCTGTTTATCTGTTAGATGGGTTCCTATGTTGTTTTCTCCCTGCTAGAGAAGATAACAAGTCTAATTCAATGTCTTCTCATCCACCCAGATGCCTAGAAGTGCCACCTAGGGGTGGGCAAGAATCCCCTAAGTACATTTGAGAGGCTCCTTATAATTGCGGTATCTGTGGGGCTCCTTGGGTCGGTTTCCTTTATTGTATGCTTTGTTTATAGCAGCACTCCGGGTGTCTGACAGGCTTCTTAGCTCCTGTTTTCACTGGGATGAGTTAAGTACCTTTTTGGTTGGAGGAATATTTACTCAATATCGAGAATGCTTTTAGGAATAAAGCAGCTCTGCCTTCTATATGGGGTAGCCTTGCATGCAGGATATTAAAAACATTTTGTATTTAAGACTCCAAACCATGTATAAAAGAACGTAGAAGGGCTGCGTCTGCATCCCCTAATAGTTCTTTCATTGCATGTAAGTGAAGGATGGATGCTTTACTTATGCATCATAACTATGAGGAAAATCTGAATGCTTTGTTTTAAAGAAAATGAAGAACTTTCTTCTGTTTTATGGTTGAGCGAGGAAATAAAATAAGGAGCCTATCTGCAGGGCCTCAGTATTTTCTTGTTGGTTTCTCACATTTTAGTTGTTTTTCCCATAGACTTCGTATGCTGTAAAACATTTGCATTGTATCAGTGCTACTGTATGCGCATCTTTCCTGCGCTTCTGTGAGTGTAATGTTCCCTCCACAAAGCATAGGCTGTCTTAAAATGTGCCTTTTCAAGCACTGTCATCAGAAAAGCAGGCACAGCATCTGTCATATCCCTTCAGTAGTCTGTAGTGAACCTATCCCAGCAGCTGTTTCCTGTAATGTGAAATGAGGCACGGCTGCACAGTACTACATTAAGAGGAAGATTCCTTGCTGTTTTAAATCGTTAGCATTACAGATATCTGTGTTGCAATGGAAAGTGTTTTGGCCTAAGATTTCAGAACGTCGCCCTTTGCTGTTCCCTGCTGTCACAGAGGAAACTTTTACTGAGCCTTTGTGTGTCTGGTTCCAGTGGAGATCTTCATGTCTGTTTATTTCTTGAACAGAAATCTGCTGATCCAGACGTGATTCTCTGC
Source organism: Excalfactoria chinensis (assembly GCF_039878825.1). Taxonomy (NCBI): domain Eukaryota; kingdom Metazoa; phylum Chordata; class Aves; order Galliformes; family Phasianidae; genus Excalfactoria; species Excalfactoria chinensis. The sequence continues at coordinate 16,075,960 of NC_092835.1, forward strand.
AATGCAGTAGAGATGATCCGTGAGCGTTTAAATGTGTCTGAAGATCACAAAAAAGTGGAACACCGTGAGAAAGATGAGTACGTTTATGACATCTACTGCATGGAAACAGCAGCTCCTGGCTGGATCCAAAACATCCTCTCTGTACAGCCTTATAGAGAAGAATATGAACTGGTAAGGGCATGAAGAACAGACTGATCTTAAGTAGAAAGGTCAAAAATAAATACACTCAGAGTCCTATGAAGAATGGCCGGGGATGGTCCATTTATGCTCAGTGCCAGTTTTGTGCTCATTCAAGTTACTCTTGATTCAGTTAAGTTCTGATATGACAGAGAATGCTGAACATGATTTTCAGGTACTAGGAATTGGCCTCAAAATGACAAATATTGACATAAGTAATTCACATCCCACTTTCCCTATAGCAGACTGCCATGTTTCTGTGAATGTACTGGCAACGTGAATTTTCCTACCGTGTGCTTTGTGTGACAGTTGAGTTACTGTGCTTGCAGCAGGTCAGCTTCTCTGGGCTCTTTATGATTGTTGCACAGGTAGCTGAAAAACTGCTTACTGCAAAGTCAGTGTATTAATATTAATATTGAACGTTCTGTTTTGACATACAGGTAGATGATGTTCAAGTCCCAACTGAAACATATGAAGATGAAGATGATGAAAATGATGAAGATAACTGGCGCAACGATTATCCCGACGAAGATGAATTCTTAGCTGAGGAAGATGATGAAGAAAAAGGTATGCCTGTCATTAGTATTTCATTTGCTTTCATGCTGCGCACATATAAATCCCATCCATTTTCCTGTGTTTTCTTTCTTAAAGAAAAATAAACGATCAAAAAAACTGACATCACTGCTAGGTTACTGTTCTGCTATTGCACTGGGTTAAATCTGCACAAAGAAGGATAATTTTGGGTGGTCCTTTGTTAAGGCAGGAATTGGATGCAGTGATCTTTGTGTCCCTTCTAATTCAGGATACTGCGTGATCCTGTGATTTTTAGCACCTCAGCAAAGGAAGCTGACGCAGAATGAAGGAATACAGAATGGGGAGTATGAACTTCTGATAGAGGAAGTGAACAGTTAAATGGTTTCATTGTGTCCCGTAAAACTAACAGGAAAGGTTTAGGTACTGGCCTTAAAACACATACATCTCACTTTTCCAGCTATGCTGTATTTAAGATCAGATGTTCTTGCAGGCTGTCATCTTTAGACAGAGGTTTATCTTTTGTGGACCTACAGCAGATCTTGATGTTTTTGCAAAGTCCTCGTTTTCAGGGTGCTGCAATTGCAAACGATTGCTTGATTTGAGAAGGAATAGATGACTTCGTTCCACGTTCTTATGAAAGTCTTCTTAATTCCCCATCCGTGTACTCTCAAGTATAAATAATAATCAAATCTCATGTTGTTCAAGCTTAAAATTAACGTGTGTTACTCAAGAAGTTAAAACAGTCTGAAGAACTTGTTTAACTAAACAAAGGGATAACACAAACATGTTAATGTGCTTCTCTTTAGACTCTGAAGAGAGCTCCAGTGATGAGGACCAGTGTTACAGGAGAAGAACGTGGAACAAATACCGTCAGGAGGTTCTACAGGAATTTGGCTATGATGAGATCCAGGACTTGGATTCTGACTAAAAGCCTTTTATTTATTGGAAAATGAAATCCATAGAACTACTGCAGTAGGACTGCAAATCCAGAGAGCTGCTGCTTGGCTGTTCATACAAGTGTTACAGGGGAAAAAAACAATGTGAAAAAAAGCCCTAACAATCAATGCCTGGAAAGACACTTTCTGCTGGAAGTTGTACTGACTGGGACAATAGAAAACCAGTCTCTACCTGAATGAGCTGTAAGCTAAATTCTTGCGTGACTGGCTTTTAATTTAAACTGTTTGTGGCTGGCATAGTTCACCCTGATGCATACTGTGTAGGCTCAAGTACTAAACTTTAATTCCAGCAAACAGTCAAAGCTGTCCAAGCTGTCACAAATGCTCAGTCAACTTCAGCTGATAGTAAATAAGTTGGTCCGAGTATGGACATTTGATGATACAAATTTTCTTTTCATGCAGAAGATGCTGTATGACTTAGAAGAGAATATTCCTCTAGTTCCATGGCACTGAGGTTATGACAGGAAGAAAGCTTCTTGTTGTGACTACCAAGTTTCAAAGGATGAACACAACTGCCCTGAGGGCAAGTTCCTACGCAGGAAAGGCACTCTCTCCTCGTGCTTTCTACTGTATTTGTTCCTAAGTTTCAAGTTACCTTCTTTACAAGTGTTTGTGAGTACAAACCACACATTTTTTGGCTCTCTGTCCAATAATTCCAGTGGAACAACGTATATGCATTTGAATTGTAAATAAAGAATCTTTGATTAAGTTTTCTTTACTCAAAGGTCACAGAAGTTGGTTCAGCTGAAGTTGCTTTAGAATGTTAATTACTGTAACTTTTGCACAGCCTTCTGTAATCAGGTACTTGATTGCTGGCACTGATCTATGTTGTAATGTTGCCTAGCAGCACCAACACTTAAAAAGTTTTTGTTTTGTCAGGGAAACAGACTGCAGAGTTTTTGTAGTCCGAACAGTGAACATACATCCATATATATATATATAGGCTTCATAGTGTACCTGTTGTAGTCTATAGTAAACCTGAGACCATTTTTTTTACCTTAATCATACACATACTTAACATTGATTACCAAAACATCCATCCAAGAAGCTCAGGAGCTGTGGTGATACCTTTGCACTTTTTTTCCAGCATTAGACTGCGTTAGTACTGTTACAAGGGAGAAGCCTTCCACCATCCCTTCCTTGGACACAAGTGCATTGTTTGGCTTCCAGCTTCAATGTACAGAGCAAGTGAAAGCTAAGCCACAGCATCACCAAAGCCTACTGAAGCTCCATACTGAGTAAAACGCTTTGTTGTGTTATAATTATTAAAAATGCAGGTATTATCAGACCTTGTTGAAACCTGTGAAGAATTTTAAAGTCTGCAAGAGTTCTCAGTATGCAATCTACTCCCAGGTGGAGTTAAATTTCCCTCTCATGTCCAGAAGAGGGCAGCATCCCAAATGCTAGTCTCATTCAAGTCTCTGGAAACACAGCTCATTTCCTTTGCTATACACTTAGCTTTTGCTGTTCTGCAGCTGTCAGATGATAACCTAACACCATCACCTGTGTAATTTTACATGTAAACTGTATAATATTGGGATTCATTCATCTGGCTGATCCCTAACAGTTAATGAATCTTGCAATACTGAACATCTCCTTAAGTATAGCAGTCGCTTTTTAAGAAGTATCTTCCTAACCAGACAGTTACTTGTTTAGACACTTAGAAGTATTTCAATGCTCTTCTACTTATGTTCATAATGAACGGCTAATGGGATGTTAGATCAAAGTCAGTCATGAGCTGTAGGTGCAGCAGGGACTTTGTGGTCTATTAGTTCTGAATGGCGATCCCAAGGTAACAGAGACAAAATGCTTCATTTCTTTTCAGGAAGGTTACTGTGACTATTAAACTCTGTTGCAATCCTAATCTGTTAAAACTGTGCTGCCCTTTGGATGGATATCTTAAATACTGTTAATGTATACTAATCATACATAAGACTAAACAGCTGCAGTAAGAAAGCTAAATGCTATTTTTTAAATTAAATAGCAAGAACACCCTGCATGTTTATGTTCCAACTGTGTTCAAATTTCCTCACCTGGAATTTTAACCTTATATACAAATGCTGCTTCATGAAAATAGCCCAGACTCTATTTTGCATTTTCTGCAACTTGCAGTTATCTATAGCTTTTTGTTTAAGATAACCTTGGACGAGAAGTCAGTACAATAACCCAGATATACTCACTATTATTCAAGGAGATGATGGAAACATGCAGCAGTTGAAGGAGAAAAGGCTTCTAGCAATAATCTTGTGGTCACAAGATTAAGTTCACTTTAAATGCACAATAACTGTACACATGGACAAACTCAGCTGAGAGCAAAGTTCTGAATTAAGATCATACGAGTGTTTTTTGAAGGGTATCTTGCCTTGCTGGCCGAACAGTGGCTTCATGTTACCCTTTGGTACACCAAAGTTCAGTAGCAGTGTCCTAATGTTAGGCTTAGAGCTGTTTAGTTACAAATACTACTGACTGGCATCAGTCTGTAAGACACTACTACTTCTTCCTGGTTTCCTGGTTTCATTCTTATTTTCTTTTCCTGCCACTTAGTTTTCAAGTTACAGTTGCTGCCACAGACCATTATATTTGCTATAAAAGAAAAGTGGTCTGTTCTGTAAGTTTATGGATAGTCATTTTCTAGTGAACAACAATGAAATTCAGATGGGGACTTCTCTGACTGAAGTAATATTGCAAATGTGTGTTCGCAGAAACAGTTCAGAAACAAATGCTTACAAGCTTCAGACTGAACATTTTAATTATTAAAGTTCTTTATAACCGTGTAGTAGATGACTCTGTACTAACAACCTGACAGGAAAGAAAGAAAACAATCATTGGAATCCTAAATCAAATCTTCAGCATCAAGGAATTTGTATCATTTGAAAGGTTGCTTTGTTGATTAAATTCTCGCCACAGATAGATACCACATTTCCATGTAGTGTATGGAAACAGAAAGTTTCTCTTGAAGGGATAGAAGTCTTTAAACGTAGTAGCACAACTTGATTCATTTTTCTGCAAGTAATGACAAATTACACGGTGCGATGTGGCCGGTTGTCTTCTGGGATAAGAACTGAGGTGGCACAGCAAATCATTTCATGCAAACTTCCATCGTAATTAAGTTGGAAATGGCTTCCAGTCCTTTGACTCAAAGTGATTTTCAGTTCAGTTAAAAATGCATTACTTCACTTGCAGGTTCTGAAATCTGATTTGATCCATTAGCTCTTACCATTTTACTAGCAATTCTGAAGAAAATTCAGAATGAAGAGTAGTTACGCATAGCTTTTGTACCTGAAATGAGTAGGTAATTATTATCCAATAAAAACCTGCCCTGAAAATACATCTCAGTGTAAGCAGATGGCGTGAGGGCATGGTCTATGCAGGACTCTAACTGCAAGTACTCTGAGAGACGAGTAGAAACAGTTTTCCCACTTTTCCCAGTTCTGTTTATTCCCTTTCACTGCTGTAATCACTTTACTCTCCTTCCTGTTCTTACAGTGGCTTTCAAATTTTAGTTAGATTTGTTTTCTAGTTTCTTTTCTTCATTTGTGTCCATCTCCGTTAAAACACAGCAACACAGCAGCTGCATGTTTCGTGTGACTACATCTGCAGAGGAAATAAAAGATAGATCAGAACTGATGCCCATCTCAACTGTAATTATACAACATGTACCCAAATAATGACAGTTAATCATCGAGAATGCTGGCTCACTTCTGTTAAGGGAAGTACTAACCAGAAAAGAAAGCACTTGGTATTTTCAAACAATATTTAAAGTGGTCCTGTTGATTTCATTATCTCTTGCCTAGGCTGTTTCTCAAGCACTCTGCCAAGTTACTGAAGTAAAATCTTTTTTCCCCTCTAACTAAGAGTGTAAAATTGGTAGGAAAAAATGAAACAAAACAAAATACAGTGACAATATTATTGAGTATTTACATATTCACTAACTGCTGCAGCACCACATCCTGTTACGCTCCAAGATTATGCTATAGACTTCCTTCCTGCATCCCTTGTTACGGTTTTCTCAGTAACTACAACAGTGCACTGCTGGAAAGAAATGAATCATTTAACTGCAGTAATTCGATTGAAGGAAAATTCAATATGTATCTGACACAAACAGCATCTTTAAACACCTGATACAGTACAGCAAGACAGTTTATTTGCATTGCCAAGAACATCCAGCCCTTTCACACTAATCAGCCTAAACTAAGAAAAAAACTTTTCATCTGCTGGGTTAAACCAGGCTGTTTAAAAACTGAGGACAAAATCTGTAGGGAGAGGACAGTATTTTAAATACACAGTGAATAAAAATGGAACGTATAAGCAAACAGAAAATCAGTATCCCCTTTCACTAGGTCTATCTGGGATGCAGATAACATTCTTCATAGCAGACCATATGGTGCCGTGCTTTAGATTTGTGACTAAAACAGTGTCAGTAACAGCTTTCTTGCTTCCCTTCTTCCTACCCTTTCCCCATCCTGCTGCAGAGGGTGGGGAGCTCTGTGGGTGCTGAGCAGCCAGCTGGAGTCAATCCACCACAACTCTTCTCATCAACAAACTCAGATTCACCCACTACATTTTTCTCTTTCCTAATAACATCTACATCTATAAAGAAACATACCTAAAATCTTGTTGATAAACCGAGGTCTCCTTGATGCAGGTAAATAGACTCCCAGGAAAAAGACTGGAATCCCAGATAAAGCAATGGCAATTCCGATCAGTGAATTTATGGTGTCACTATAAAGTGGCACAACCACGAGAAATACTGAGCATATGCAGAATATTATTGGGAAAACCACACTGAGCTGGAGACAGAGAAAATAACACAATGTTATTGAGATAACTGTTATCTACAATTGTATGTGATTGTTGGTGTTCAATTGTTGGTGATAGTTATAGCCTCTTCTCTCTGAACCCCTGTTTGTGAAATTGTTTGTTCTTCCTTTTGTACATCTGATTATTTAGAACCATTACAAAAAATAAACCAACAACACAGTATGAATTCTTCAAGAGGATTGCTGCTAAAAATCACAAGGCAAAACGAGGCATTGTAAGTCCTCTGTGTCCAAAGAAACTGTGTAGCAGTTGTTTTTAAACAAATCCATTCAATCTCAGGAAACACGAAGGACTTTCTCACAAGGCATATAAACTTTAGGTAGGAGAAAATGATAAGAGGATCAGATATTAAACTGAAACACCGAAAGAATTAAGTGTGGCCTACAGTGACAGAATTAACTTAAGCATTCCTAACTTGGGGTTTCTAATCTAATGAAAGCTATTTTAAGGGCAAAAAAGTTCCCTACATTAGCCTACTGAGACATTTTTCAGTTGACAGGGAGATGTGATGCTGCCTGAAGTAACACACAAAAAAGAGCACACTATTAAGACACCTACTTATTCTCATCTAGCTAACAAGCTGTTTCACAGGACAATATGGAAGAAGTTCTGTGTCCTGATCAACTTATAAGCTTTGAGCATAACAAGCATGGTACAGATCTTAGTGCATTACAGGTACGGAAAAAAGAGGGATTTAAAACAATTCTGTATTAAGTAAATTTTACCTTAAGTGGCCTGGCTCGATTTGGTTCCTTCCAACGTAGATATAACTGACCAGCAATAGACAGACCAACAAAAAACCAGTAACTGAAGCTGAAGTAATTAATAAGCTTGAAGACATCTTGCACAGCCAGGTAAATTAGGGTCATTGCACACTGTCAGAAAAGAATAGGACTGGGATGAACAAGGTAAGTTTGAAACACACAGTTTATGCTGCTTTTGCATTAAATTAACACCATCCTTCCCTCCTTGGTGTTTGGTATGAATTTATGCCTCCCTCAAACTCTGCAGTCTCAGAAATCACCATGATGATAGTTGATCTGACTCTTATGCTATCAACTGAACAATTAGTTCTGAGTATTCCCACTGCTGAGATTTACTGATGTTTCCCATGGAGACAGGAGTACAACTACAATGCTTCTTACAGTCTGGCCATGATTAAAAGAAATAATTTCTTTCTCCATATCAGTTTGTAATAACTCTTTAGTATCCATTAGAGGTTTTTATCGGCAAGTTAAGTTATACAGTAACTGAATTTTTACAGTTGATAATATCTTCATCCTCCACTTGACTCTGCATACAGAAGCCACATACTAATTTTATGAATTGTTTTATCTGTATTTATCTGTTTTATCTGTATTCTTAGAGGAAACAAGTCTGCTAACAGATCTTACACAGTAGTCACCCAACAAAAGAATCTAATCACAGTCAGTCATTCTCAACTTCCTTTGTTGTTAGTTGTATGGGAACTGTTGAGTCATGGCTTGAATCACTGATTGAGCACCTGGGGAAAGGACCCACTCAACCCCTGGAGCACAGGTGAAGACAATTGAGCTGTGTGACAGGAAGGGGTGAAGCCTGGCTTCATCTCTCTTAGACCTCATTTAAGGGCTGGCTGCCACTGGGGAAGGGTCTCGGGTTGGAGATCCTTCTTCAAAGCTCTTCAAAGACAGGTGAGTACTTTTCTTTTGTAACACCATTCCATTTGTGCTAGTCTCTGCTATTACACCCCCATATTACCTTTCCACTGTGCTGATCTTTCTGACCACAACAGGAGTACAGCAGGTTGTGGGTTTGTTAGTTTTGTTGTTTGGTTTTTTTTTTCAGTTAAGAAGCTCTTTTAAGGTTGTTACTATGTTTTGAACTGAATTTCCCCTACTGTCTCATTCCAGCCTACATAAAAACAAGGTTTTCTTTTATATAATTAATGCAGATCTAGGCTGTCTCAATTTCATCTAGACTGTTGAAAATAGAAGTAACTTACATTGAAGAGCAGTGCTGGCACAGGTGTGAACCTCTCTATATGGATCATAGATAACAGATCAGGAAGGTGACCTTCTCGAGAGCCTACAAAAAACAGCCTAAAAAAAAAAAAAAATAGATCACAAAGTACATACTGAGGCCATAAGACCAGACAAATTACAGAAAGAAATCAATACCACTCAAAATATGTTTTTATACCACTAAGTTTTCATACTTTAAACGGGAAAATGGACTCAACTTCCCTTGTAAAGATGTACTTTATAACAATTGTTCAAAGATAAAACGACCACTTTTTAGAAAGCCATCTTCCATACAAAATAAAAAAGTCTATAGAAAGCAAAATAAAGCCCTGTCACTATTAAAAATAATAATAATTCTAAAAGCTACTATTGAAAACACTGCAGTTCACAGCAGAACAGTCTTCAACAACAACCAGAAGAGATGAGTGTATGGTTATATATAGTTAAGTGAGTTTTTTCTAGGTGTCTAGTCATAAACCAATCATATCTGATTTTACCGTCAACCATAAATTGCTCTGTGTGATCTCACCAGATCATATTTGCTCTCTGTAGATACAATGCATAAATTCAGTGAAGTGGAAGGATGATACAATGCTTGAACGAATCTATTTAAAACCAGTAGCTACGCCTATAATCAGTGCTCAGGAAAAAAGATTCTGTATTTTATGTTTTTGGGCTGAAGCTTAACAGCAACAACTTTCAAAACCTTCTTACTTGGAGAAAAAGGTACTATGAGTACAAAGTAAGTTCAAAGTGAATACATTGAAAAGCAAGAACTTGCTGTAATAACTCTATCAAGTAAAGTAGATGATAATTCAAATAATTAGAAGACATGAGAACTTACCCCATAGCCAACATTCATTTGACCTTTAATTGTATTCTACACCACAGGTACAGACGTTTTGGAGAAGTAAGGCAGAGCTTAGGGCAGCACAGCATACACTCACACTGTGGTTTAATTTCATCTGTTATTTTAATGTAGCTATTTGTTACAGGTTCTAGTACAACACTGCTTTGGACCCTCTCAGACTAGTGCAACAGTAACACACAAGATACTGAAGAACATTTGGTAAACAAAAAGAGATACCTTGATGAGGCTAGAATTGAGGCATTAAGTCCACCAAAACAAGAGAAGGCTACAGCAATTGGAATCGTCCAGCTGAAGATACCAAACACCTCGTCAGCAAATGTCTGATGAAAGAAAAAACAAACAAACATGAAAATACATGTAACAAAGCCAAAGTAAATCAATGTAATCAAAGCTTTTGCTGTAAGGTTATATGGAAACATAGTAACTTAGTAAGGTCAATCCATAATGCAGCACGCAGCATTTCTCATTATTTCCCTCATTCTAAACAAGAGCAGAACTCATTACCTAAGCACCTGGACTCACATTTTCTGTTCACATAATAATTCTCACAAAAGGCAGCAGTGTTCTTACAATTTACTCACCAGTCTTAGTACATCTGATTATGTCTAACATTATTAATGAGCTCAGGCATAGCATATTGACTATTTTCTTCTCTTGCTTTTCTAATTTCCTATGCAACTCATTTTTGCCCTTTAGCTCTGTCATCAGGACCTCAAGGCCTGTTTCACAACAAGGCTATTGGTTAATAGAGGAAGTAGTTTTTCAGACAGACATTTGTTAGTGGTGCTAGGCAATACAACAGGCCAGCTGTGATGTGACCTTCCATAGCACAGTGCCAAAACTAAGGAGCCAGAAGCCTCATGATTTCAAAGCATGTAGCAAGAAGTACTGAACACCAGTATTTCTTGATTTGAGAAGCACAGTGCAAACAGATAGTGATTTGTATCCTAACTACTGATAGCTCATTACTTCCATTATTACTTTTCCTGATGCAAACTAACAGTCAGATGGGATCAGGTCTGCATTAGCATTAAATCATTACAGAACAGCAACATATGTACTTACACATCAGTGGTATTCAAAAACAAAACCACCATCAAGATTTTGTGGGTAGTAGGACATACAGAGTAAATACCCTACATCTCAGCAGGTAGCAGTCATTTACACATCTTACGAGCCTCTCTACATCACTTCCTCAGCTCTCTCTGCTGTTTTCAAGACCATCAGACACAAGAAGCCTACAATCTAGCTCAGTGTTCTGTGGCTTTGTCTGTTCTACTACAAGATCTTCTTTTGGATCAGCTTTTAATATCCTGATACATTCAAACACCTCCCTCTTGGCCTCCCTTCTGAACTACTACTCTGTCGCCATTTTTATTTTTATTTTTTATGAACAGGAAGTCCAGTCAAAGTGAGTTACTATTCAGAAATGGCCTTTGTTTGGTGTAATGAGGGATTGATTTATTTATTTAAACAGAACTCTGCACATAGCTTCAATCTAATGCAGAATAATTAACTGGCCAAGTTTTTGTTTTATGTCAGTAAAAGTTTCCTGTTTTTTGTCTGGGCTGACCAAGTGCTTTGTTCAAAACACCATCCAGGTGCAGGTTCAGAATCCCCTTCTGCTTAGCTGTACACTACAATCCATGTTAAAAAGGAAAATGTATTCCATCCTTTTGTGCAAACTAGTTCAACCTCAAAGACAATGGGATTTCCTGCTGCTAAGGGACAGCACAAAAGTACATATTGACCTCAATGAGAGCACTGCCAAAAGGTTCAAAGTTAACTGTGATAGTCAACCTAATTCTTAATGCTCCTCCTGACCTCTTCTTTTTTGGACACATTAGCACTATTCCCTCAAAATGCAGCATCAACACAGGGGAGCAGAAAAACATGCACACAAACTCCCACGATAGTTATAAAAATTGGGTACCATGGATTGCTCATTTTCAGTCCACTGAAACCGAAAAAGCAAATAATAACTTACATTAGTAATATATAAAAGATTTTTTGCTGCTCAAGATTAACTACAAGAATTCAGTGCTTCTCTCAGATCTTCATCAGATCTAAATGCAGCTCTGACAAAACTCATCTCACAAAGCAGAACGCATTCTGTAATAACCCAGTGAAAGCATTACAACTTCTCCAGAGCAGGTTAAGAAAGATGAAAACTCTAATTGACAGCTGTTATGAGGATCTTCAACTGCTTTAAAGGATAATATAAGCCCAGAGTGCCTTATTTCCAAAGTCAAGCAGCAAGTGAAGTTAGACACCAGCCTCATAACTGCCAGAGGATTTTTTTTAAATATGCAAAGCTAAAATACAGAACTCACTGAACATGATGTTAAAGAATTAAGTTGTTTAGTAAGGTTGCTTAAATGATAAGCATTGAGGTAAGTAACACTGACAGCTGCAGTTAAAAAAGAAAAAAAAAGGTAAACATAGTGATGTAATCTTATGCTACAGGATGCAAATTAGCTGGAGAATCTTCTTGACCAGAAGGCAGGTTTGTGTGTTTGTTCTTTGTAAGTACTTTCCAGTTCCTTTTGGAACATCCAGTACAGGGCCATTGCAGAACGCCAGACATGAAACTAACTCAAAGTCCATTTCCATCCTATCACATACATCCTATCTTTCTAAGATATGCTAGTGTTATTTCACACATCTTGAAAAGCAGAAATCAGTCATATCAGCAGTAAAACCCAGAGAGCATTAAGGCAAAGCTGTGGTGTCATTTCCACAGATTATACACAGGTGAAGATGTTACGCAGTCAGTGTATTCCAGAAGCAGACTTGTGATTCTAAGATACATATGAACTGTTGATCCACCTCAAAGGCTAAATCATTAATTTTCCTGGTCAGCCCCCTTGAGAGAGAGTAACCCAGTTGGGGCCTTTACCAACACTATCATTTCTGATTTATTTTCTAATGCTCTGATTGGGATTCTTGTGAGAACAGAAGGGGGAGCATTAACAGTAAGAGCTTAAGTTTACTATGTAAGAACAGGCAAAAGAGTATTTTAATTCAGAATGATCTATAAGGTTTGTCTTCATCCATCAAGTAGACCTGTCTGCTAAATGATATTTCAGCAAAACAAAGGTGCTCAGTTGAAAGGTATCTGAATTGAATTTTCTAGAGATAGTGCCTAGTAGGTATAGACCCAAAGACACGGCAGGTATAGACCCAAAGGTTTTGTGCAGGTTTTCTTCTCATCTTGCTTTCAACATTAAAAATATAAGTAAAAAAATTAGCCAAGTTCTTACATTACCACTAATACATAACTCATACTTCTATCCTTCACTTACATGCTAGTAAATCCAACACTTTATTTTGACAGACACTAAGAAATGTATTCACCAAGGCTATGCTGTGGTATTTCTTTAGCAGGGGATGTTACTGAAAAGTAAGTAAAAGTGGCCATGATAAGCATTCAATTGCGTGCATGTCAGATGGTTATTCTGTGTAAGAAAGAAGGGCAGAGAAAAGTACAAAAAACAGTTGAGTTATGAAGCACATATACCAGGTGCAGTACACCAAGAGAAAAGGGAAGGGAGAAGAGTTAGTGGCTGCTTTCTGCTAACACCGTAATTTTACAACCATGAGTCCTCCATAAAAGAGCTAGGGCTGGGCTCTGAACTGAGCGTCTGACCAACTACCACTACTTCTGGGAGCAGTGAAGTGCATTTATACAAACAAATGAGCTGGCAGCAGGGGAAAGAATGGAGCATTTGGAAGGGTATGTGGAGGATGACAGAGGAGCCTACCTGGAGGCAGCTATAGCAGAAGCATTTAGTCCACCATAACAGGAGAAAGCCACCACTATGGGGATGGATTTCTTCTCAGGTTTCTTCTGAGAAAGTCTAAAGAGCAAGAAGGATTAAGAGATTAAATTGTCATCTCTGCTATAGTCTGTCAAGCCCTGTAGCCCAGACTTCAACTACGACTGCTTCTAATAGCTAGGAAACATAAAAGAATTCAGTGGCTTATACAGCACTTGCAGTCAAAGATAATGTCTTTTTATGCTCTCTCATACATTGGACATGTAAGATATACATATATACACACACAGTGTAGAAAGACATGCATCTAGAATCGCTTCCTTCATTCTGATTTTCTTCCCAAATGGTCAACAGAGAAAAATAATGAAGGAAGAAGTCAGGTGCTCCCAGCCATGCACTTCTCAGCTGGACTGCCCTTGTTTCCTCACAACTGAAATGTTACACATTACTCCCAGAAGAACTACTGAAAACTGAATTATAGCTTTGTCTAAAGACGTGAATGACTAATTTAACTACATTTTTGACCTGGCTTAGTTTGATCTCATGATCATCAGCTGGGACTCAGTGAATGGTTGCAAGAACACTTTCTACCCTTTTAAGCGCCCAAACAGTAGCTCTGTATGAGTGCTCTAAACTAAATGCAGCAGGAGTTATCCCACATAAAGAGCTGCCACAACAAAACACACGGGATACCACCTCACACCCAGTAATTCAGGCACACAAGACAATCAAAAAGACCCACATTTATTTTAGGAAGCACAAGATGAGAACTGCTTCATCATACTTGGCTGCACACAAAAGTGCACATGAAAAATGGCAGACTGCACTGAGAGCACATTGAGCTGCAAGCAATGCTGGCAAGTCAGAAAAACAGTACTGAGCAGATGGATAAATGCAAAGAGAATGTACTCTAACAGGAACCAGAAACTTATACAAAGCCACTCAGAAAGATTATGAGGTACTTTGATTAGGAAGGCTTAAAAGGCAGCTACAGGGCCTCTTTAAATAGTTCACTTCAAGACTATATTGCACGTGCAGGTTTTCCCGGGCTCAGTTCTACAACATTCTTGCCCATATTTACCTCACATATCGTGTGAAAGAGATGAGCAGTCTGGCCAGTATCTAGGAAGTGCAATTAATTCTGTTATGACTTTTCTCTTGAGGCAGAGTATAAATACATCCCTGCACTACAAGATTGGGCAATCTGAACTGTTTTCTCAGTTTTCAGCCTCCCAGGCCCTTAGGGGGCTAATTCCTAAGGGAAACAAAGATCATGATCTGTGGCAATCAGGAAGCTGCCCAAATAAAAAAGCCACTGAGCACATCAGGTTTCTTACTGTCATAGATCACATTTGTCAAGATACTGTATGACATCTGTTCAGTTGACCAAGTTAGATTTATTGCTGCATATTATAAAGATGGGAGAGAGGGAGAACAGCAACTGGAAAAACAGCCAGAAAATCATAAAGGTGACACAAAGACATTGAAGAAAAAACTGTTCAGATCTCCTGTCATTCTTGTTTCATCTGCCATTCTGTTGGTTGAGTCATTTGAAGAGGCATAATTATCTCTTTGTATGATTCCAATAAACAGTTCTTCCATTATAAGGCATGGAACATGCATCTCCCAGTAAGGTTCCTTTGGATGAAATGCGAGTGTAACCAAGGACAGTGGATGTGACATAGACAGCTAAACACAAGCAGGTTTCCCTCTTCAGAAAAGAAGCCAGTGACTGGCCAAATGAAGTAAGGGAAGTAACACACAGGGTCTAATAGTGACTTGGCAATTTCTGGCTAAACACAGAGAAAAGAATGATATAGTTGTTCAACTATACACTATGGAAAATTTAAACCGTTAAGTCACACAGACTCCCACGTTCCTATTTCACTGGAGGAGGGGGTATAGCAAAGCAAAGACCGTTCTAGAATATGAGCACACCAGGTTAAATTGGACTGATTGGTGCTGGAATCACAAGATAGAATTGAAAGACACTGCTGAAATTGCCTGTAGATTTGGAATAAAGATGACTGAGCTGTACAGCCTTGTGAAAGATGACGGCCAGCTATGCAGAGCAATCAGCTGCTTCTATCACAAAGCACTTTTAGTTTTTCTGGCTAGAAGTAAGCTGCCAAATATTAATCCTTGTATAAATTCAAACAACCAGACAGAAAAAAGACACAACCACACCGAAGAAGCAGGTAACAAGCTATGCTCACAGGGTATGCCAGCTAGTACACTCTTCCCTGTTAGAAGATGAGGTAGCCCAATGAAGATCAAGTGGCTGAGGAGCCAGCTGCCCTCTTCATGAACAAAAATTCCAAGGCACTCTTAATTGCAAAAAACAGCTGTTCAAGGACATGGGAAACTGAAATAAAGTTTCTACCCTTTAGTGCTTCATGTGCGTGGATCTTAACAGCAATGGTTGTGATGGTTTGCATGCAGAAACAAAACAGAAGTGAGAACTGAAACACTGACAGGAATCTTTGAGAAAGGAAGTGATTTTCACATGATCAGCAAATGGCTGAAAAGCATTTGCAGGCTCCTAAGCTAGCTGCTGTCACATTACTTCAACAAAAAGAGCTTTAAGTCTCAGAGCAAGGGGCAGCTTCCCTTTTAGGACAGGCTAAACCAGAAGATATATTCCAAGAGCGTTCAGACTGCATCTACTGCAACTTGAAATATCAGCAAGTATTACACAGAGTGTGCGTGTCAGATCACCAGTTCTACTCTACCTCATTCTTTGCTGAGGTCCACATTAATTGTTAATATATTAGCAGACCAAGCTTTAAATTTAGTTTCTAAAACTGGGCAATTGAATTTGTATCAGCAACAAAAAGGAATCATTAATGAGTCATATGTTAAGTTCAGCTGAACTTCCACCTTTTCATTCTAACAGGGATATAAGTAACGGCACTCAGCAGAACACTTTGCCAGCTGAGAACATGTCTCAGCAAAATGCCTTTAGACAGTTATGCCTTTAGTTTAGTTAAACTTTTAAGCACAAGTATTTGGCAATCCTGAGTTCTAATAAAAAAGCACAGCCTTAGATGTCTAAAGTCAATCATCCAATTAAGTTCCATTAAAATTATCACAACCCATAAATCCCCTGGAATCTCAAACACACTTTCATTCACATTCTAGTCACCTAATATCTCAGCAAGCAATTAGACTGACTGAGGATTAAGTTACCACTAAGCCTTTCTTCTTTTTTTTTTAACCTTGCATTTTCACATGCATCCCCTAATAGAGGAGACCTGATCAGTTCTGTGCGCTGCGATTTTATGTAAAATTACACTGTGTATATGCATATAAACACACACAAAGGTATATATACACAAGTAAACATATACTCACTTTTGATCTAAAACCATGTCAAATAACTACGTGAAGTATAGGTAAAATCACAGAGAATTAGCCTTGGGTTTCACATGCATATTAATATACAGGCATCCCTGATCCCTTCTTTATCTTGCTGCTCATTCCTGCTGCAGTGCAACCACGTGCTATGCACAGCCACAAAGACTGGACAGGCCACAAACTGAACCATTTCCCCAGAGTTAGCAAGGTGGATCAATCTTCCTGAACCCATTCACCAAAAACCCTCTATGACGGCAGCAGCCAGGAGCTGAACAGTAGGCACAGCGTACTCTTGGTGGGCTACCTGCTCTGGAGAGTTTCATTGCTGTCACAGCAAAATATTTTCCAAATCTTCTACAAAAAAACAACACTGTACTGCTTTCCTGAAGTCATGATGGACAATGGACTTTGAACTGGCTTTTAATTTTGTCTGGATTAGTTCATTATGGAGAAGAATTAAAAATACCATTGAGAGTCACTGAAAGATACTACGTACGGGTTACCAAAGCCTACAACAGAAATCTTCCTGGAGACATTATTATCCCTTTGTACATGTTGATTCAAATATTTCTACCCTTGTCTTCTGTTTCATTCAAATATTTCTACCCTTGTCTTCTTTTGTTTCATTATGAAATGTTTTATCAAGTCTCTAACGATGCATTTTATGACAACTTGCCATTTCTACATTCGAGTTAAGAAGAGGCCAAGAATTAGAATTTGTCTACTTTCAGTATGCTTTGAAATACATGTCTGCATAACTACTTTTGAGACAACAGCATACAACCCACATTTACCATTAACTAGGCTGCAAGCTTACATTAAACACCAATACTCAAGTTTTAAATACGTCAAATAAGTGCTCTTGCCTAACCTTCTGCCCAAATGCAGTTAAACAAGAGTTTGCTGATTGGCTAAACCAGTTTTTATCACAGTAATCCTTTATGGGAACCAAAGTGGTATTTGCTTTATTTTGATTAATTTAACTCTCTCTGTCCATTATCTAGCTACTTGAATTTTAGGAGCTACATGAGAATATAAAGGGAAGAAGGCTATTTCTTTCCCTCTAGTGTAAATATCCAGGAAGGCGGTGAGATTTTGCCCCTAAAATCTTAAGGATACAGAAATGAGAAATACAGCTACAGGAAAAGGAAGCAAAACAAAATAAAACCCCTTCACTTTTGTATAATGACCAGCTTTGAGTATAAAACATGTTTTGTCCAGCCTTCATTTTAAGAAGCTTTATACTTTAATTGGACTTGAACTTCTACTTGTATACAAAAAAAACAGAACAATTTAAATATCAAAAGTTGTTGGTGCAATTAATACAATCTTGGGAAGACATGGATTTATGTTATTGGAAAGGAGATGCAAAGCTAAACTTTGTCACAGCTAATGCATCCAGATATGCATCACACCAATGAATATCCACACAGAATGTTGAGCTTTTTGAACACTGCAGCGTGAAGGAACAGAAAAGGCCATTATGTAGTAATGAGTCTAATTTACAATCAGCTCAAAACACACAAGTCTTGTTAGCTTCTATGCAAAACACATTAACAAGTTGTATCTGAGCTTGTTTTATTCAGTCTGCTCATATATTACTATTGCACGTGATTTCATTAACTATTTTTTATTTTAAGATAAAAATGTTCATGGCAAATCTTTTCTTCTCTCTGGATTCACTGAAGCACTAAAGAAGTGTAAGGACATCTTTTCCTGTTTTGTTCCACTTGAGAAACATGTGAAACACATCCCAAAGAAGTGAAGGGTGAGTAACATACCAAAGTGCTACACAGTCAACTTACCACTGCCACAGCATCACTAGAGAGAACAGCTTGAACATCCAGCACTGTATAGTAAGCTACATTGGTCATAATGTAGATGACGGTCACAATTGGCATAGACACAGCAATAGCCAGTGGTAAGTTCCTGTAAGACAAGTTAAAAAAGAAAATAATCAAACCCGCAGCCTAAGGAAAAAATCAGTAACAAAATTATCTCACTGATTTGCATCTTTTACCTTAGAGAAGAAATGTATGAAGATAAAATAAATCCTTCGAAATAGATATCTCTGGAAGACTTGGGTTTCTTTCAAAACTGGAAATTCTAATACGGAATGCTAGCAGAATTAGAAATGTAATGCAGTAAGTCTCCACGTAAGTTATGTATAAAGAGAGATTCTATGCAGTTGTTCTTCAACACCCTAACACTAGGGTTTCCAGATTAGTGACAACAGCATTCGAATCTACCTGCCTTAAATTATTTCCTACTAACCATGTTAAGCATCACAGATGGAATCAAAAGGGGCAGAACTCTGAGCCACTGCACTCATTCTTCTTGAAGAATGCTGTAGCTCTAGCATGAGAGCATGGAATCTACTACATCAAAGCAAAAGCCTTCATCTGCTCTCATCACAGCACAGAACAAACTAAGCAGGCTGCTTAATACTGGTGATTATGGACATGGCTTAGTGGTGGACTTGCAGTGTGAAGTGCATGATTGGACTTGAAACCAGATATACACAGCACTACTTTCAGCCGTCCTCTCCCAGTTACGCACTTTAAAATCAAAAACATGGAATGGTGACAATTATATAAATACATTTATTATTTATAAGTAATAAGTATATTATTTATAATTAATTATCCACTATTTTATATTTTTAATACACAAATCTACTGTTAAATAAATGCACAGCACAGAGCCCTGGGGTAACAGAAGGAACTGTACAAGTCCACTGCTGGGAGAATTGAAAGAAAACAACAAAAATTCTTACATTCTTTATCTTCCAGCTATAGCAATCCGAGCTGTTGCTTATAATAGGAAGCAAAAAAAAAATAATCAAATGACATTCTATTTTTAACATAAAGGTGTCTGCTTACAGACTCAAGACTGAACAAGACTAGTGTAGTCAGCCACACTTTCACACCATTAATGCATGAAAAAGATAACATTCTTTAATGTTAAATCAGAATTATTGCACAGATAAATATAGGCCAGACTTACATAACTACTACACTGCAGCATTAACACCTGTTGCAACTAATGGCATGTGCTGGTTTGAACTAAAAGTTTATCAAGCAGTAAATAGAGCATCCCGCAATCATCTGGACTTATTAGTTCTCACAACTGTGATTAAAGCTAATAATTCTTAGCTGATGATTATCCATGGCCTCGCCATCAGAGCATGGAGTAGTTTTCATTCATTTCTGTATAAGTTTAGAGCTCATTAGCAAAAGACAAATACAAAATGAGCAACGGGGAATAGCCAGGTGTTAGAAAGCTCAAATCTCTCACCTTTCTGGGTTTTTGATCTCTTCGGTCACAAAATTGAGTGTATCCCAACCAGAATAAGAGAACAAGGCAGAGTAGAGCGCGAGGGAAATGTCTCCGACATCAACAGAAGATCCCTCAAAAGAGTTTTGAAAGTGTGACGAATATCCTGCATAGAGAGAAGACAGAATGAGCTGCGGGATAATCAGATTTGTGGTATCAACAGTAATGGGAGGACAGTTGGACTAGATGATCTTGTAGGTCCTTTCCAGCCTTGTGATTCTATGATAAATACATCCAATAGTTTCCTTCAGTTTGGCACACAGACACAAGAACTCAGAAATCATAACTTCTTCAAAGCTGCTTACTGAATACTTTTTTCATTTCCACTCTGTGCTTCAAACATGAGACTAAGCAGAGCACGTAAAATACTAAAAGCTATGTTCTGTGGATGGTACTACTACTATAACTACAATCTTTTGTGCCTGCAATGGCACAAAAGGTTCAGGAATGCTGGATTCAGACTGCGCTACAAACAAGGAGCTATGACCGTACTCAGACTAAAGGTATGTTTTTAATAACACTCATAAAATAATTCACTCTCTCCTGCTATAACCTTCTACAATTTCAGTCGTTTAGCCTAAGACTAGGGTTGTATTTAGATAACAGTGACAATACATAAGAGCACATTTAAAAAAAAGAAGGAAAAAAAAAAAAAGCAAGTTTCATTTATTAATAACTGTAAACAGAACAATAAAGAGAATATAAAGTACTGCTGAGATAAAACTTTTCCAAGCTAAGAGGGAAAGGTGTATTTTTTATGCCAGCAGTTGTGAGAATGTGTGTTATCTCCTGACCTCCAACAAGCCCGAATACCCTCCTCCTCATGGCTGTTGTATGTATTCAGACTACTTTACACATACAGACCAAACACAAACGGTGACTTGTTATGCCACTACAAAATGTCCCCCTGCACTATGCGTCCCAAAGTCTTTAGACTTCATCAGAACTGGACAGGGAAGTATTTGAGGCCTCTTATCTACCCTCACATCTATTTCCTGCTTTTTATCCTAATCACAGATCGCTATTCCCTTGACATAAATGCAGGCAGAAAAAGTGCTGAGATAGAAAAAAAATGAGCCAGTGAGTAGAAGTTAGTATGGAACAAGCTTAGTACCTGCAAAATAGTCATGCTAAGGATGGAGCATGCTGGCAGGGTGCTCACCTACATTATTCTTGCTCCATTCACAGTAGTTTCTTTCAACAATAACCACTTAGAGTAAAGGACACAAATGGCCAGGAAAAGGTACTTGTGGCAGCCTGAAAGCAGGGTAATTTTATGTATTCTAAGTTACATCTAGTTATTCTAAGCATGTCTAAGTTAGCATAGTAATAAATCCTCCTCAAGGGAAAGGGTAAGAATAAAACTTGCTTGAGAATTTTCTCCTTGAAGGCACAAGCCCAGCACAGACCAGACACACACAAAATCCCTAAAGGCATCAGCTTTCTAACTTCCAACAGCTGTAACAGAACTCAGCATTTCAGCACAAAAACAACCACAAGTTTTTGTCACATAGATCTGGTCACATGTTCTTACACATCTCTCCAACTTCAGGTTCAGTCACCTTCCGACCTGCACAAAGTTAATTTTGTAAAAACAACACTCAGTTGACCTCAGTGCAAAGTAAAATGTTCTTGCACGGGAGTTCACAGCTTTCTTCACTCCCACTGTATTTTGCTAGCTCTGTATTTTTCTGTTTTCCTTTATTATTCTCCACAACAGGCAGTAAATGGCACAAAATGGCTGAGCAATCAGTTACCATCTTTCTCTTTAGCTCAAAGTCAACTGAGACAGGACAGCTTATCACAGTATAATATTGCTTTATGACTATATGCTTACCCTGGCATATTTTAACAATTCCAGTTACGATGATGGCAATAAGAGCAGCAACTTTAGCATAAGTGAATATATCCTGGACCCGTGTTCCCCATTTTACATAGGCACAATTTACAAATGTTAGAAGACCTAGGGATGGGGAGAAGAAAAAAATTAAAATTAAAATGCAATTTAAACATTATTCAATTTAACTCATTTCTCAAAGATAATAAGCACTCACCTGCTACACTACTACTTAGATTAAACTAAGCAGAGTACCAGTATATAGGTATTCAATCCACACTGGTTGAAAACAAACCAAAAAAAAAACACAACAGAGGAAACACATTTTAAAGGCTCATAAAACACACTGTTTCAAAAGAGGGAAGGAAAAACCTTCCCCACATTTGTGGTCCTCTAATAACATGACCCATTTCCTGGTTACCTCCATCAGATACATTCTGCAACAATTCCGAAGCTAGAGAAACCAAGACATGAAATTATTAACAGTATTGTTCTGATTAATGAAAGATTATCCAAAAATTCCCTTAAGTAAATAATTAAAATAGTGCTTTAAAAGGTTCTCCCCTTCCCTCGTTAACTCTGAGGATCAGTTCAACATCCACAAACTATCTAAAATACTGAACTTGGTCACAGGCAATTCACTGCACTTTTCCAGCTGTGTTACACTGAATTAACAACTGAGACTAGAACAGATCTGACCAAACAGCATGGTCCATAACTAATACAATATTACTAACACAATATTACATCAGGGGATTGAAAGATGATATTTAAGGTCTTCTCAAACACAAACTATTCTATGACTCTGTATTTTTAGGAACTGGTGGCAAATAATGTGTAATCAAAGTATATTCTTCCCTCTACCCCACAATAAATCAGTGTCAGGCCTATTTCACAAGACTGAAATGGAACTGGAGTTCCAGATTTCACAAGTATTTTACTAACAGCAGCTGACTAAACTTACTCATATGATCAACTTCCCACAAAAATGCTTTTCAAGCTACTGTTGAAATGCATTGTTTTCGTGGCCCTCAACACTTCACTTTTTCCTCAGGCAAAGAGCCAACCTCTGCCTGAACTCCGATGCTGAATACTCCTTAGGTTCAGCATTTTCAGTGTCCTTTACTCAATAAAACACTATCAGTGAACATTTTGCTTATCCAAATCATCATCATTATATTTTTTATTCCAACCCTTATGTATGTTCCTCCAGTTCTCAGTGTTAGCAAAAACATGGTTATGTTCTACTGCAGTTTTTATCTCCATAGAATTTTCTTGTGCTATGTGTTTTTTACACATGCATACACAGAAATACAATTTGATAAAGAATTAAGGTGGCAGCACATCAAAATCAGAGATGTGATAAATTATTTCCTTTCCAAACATCCAAGAATAATATGATCCTATTAAGATATAATTATAATAAGCATAGTTACTGAACAGAAGAGTAATCATGTAAAAGGTAACAAAAGAAAGGTAATGATCTCACTGCTGGTGTGGGTACAACAGAACAGCTGAACCAGACTCCACAGAGCTTGGCAAGAGAGGAAAAATAGTTGTATCAAATTTCAGAAGGCAGCACTGCCAGCAAAGAACTCTCAGGAAATAAACAGCTCTGTTTGGTCTCCGCTCTTCAGAGTTAACGACTGGTATTACTCACAGGGTATTTGCTCACAGGGTGTATTTCAGCACTCAAATATTTTTTAAGGAATTTTCTATTAGGAGCAACTGTTATTAGCTCTTTCTTATTCTGAGTTGTGGTTTGGTCTCCAGGTAAAATGCTATTCTGTCTCTGAACTCTTTAAAAAAGATAAATGAAAGAAAACAATGAAGAATCTGAACAAGTCACGTCCTTTCTTTTTAGCTACATTATTCTCTCATGCTTTCTTCAACTTAACATCATTTGGCTACTTAAGGTCGCTGAGAACTGCCCCGTTTAGATCTGCAGCACCAGATGCCAACCTGATTTCCAAAACAAATGACAAAGCGTTGCTGTGTAACTCTAAGACAGACCTCACCAGAGTACTGCTGTTACTGCAGTTAGAACAAAACACCACCACAAGCCCATCTATTCTCACATACAATCTATACATGACCAGCGTTCAGACTTTGGCTGCCAGCAGCTTCATTAATACAGCCTTAACCTTACCCAGAGGTAAGGACTGATACAAATTAAGCCCTGTCAGGGAGCAGCATAGGCTTCAGCAACAACAGCCACATGAAGCTGGAGAGCAGGTATGAGTGTCAGCAGAGGCCTGGAACAAGGCAGGACAAGCATTTAAACCACAGCATGGGCTGTTACAATCAGTCTTACATCTCCATGACTGTGACCTTGCTGTCATGTCTTCAGAAGAAAGGCGGGGGGGGGGGGGGAGGGAAGAGAAAGAAAAAAACAAAAGGTACTAGATTTCCTCTCTTAGCAACAGATCTGTGCCAGGATACCTTGGGACTGTATCTGTTCGAGGAACGTGGACATGATGTTACAGGTCCTCCATTCCTGCCCTGAAGTAGTCATGGCAAAATGTGTTCATACATCTTGGGGTGGGGAGGGAAGGGAACACAGTTGAGCAAGCTGACAGATATTTCTGGAGAAAGTATGTGATTATTCTTCCCATGAGTGCTTTCCCAGCAATAACAAATTAACCCCCTAAAAATGGAGAAGGGAGTGGTTTACATATAATTACAGAACTCAACTATTGGAAGCACACTCTGCTACTAAGCCTGGTCCCTCCCCCCCAGTTCTACACAGGCAACCACACAAGGAACATCACAGCTATTTCAGCAGGCTCTCTGTTGCCTCAGAAGGGAACCAGCTAGGAGCAGCACATCTCCCTCCTGCAGCAGTAAAAAGCTCAAGTTCCCTATCAGCTGCATGACAAGAACATCAGGTTGGCAGGGAGTGCAGGCTCCCCATGCAGTGAGACTGCACAGTAGGTAACCAAAAGTTGCCATGCAGACTTCCTAAAAAATATTTTTCACTGTGTACTGGACATGAAGAACACAGATGTCGAATAAGCACTTTATATGAAATACCTAAAGTCAAAGCACACGTTGTACAATCAGTTCCATTCTTTTCACACAGCAAAACAGTCCTGATTTGAAGCATGTGATGATGTTCCTCTATACTGACTAACCAAGCCAGCTATCTGACTACAAACATTTCAGTGTTCTATCTGCACACACCATTTCCTGTTTTCAAAACAGCTTTGAACAGGTACAGCCTTTTTTTTTTTTTTTGATGCTACTGTTAATCACAAGCATAAGGAACCTGAATGAATGATCATCACCAGGGTTTGGAATGAGGTCACCTTTAAAGCCCCTTTTCAATTCAAGCCATTCTGTGAACCTCTGACCTTCTGAAAATCAACAGGAAAAATTACCTGATCACGTCTACACTGAGAAGTTACTGAAAAATAAGTTACAGCAGAATTCACAGCGTAAGAACAACTCATAAACCATACCAAGGATATCTTAGGGTTTGATTTAATATACCTCTCTGAAGGAAAACAAACTTAATTTTCATTTTTCTCACACGAGGCATACTGGAAGAGATAAACACTGTTCTGCTTCTGAATTAGAACACATCAACTGACGGAATAATACTTCTAAGTTGTTGGTATGCTGGAAATAGTTGTTTTTCCTAGTGTATCTCAAATCATTCAGTACACATCAACACTGGGATTCAGCAGGATTTGATTAAATGAAGCTTATCTGCAGATTAAAAAAAAAATTACCGTGGTAGAAATACTTACACTCACAAGCAGCTGCTATGAGACGACAAGCAATATATGGAGGATCACAAGATGGGAAGAAAGGTTGAACTATGTAGTTAGCAAAGGTGATTGCAATAACAGCCTGACTAGTTGGCTCAACAATTAGAAGTGAGGTCCACAAACGAATAAAAGCAATGAAGCTCCCAAAAGACTCCAAGATGTACGCATAACTGGCTCCTGATTTTGTAATAGTGGTTCCAAGTTCAGCATAGCAGAGAGCTCCAAAGACTGAAAAAATCCCTCCAATTGCCCAAATGACTAGAGACAATCCATAAGATTTGCTGTAGATGAGAACTCCTTTGGGTGAGACAAAGATACCTGAACCAATCATGTTGCCTACTATCAGGCTTATCCCGTTTAGCAAAGATATTTCTTTCTTCAATTGCATTGTGTTTTGGTTTCCATCCTGTATTTCAGAGTGGTCATTTGGATCTGTCTTGTCTGATTTACTGACGGGGCTGTATTCAGCCAGTGAGCTATGAGACTTAGCACAGTCTGTCCTTTCTCCCATTGTGGAAGGGCTGTGAATTCTCCACGGCTCCAAACTGCAATCTAAAACAAGAGAGACAGCTGAAATCATGATAAAAATTGTTATCCTGTAATATTCTTGCCAAGTCTTCTTTCCAACTTCCCACCCTATGTGAAATCCCCTTTTATTACTTCATATGTGTCATTACACAAAGAGAAATCCATGTGTAGTTAAAGCAAACAAACAAACCAACCAATGTACACACAGCACGACACAAGTGCCACCATAATTTAAATAGAAAAAGGAATGTCTTCCTCTAGGGAAAAAATAAATAAGTAGAAAGGAATTGAGGAACTGCACAGTTGAGAAAGAGCAGAGTCAAAATGAGGAAACAAATAAATGAAAGCATTCTAAGACCAAAGTGGAAGTCTGAAGCATGAACACAGATTTACTGCAGTACTAACAAATTTATCAAATGCCAACACTTACACAGGTAAGTTGTGAGTAATCTAACAGCGGGACTGCAGGCTTCATCAACATAATGTAGGCTATTACCAGGGGCAACATGAAGAGACACTTAGTCCAGAATTCCCTTCATCTAACTGCTGATTTGTATCCCATAATAGTTTGCTTTTCCCCCCTAAGCCTCCTCCAATAACCTTCCAGTTAGAGAAAGTTTTCCAGAGGGAAAACTTAGTAATCAGACTTTTCCTTAATCACCCAGCCAACCTCTATATACTACAGTACAGGAAATTTGGCTTGATGTCACTTAACTTCATTAGTTTTGAAGATATGAAAAGGATAAAGACTATTTTCAACCAACAAACAAGGAACTGAAACATCGTTTTTCTTCAACTCCTGTGAACATTCAAGCTTCCTTCACATCAAAATAGAGGCTGTGTTCTTTGAAGTAATGAAAAACGAGATCTTCAGTCTGTTTAGTTGAACATCTCATTTATTTGCTTCCTTCAGTATTTTAAAGAAACAGCCTAAATATGCTTCATTACTAAATACACATTCTATCAGTTTATACAACTCAAGATCTTATGTCATCACATGCCATCAAATTTCACTTTTAATTAGACAAAAGCTTCTCAACTGTCCAGAAACTCTGTTCTTTTAGAACTTAGAAGCTGGACTGCTACAACAACGCATCCCCAGTAGAACTAAACTAATTACAGAAGAGGAATCCGCATCATTTCTAAGTTTGAGTGTGCTCATACGTGCGCACCACAAAGGAAACTTCAAGCAAGTTCAGCTCACCAGTGGTTACCAGTTCTTCTTGCTACTTACTCTGTACCTAGTCACTCTTCCTATATATACACCTGTCTTCCACTGCTTCTGCCAAATGCATTTGCAACCACAGACTGACTGATCTTCTCTAATTGGTGTAGTAACATCTTCAGGAAACAGCATGGCCTGTAAGCTTGTAAGATTATTTTGTTTGCATTGAAAGAGAAGATTCAGTTATAATCGGTAAGTAGAAAACATAATAACCAAACACAAATATGATTCAGTCTTCAGGAAGCATAAATGTGTAAAATAGCAGGACAAGTAACCAACACAGGTGTCTTCTAATTTGATGAACACTTATCACTAGCAAAAATAGCACTTAACTTGAAATTGAAATTCAACTTGAAGTGTCTGCTTCGTCTCAGACAGGACACTGGCTGCAAACTTATTCCTGAAGGCAAATCACTCTGGAGAAATCCCAGCAGGGAAAAGAAGAGTATCATAGCTACTACTATGGCATCTGACTGCCATTTTGAAAACGTGCCACATGTAAGCACACAGCTTTGTGATTTGCTGCACCACGTGCCCTAATCACTACTCCCATTTCTTCCTGGAACACCCTTCAAAGCACAGCTTGTTTGGAAGCATGACTTTGAACAAACAGGCATTCTGATCAGATGATCAAATCAATTGAATCATTCTAATTACATCAAATTTGATTCTTTCACACATAGGCAAGTTCTGCACGGAGACATTGTCATTTTACCTCTGGACTTTGGACCACGAGGTAATTTAATTACCTGTAAGTACTGACCCTATCACTGTTCAAATGCCTCCATCTCAATTAGCAGCACATGACTGCTGTTCTACACAACTTTCTTACTGATGACCTTGACTGTTTCTTGCCTTACTTTACCCTACCAGAGAAAGAACGACCACAGTATCCTCCCAAGCTCACTTTCCTCCTAATACTCTTTCTTCCTCCCCCAGTCTGCTTTTGTTATTCACAACTTTGGGTATCCAACAACATCTAAGGTCTGAATGAAGGTGTGTTCAACAGCTCACTCAGGATTTGGCATTTGGTTCTCTTCTCTAACCTTGTTTGTTTTGTACCCTTAACGCCTTCAGGGCAGGAATTGCTTGTCACACTGAGTCTGGTGTCTTATTACACTGGGTGAGAATCAAAACTACCAGCAGGTTTGGGGTGTTTCTTTGGTTTACAAACTTCACTTAACCAAAACTAAAGCCAGTAGTTTCAACCAACTGGAAGCATATTATACACACACATATATAGACATACACACCCACCCAAAAAAGGAAGTGAGAACAGAGACTGGAGGAAACTGATCTCAAGGTTAGAAAATATAAGAAGAGAAAAAAAAAAACAACCGCATATTAGAATCCATTACTCCTGCACAAGGCCACTGTTTTTGTGCAAACAGAATATATGCTTGGAAGGGAAGAACAAGGGAGGAATAACATAGTACCTTTTAACACACTGCAGTTCTGTAATATTCCAGCAAAAAACAGCAGTCTCACACTGTCAAAGCCCTGCCATAGGACTACTAAGGCTAATGCAGGCTTGTGACATCACACAAGCTAGCACATGTATTTCTTCACCACTCACCCTTGTGCAATACAAAGTCTTAACCTCTTGTTTTTGCTGATGGTTGCAGCTGTGAGGAATCTTTTTGCTGATATGCACAGGATTTTTACAGGAGTAACAGTGTCATTGACATAGAAAGCTTTGACAGGAAACCAGGACGTAATGATCTTAAATTAAGATCGCTTCAGAAGTGGATATTCTGATAAGGCCTATCACATAGTGGCCACATTCCAAAGGAACTAATGAAGGTTAACCTGCCTTTAACCAAATACTAGCACTGAATTACAGCGTGACCTTCCTTTAAGAACAGGGGTAGAGGAAGACCTCTTTGTCCCACTCAGCAGGACAGTGGCTGTCCAGATGGGAGGGAACCTTTGAGCCCATGTCCAATACCAAACGCTCACGTATAATGCCTGTTTGCTAGAAGAGATGACCAGTATTCCTGCCTCTGTCTTCTGCAGCTCTCTTGACTACGTGAACTAACCCTCACTGTAACATAATTTTATGGAGATACTCTGACTATCTCATATCCCAGCTGTAAAAACCCCTATCAAGAAATTAAACGGTCCCATGGGTAAGAGTCAAGCCTGCCCTACACCAGCAAACAGCAAACACCTTCAGGGAGTTAAGCATCAGCAGAGCAAAGGTTGTAAGTCCCAGAAATGCCTATTCCTTGCAATGCATGTATTTAGGTACCTCACAGTCTGAGCATTTATGTGGGAAAGGCTTAGTCTGTCTAGCATGGTTCTTATTGCTTCTGGGAGAGAAAAATCCTGTCCAGGCCACACGCAGCCAGCAAGGCCCTCTGACAAAAGTAATCCCCAATGTAAAGATTTAACCTGTTCAGCCAAGTCTTGCAAGCCCCCTGAGCACAGAATCACAGTCACTAAACCAAGATCCCCAACCCCAACCCATCCCCAGCATTTCCACTGACTGCGCCCCTCATTGCCGGCTCACTCTTCACATCGTATAAACCAACACAATCCTTAGATCAAATAAATACATCCGTTTTCAAGTAAGGGCAAGGTGTGTTTATCGAGTAAATTGAGTCATTTCTAGGTCAATTATTCACTCGGTGTATCAGTAAATACGCACCTGTGTGAAGCTGTTCAGCAAAGCCACCCACGTGCTCTTAAGTCCTGAGAACGGCTGTGAACATCAGATGAAGGGAAAATCAGCCCACTCACAAGCAACTTAGCTAATTTTGCTCCAGTACCAAATCCCATACAGATCTACCTCAGGAGCAGATTTCAAACCCGGCCACCTTAAAGCTGTGGAACCGAGCCAGCTACGAGTGGAAAACAACGCGTCACCGTACCACTACGGCTCTGCATTGCTCACACTTCCCATTTATTCCCCTGAAATTCAAAGCAACTCATGAGTTCCCGGCAGATCGCCCCCAGCCAGGAGCCGGGTCAGCTGCTGGGAGGGGATGTCTGGACAAACACAGCCGCAGCTCCCAGCACA
Organism: Excalfactoria chinensis; assembly: GCF_039878825.1. Classification (NCBI taxonomy): domain Eukaryota; kingdom Metazoa; phylum Chordata; class Aves; order Galliformes; family Phasianidae; genus Excalfactoria; species Excalfactoria chinensis. Next base: position 16,106,179 of record NC_092835.1, read on the forward strand.
GAGGCCACGGCGGTCCCAGTAACGCCGGTGTATAAAGCTAACGCACCTCAGTCCCTGTGGCGGCCGTTGCAGCGCAGCCGTGGCTCCGTTCGCTGTCACGGCACCCAGCGAACAGCGTGCAGGAGCTGCCGGGGAAGCGCGAGGAGAGCGCTGCTGGGGCCGCTGCTCTCCCTGAGGAGACAAACTCAGCGCCGTTCCGCGCCCTCTGGGCAGCGCCGGCTGCAATTGCGGCGGCCGCCGAGCGCCTCAGCGCTGAGGAACCTCAGGGCGGGAGCCGGGCGGGCCGAGCACAGCCCCCTCAGCGCCCCGGCGACAAACCCGCGCGGCTCCAGCACCTGCGGCGGCCCCGGGTGCTGAGGCCCTCACCCCGCCGCCCAGCCGGCCCCGCAAGGCGGCTCCGGGCGGCTGTACCGGCGCGACTGCCCGCGTTACCTCCGCTCCTGCCGGCTCCGGGGATGCTCAGTCCTTACCTCATACGCACGATGGCGGCCGCTCCGCCTCGCAGCCTCGCAGCCCCGCGCCCGTCACGGTCCGCCCCTCCCTCAGCAGGAAACCGCCGCGGGGCCCGAGCTCTCGCCCGGCCCCGCCGGGTAACCCCAGCCCGCCACGCCCCAGTTCCAAATGAGGCCGGGACCCATCCTTCCCTCAGGCTCAAGATGGAGCTGGGCTCTGGTGGCGCCGTTCCCGCCTCGGCGCTGTGACGGCGGAGGGCCGTTCCCGCCCGCAGCCCCTGTGGGGACATGGCGCCTCGGCCCGGGCGGCTGCTTCAGCCCCCTACCCACCTCCTCGTTCCGCTTCCAGCTGCTCCCTCACGGGCACAAGAGCCCCAGACAGCAGTGCGATAGGCTTTGTTTCTCCGGCTGTTATCTGCAGCTCCAGCAGGTGAGCCAGGGGGAGGACTTTTTGATACCGTACACTGGGATAAAAGCTTTACAGCCATATAAAAAATTACAAGGCTATAGAAGGACTGGGAAAGGTAAAATGAACGTTGTAATTCCCACGGTCAGTCAATACGGTGGTGGAGCCCAACTCTGAGGAGTTGGACTTGGTGGTTCTTACAGGTTCTTCCCAACTGAGGATACCCAATGGATCCATCCCCATGAGGTACACGTTCCCAATTGCCATATCACTTGATCTCAAATCTCGTTTTGTGTTTTTTTTTCTATTATTTGCACACAAAGCCACTGTTGCCCTCATACATCTCTCCAAATATGCCGTACATTGTGTGTGGACAACAATGATTGAAGGGAATCCTTATTTAGTTGGCTTCTTATGTACACAAAGCAGGAGAAGCTTCCTGGTTGCTCCATTGGGCTCCATTTGCAGACTGCATTGTGCTGTGGCCAAACAGTCATTCGCAGGCTGTAATCTGAAGCACTTTGATAATGTCAGCTCTGTCATCACCACCTCTGTTTCAGCTCTTTGTTGGGCATTTGTTGGCTTTAGGTCTTGCACAAGTACAGCCATACTGAATCCATTGCCTCCTAAAGCTACGGACAGTGTCGTAAAGCAGCAAGCAATGCCTGTCTGTCGTTTTCTGGATCTCAGCAGCCCTTCCTGGTAAATGAATTTGTTGTTCTCAGTCAACTTACACAGAAAAGAAAAAGATATAGAAGTCATTCCTGGAATATAGCTCTATTTTGTACAGCATGAAGCTGTAATTGCACTTAGAATGATAATATGACCCAGAGACTGGCTGGTAGATAGAAATAGTGCTTAGTCACTAATTACAAATATCCATAGTGCTCTATTTATAATGCTAACAGCATTTCCAGGTAGACATACTTGAAGTCAGTCTCGCACATTAATCAAAAATGGGCTGTGTGATGCAGATGCTGCTGATTTCAGGTGGTGTTAGACAGCCTTGGAAGCACCCTCACAAATTGAATTTACTAGAGACAGTATTCACTGTTCCAAGAAATGCACTCATAAAATGTCAGGAAATTAGAACACTGCCTTTAGGAACATGTAATAGATGAGAGCTGAAGAGGCATCAGAATCAAACCTTTACACATATGCTGGCAGTACAGAGGAGGGCATTTTATTTCATGATTTTGGAAAAACATTTATTGGAAAAAAATGCCCATTTGAGGATTTCAGGATAGAAGTTCACCCTCTGAATTCTGAAAACTTGTAAAACTGTAGGTGTTTCTGTGAGGGAACCAATTGGGGCATCATCCAAAGGGGAGACTCATGCAAGAACTCCTGCAGTTTTGGCAAATCTGCTTTTTTTTTTGTATATTTCCACTTAAATACAATTTAAGAAATATTTCCACATAAATACAACGTAGGAAATGTAATTCAACTTAAAAAATAATAAAAAAATAATAATAATTTTAAAAAAAGTTGAATAATAAACAATTTAAATACTCCAAAACAAACCAAAACTGAACTTACAACACAGTAAAGAAAGCCAAATACACAGGAAATGGTTTTAGAATGTAACAAAACTGAGGTAGAAACTGCTGTTTAATCTCAGTGAATCTGAAGCCTGCTTATCAGCTTTGTGCTTGTTAGCAAGTTAATCCTGGAGCGTAGGATGAGTTTAAGCACATCCTTGCCATGTACGTCCACCCAAAGCTGTACTGCTCATGCACTTCACTCATGGAAAAAAAAAGAGCTTGTACTGAGCTCATTAAAGGTCAACACTGAACAATGTATATCCGTAGGAAGTACTCATTGCTAGGCATAACTGAGGCCATTACCTGTCATAAAGATGACACTTCCAACCATACATTTGGGGGTTTATGTTGGTTCCTTTTGAAGATTTGCTGTACAAAATGAGAACTCGGGACCACATCTGTGCTTCTTTTGAAATTAGCTCTCTTTAGGGCTCGTACAATGATCTGTGTGACAGTCAATCTGTGGCTTTGACCAAAACCCAGGAAATGACAGTGTTTGTGAGCGCTAAAAGTAGGCATTCTTCTTTCAAACTTGACCATCTGAGACAGCACAGAGTAAACCACATGCTATGCAGAAACAGTTCAAAAACTGAGCTTAAGTCCCCCCGTGTCTTTTATTTGGTTTAAGTTGAGTGACTTTGTTTACAAAAACAAATTAGATCCTTTGCCAGCTCAATCTTTTCTGTCATACAAACTTTTGCTGTAGCTGTTTGAAACAGAGTGATTATTACTTACAAATGAGAGTGACTACAAGCACCAAAATGCTAGCAATTAAACAAAATGTCTAAATTTAGGCTTCTAAATATATCTCAGTGCTCCCAGCAGCATGCCTCCTCCTACGTCGTTATATTGGCTCTCAGCATTTGGCTGCTATCTGACCCCCTTGGTGAGGCAATTCTGCTCTCTAAAAAATACTTATTTGGGTTTGGTCGCTTTTCCTATCATAATCACAAACAGTGCAAATATGGAGCGTGCTGGGAGCAGAGAGAAAAGGAAGTGGCAGAGGTGAATGGAAAACATCCCTCTAAGCACCAGGTGCAGGGAGATGGCCCGGTCTTGTACAACTGTACTCTTATTTGCATACTTTTCAGATTAGGCCTTCTTTTATGGGAAACTTAGTTTCTCTCTATTGCAAGTTTTTAAAACAGATTGTAATGTAAGCATCAGCACTTCGTCTTTTCATTTTATCATCTGCCTGCTTCTGTCACCTGTCAGCTGTCTTGTCCTTTTCATCACCTCACCTGCTCTCATCAAAATGTTATTGCTGATTTAAGTTACTTTATTATTATTATTTGTCATACACATCATCGTTGCATGTGGTTACAAGCTCTTTTTCTCCAGTGCTGTCCATGCTGCAAGGTAAAAGTAGAGGTGGATATCTTCTGAGTATGGATCACTTTTTAAATGTTAGCAAAAAACCTTGTTAGGAGAAAGAAGAAACAGGGAAAAACTATACAGATAATCAGACAGAAGGATTCCAGTGTTCACTCAGCATTCTTTTGATTAATGCCCCAAGCTATTTTCATTTTACTGTTTCCTACTCTAATCTTCTCTATTATAAGTGGAATGTGCAATATTTCCTGTCTTCCCCAGTCAAATCTGAGGGTTTATTATTTGGAAAAAAAAAGTGGCCTTTTGTAATAACGCTTATTTTTGAAGAAACAGATCGACTTTAAGACAAGCAAAACATTCCGCTCAGAGAGCCTATCCTTTGTTGCAGACACTGATTCAGTACTTACCTGTACTGAATTACCTTCATAAGGCTCTGGCTGTGTGTTGATGTGAGGGGATGAATCACTGGCTTCTCTTTCTTGCAAAACAGCATAGGAGTTACAATCACTGTCTCGCCAGGAATTAAACAGCTGCAAGGATGTTTAAAGATAAAGCCATTTGTCCTTGTCTGTTTTGAAGGCCAGTAAAAAAAAGCTTAAATATTAAAAAAAAAAAAAAAGAAAGAAAGAAAGAAAAAGAACAAACCCACAAACAAGGTAAAGAGGATTTCTAGCTGGAAAAAATGTTTCTTACAAATAAATATTTTTTTTCCTGATTTAGGGCCCAAGTGTAGCAGTATTTGTAGCCCAGTTTCATGGTATTTAGATACATTCCTTTTGGATGTGAGTATGAAGACAACTGTTGCATGTTTTGTTGTTGTTTTAATATTACACAACTCTCTCTCCTAATTTGTGTGCTCAGTCTTTCCTCAAACAGCAAAACTTCTTTATGTTACAAATTCCATTGTGCTGCCATCGATCCTTTTCAGATGTGCCTTCTTGCAATACCTGTCTATGTCTCTTGTTAAAAGGAGTCTGGAAGCTTAGAGGAGTCTCCTAATGCTCACTAGTGGTAACACTGATAGCCTGTTAGCAGGCAGCTTGCTACCAGAGGCTGAAGCCAATGTCATCATTTTGTTTGTGTTACCATGCTGAGTGCAGCCTTTCCAATTAAAATTCCACCAGATGTTCCTTAGCAGAGCTGCTCTGCATTAATTCTGTGTTCTACAGTTCAGCTCCATCAGTTCTAATCCCACTGATGCATTTTGGCTTTCAGCATTACTTTTCTCCTAATTACTGAATTACTCTGAAAGGTTTCTACAATGAAATAATTTTATACATTTATAAAAGAATTCCCTTTCATTTTATGTGAAGAACTCAAAGCAGCACACTTCTAGCATGCATATAGCATGCTTCTGGGCAGCAGTAACAATTTTTGACTGAGCTGGTCATAAGGGAAGCCTTTATTGCCAAGACTTTTCAGAATCCTTCAGGATCAGCTGGTTAGGCTGCATTTAAAAGTGAAGCTTTCCCAAATGTAAACCCAGAGACCTTCCTGTACAGATTCGCACACAATGTGGGCAAATCAGAAATGATGCCTATGCATACTGGCCTGAATTAATACATTTTATGTGTAAGCAGAAGTGAATGGAGTAGTAAGCATTTGTTTGGATATTTAGAAATTGGGACCATTATACACGTTTTAATTCACGAGTTTACACAGCATAGGCATTCTTTGTAAAGTAATCAAAACAATGTTGTTTCATGAAAATGAGATCAGGACTCCTTCCCAAGACTGCATGCCCCATGAGCAAGATATGCTCTGACATTTAAAAACAAGCCTTAAAGGTTGAGATTCAAGCCATTTCAATGTTGGAAGATTAGGGGACTTGCACTTTGTTGTAGCACAGGAGTATTTATTGCCAGTCCGTTTGCCTTTGCAATCAATAGGATAGTCCTGTTAATGGGTTTAGTCTTCTGTCTGCCAGCACAGTTGTTCCAATTTCTGGTTTGTTCTTTTCCAGCATGAGAAGGTATTCAGCCCTAAAGTTAAAATTATGGCTGGCTTTGCTAACAGAAATGATTTCTCAGCAGTCTATTTGTGTGTATTTTGCACTTTGCTCCTTTGTTCCACACTTGGCTCTTGATTATTTGATGCATAGCGTCCCACAGAGCAATTCGTAGTGAACTAATTAAGAACTATCAAGAGTTTCCCGAGTTATGCAAGATCCCCACAACTCTGAAAAGGCTTTTCAGCCTCCCAGTCACATACTGTGAAGTGCTATAAATCAAACTTCTGAAAAGAATCAGAGCCGTGCTGCATGTACTTCTATTCTAGTTCCAGAAGAAAGTGATTACTTCTTTTACGCTTTACTGCTCTATTTTCTTCAGTATTATTTTCCATAGCTTAAATCCCACAAACTAAGCACATACTGAATAACAGTCATGTTGATTTGATGAGAGATAGATCACAGATAACGCACCAGTGGTGACACTGATGTCTTTATTTTCATGTGGATGTGTGAGAGTGAGTGAAGAGAGAGCGATCGCTTGGGCTTCTGTGGCAGAGCTGAGGCTGCACGATAAAGGAGACCAAACCTCCCGCTTCTGGGTGTCACATTACTGTTTGTGGAGGTCAGGCAGATATTTTTACCTCAGTGTCACTACTGGGAGAAACTTGGAAGACATCAGCTTACATTGAAACTGTAGGAGGCAGCCAGGTTAATTGTTAAAATGGGTCATCAGTGTCACTGCACGCAACAGACTTTATGGCTAGAGCCCTGTACGTGTCCTCACCTCACACTTCAGCAGATCCATTGTGTGGGTTGCTCGGTGCCACGCTACAAGAACAACTCCATTTTTGTCCTTATTGCAGTTTATTACTGGAGTGTTTTATTACTGGAGAAATTGTTCTTCTGGGTTATTGGATGCTGGAATAACGCACATTATGCTTGCCCTTTATCTTTTTCATTAGAATAAAAATCAGAGACAGATTTACATTCAGTGGTTGCACTGAAACAGGCAGAAGCCAGCTGTTGTGTATGCTCTTGCAGCTGAATCCACTATATTCTGTACAGTAAAATTACAGCTCTGAGATACAGCTAATTGTATTTATTTGTTTTTTTCTTTAAAAAGCCAACAAAAAAGGCCCACTAACTGCATGCATCTTCTCCTGCTGCTGAGGACAACCATATGGAGCACCCAGCAAGAAATGACAGCTCTCACTTCCAGGTGGCCAGTTAGGGCAGGGAGAGCAAGAGTTGTCACTGGATTAAAAGAAAAAAAGAGATAGTAAGCCTTAGAGGAACAACAAGTGAATCTCTGTATTGACATACCAATAATGAAATAGCCCCAACATCCTTATTAAACACACTAAAGCAAAGTATAGCAGCTGAGCTTTTCAAACTTTTGCCCTGCTACTTTTTTTCCAACAGAAAAATGAAACCACAGACTGTCAAATTTGGGTTTGAAATACACGATAATTGAAACCAGCATTGATATTTCCCTTAAGTATTTAGTTAATTCTATACCCAAGTGAGAGGTTTCTGTAAAATCAGTTTACCTGCAGCCTTGAATTCCAGGATACAATTGATTTTAGCTGAAAGAACAGGTCTTAGCTGGAGCTGTGAGGACTGCATTTGAGCCAGCTCATCGAGTCAGACCAGGAAGGAGAAGAAGTATTTACCCATTGTGTGGAAGCTTCCCTGAGCTGAAGTATTTTGCCTGCAGACTGTCTCGTTCAGGGTAGAGTACAACTTATCTAAGACATGCAGTCCCTCAGAAAACATTTAATCACGTTCCTGTGTGAGGTCTTATCAGTTCAACACAAATCATGTATTTTTTTTTTTTCCCCTACAATTTCATTTGCATTTTAACCTTGTACATAGTCACTTTTTTTTGGATTCTTTTATGATTTCATGCAAAAAAGAAGGAGAAAAATATTTTAATGTTGTGAATTCTTCCCCCATCCTACCCAATAGCCAACAGGGAGACAAGTGGGGGTGTCCTTCATGCTGTCTTCCAGATAGCTGAGTTACAGACTTGACTTCATGGGTAGACTGTAATGAAGTAAATACTGCTTAAGTTACAGTGTAGTTATTTAAATTCATTCAGCAAAGACATTCACTTCTCCCCTAAATCATCATAGTTACGCGTGAGATTTGTAGCTTGCATGAACAGATCCCTAGATACCTAATGGGCACATGGAAGGAAAATGCTTAGCAGATCACTGCTGTTTAAGTTAATTTTGTCTACTGAAGCTCCCCTGTTTGAAAATAGTCTACAAATACATGCTGCTCTGGCTGTGGGAGGGGAGGAAGGCTGTCTTTTATGTTTTCTGAACACCTTTATGTCATAAATGGCAGACAACTGGCTGGTGCCAGATCCTGTTTCATCACTGGATGTTCTCTACCTCTATTCCAGACTGTTCTATCTCCCTTCACCTCAGCTTTGCTAGACCAAACAAACACCACTTTATCAACTTGCCCTTACTTGTCAGGTTTCCTCACTGCTTATCAGCCTTTCTCTTCTGGGTTCTCCTCAGTCCAAGCTTAGGGCTGAATACTGTTTTGCAGCTAAAATGTAGCCAGCATGGAATAGAAAACAGTGGGTAGTTCAGTGCCTACCCATAGCCCATCTCTCACCCCAGGTAACATTTTGAATTTTCTAACTAGAAAAAATAAAATAACAATAATAATAATAATTATATATATATATAAATTATTATTATTATATATATACATATATATAAAGCCTTTTTTAGTCAGTAAAAGAAAAGGAGATATGACTTTGGTAGTCATTCCGTTGCTTCATACAAGCACTTTTCTCTGAAACCTAAAGAACGAACAAACTGTACAGACCTTTCTGGAGTACTGCCAGATTACTTCTGACAGGAAAACTCAGCTGTGTTTTCTGCTCATGTGGGTATTGTTGCTATGTGGAAAGTTCAAGACCAGCAGTTGGAAATGTGTCGAAATACTGTGGAAGGTTATCATATTTCAAAGGGTGAAGTTTTTATTCTAAATCACTAACTGCCATTTAATTCAACCTGGTTGGAAGAGTACACAGTTCCTTCAAATGATCACAGAATCATTAAGGTTGGAAAAGACCTCTAAAACCATGCCCACATCCCTCAGTGTCACATCTCTGTTGTTCTCCAACACCTCCAGGCAGTAACTCCCTCACCTCCCTGGCCAGCTGTGCCACTGCCTCACTACTCTTTTGGAGAATCATTGTTTTCCTAATATCCAACCTGAGTCTCCCTTGGCACAACTTAAGGCCATTACTTCTTGTCCTCTCTTCTGTGGAACAAGAAAGGCCAACTGTAAAGACCTGTGCAGATTGCAGTCTGGGGATAAAGATCTCTAAGTATTACCTGGGATGTATCCCTGGAAGAAGAGAAATAAATGTAGGAAACAACAAAATACCCATCACAAATTATTTCCTATCAATGCAAGAGCTAAAAGTAGCATGTTTGAACCTCTTATCCACCATTTTTCTCACACTGGGATTAAGAAAAATGCAGTTCTTCAATTATCAGCAGCCCAATTTTTAAACACACACCTAATTTACAGTTAACATACTCTTGCAGCTACACTACACCTTTAATATAACACAACTCATTAAATATGTTCTCTGCAGACCTCATCAGGCAGCTCAATTTATGGTGGACTTGCCTTCAAAATCCATGAGTTTTGTTTAACTCTGCTGACATACCAGCTGTCAAGCCAACCATGTCCTCACTAAAGGGTGTGCCAAGTGAGGCAAGCAGGGGTTTATTTCTTTTGATGAGGAAAAAAACCCCAGAAACTCCACTAAGTCATTTTGAGCTCCAGAATAATATTTTACAAAGGAGGCAGAGAGGGTGGGAGAGAAAGAAGGAGAAAAATGTACTTCATGCATGAAAAAAAAATAATGCAGCAGTCTTAGAGAAAGAGGAAAGCACTTACTAGGGGAAAGCACACATAATAGATGTATATCATCATTATCAAATAATTGGCAGTGAAGAAATCTGAATTCTCTATGCCATCCTTGGTGATGGTTAGGTCTTTTCCTAACAAACCAGTCCCACAAGTATTTATATATGTACATAACCTCACGTGGATAGCATAGGTGACTGAAACTGCAGTAGCATGGAAGTGTTTGCAAGATCATGCAGAGTCAAAATGATATCATGTATATACTTGAGGTTTGGTTAGCACTTCAGTTTGTATAAATATAGTATCATTTGGGAGGGACTCTTAAAGGTCATCAAGTCCAGCTCCCCAGCTCTACATTTTAGACTAATCAGTGTAAAAATTATTTTATGCACACTATTAGTCTATCAATGCATTATTTTTAAGGTTTTGGAAATGGGTTTTCTGTGAGCATGCACTTGTCTTCCTGTGTTGTCTGGGACTCTATTCTGATACGTGCTGGCAACGATTATTGAATGGTATTTATAGCTTTGTTTTGTTCTCTACTGGAAAGACTAATCTCTCAGAAGCTCCATTCCAGCACCTCAGATTAATTGTCTACAAATTAACTTCAAAAAATTCTAGTGCAGGAGTTCTTTCGTTGCAGGAAGTATCCCAGCTGAGATAAGGGTGCTGTATAGATAGCAAAAAGGAGCAAGGGGCAAGGGATGGTCTTCTTTGTACGAGTCAGCAAAAGATGGTTGTGAGCAGCTCCAAGAAGAAGAATACATACTGATAAAGTCAAGGAAAAAAAAAACAATACAAACAAAAAACCCTGCCTACTTGTGGTGTTTTCCTTTAATAGATCTGTACAGCTTGCGCTCAGTGTTGCTTATTCTACATTTTGTGTGACAGAGAACTATGGAAAGCAGGGATAAGGACAACAGAAATCTTCTTTAGTGAGCGTGGTTGGCATACAAGTGTAACAAAATACCATAAGCTTTAAGCAGATTGCTATTACACATCAGCAATCAACATATCTACATCAATGCCTTTATTACACTGCCAATTTATTATGGCCTCTTAAGAATGTTTATTTGTGGTATGACAAAATGAATGCTTATTTCAGGTCACTGTATCCCTGTTCTGCATCAAAACTTTTTATATCAAAAGCAGTTTCATTTCAATCAACTAAAAGCATCTCTCTAAAATATCACACCACAAAAAGAATCCCAAGAGATGCAACTGTCAACAAACCCAAAGTTTAAATGTTTGTATCACACTAGAGGTTTATGAGGAAGTCTTTGCATTTGCCCACACTGAGGTATAAGCCTTATATTAGCTTAACTTTGTTAATAACAATGTTTTGGCAGTGGCACAGTGAGTTTATGACAATGCTTCTAGCCAAAGTATCCAAACAAAATCTCAAACTCATGCACTAATTTCAGTTGAGTAGGTGTCAAAAAAATCTGATTATGGGTTAGAGTTAATTATTAAAGAACATACTTAAAGACTTAAACTCAGGTTCGTTTGAACATAAAGTAACAGATTTGCCTGTGTCTTGTAATTGGTTATGAAATGTCTTCTTGGATTATCTTGACAAAAATCTGGGTAAACACAATGGTAATGGATCAGTAACTCTGCAAGATCACGTCTTATTATAGATACTGAAGTTGGAAAGCCAAATACAAGAGCAAAATCTGTCTAAAAACAGATAACTTCTGCTCCCACTTCTTCCCTGCCAGTTCCCTAATTAACAATTAAGACTGGGATTAACTCTGGCTTCAAATGAAATTCTCATCTAAGAAGCTGTCTGAAGAAAAGTGAGAGCCAGAACTGTTTCTATGTCAAAAAAAAAAAAAAGAAAGAAAAAAACCAGACAGACTAACACAGCCCACCAGCTGCTACATCTGTCAGAATTATAAACACATCCAGCAGCAGAATGGAACAGAATCGTTTCTGAAAGCTGATAATTAAGTGTCAATAACATTGAAAGATTCCTTCTTAAAATTCTATACATTTTTCCCACAAATGGATGATTATCTGTTTTACTCTGGTTATCTGATGCCTGCCATACAAGCACAACACCACGGCAGCGGTTCTCTTCCTCATCAGCTATTCTAGTCTGTTGAAGGCTCCCACTTAAAGCTTAGATAGAAAACAAAACAACAAAAAACAAAACCACAAGAAAACAACCAACAGCAGAGTCAGCCTTTAATTGGCAAAACCATCTTCAACACATTCTTACACTGATATTGATTGTAACGCTGTTTTATCTCAAGGCAATCTAAAAGCTTAAGGAATGTATATAAAAGCAATTTCTCACTGAAGTTTATGATTCTAATAGTATTGTAGTTTGTGAATTAACACATTTCTTATTTCACCTGTGCCTAGAAAACACATCACTGCTAATGCTAATCTAATATTACAACCTGCCAAATGACTGAATTAGGTAAGCAGTTTGAAACTGCAGAAAACAAATGCAGTGCAGGGAAGCAGAACAACGTAGGTTTCATGTCTGAAATCCTTGTAGACTGCTTAGTGAACTTTCTCATGTTATTTCAGTGCTTTGCAGCTTGGAGAATCCCACTGTGACTTGAAAAACCAGCATTTCTATAACCTCATTTTCATTATAACAAAGGTAATCTTACTATTTTCCTTTGCAGTTCAGCAGAACCATGATTTCAAAACACAAGCAGCTTGACATCTCTTCTTCCTGGTTTAACTTCACACTGAGATGCAGACATACGCAGAGAACAACATGGATATAAGGTATTAATGCTTTTCAATTAACCAAACACCTTAAGCCTACCTCTCCAAAGTGCTGCTACCTTTTTTTCAGGGGATATGACTGTTTGCAAGTAAAAATAGAATAATTTCTACACATAATGTAAAATTTCTAAGACTTAAGATTCTGTATGAGAAATATTTCTTAATTCTCTTAGTTGGAAAGTTGTAATAACAGCTGTTTTTCCTTTGTGTGATCCCAAAAATCATAATTTGTTTCCCTGTCTTCTAACATCAAGGAAATAAGGTGTCATCTGACTTGAGTAATATTTACCATGTTGCACATCACACTCCTCCCCTCTGAGGGGGGGGGGAGTCCAAAACTAGAATTTGTGGTACCTGTCTTGGTGATTCCTGCAGGCAGTGGGTTGATGTGATTTTTTAATCCAGCTGGCTTTTCCACAAGAGGACTAAAACCATGGTCTGCAGGAAAGGCTGGCTTCAGTCAGCAGGTTATGACTAATGAATCATTGTCATTCCAAGCCCACTTCATAAACCTCAAAAGAAGTCACAGCAGCAGGCTATCTCAGGAAGGAAACCTGTGCAATGGCTGCTTTGTCCCTTCCAACTCAAATAATTCCCTGATGATTCTATGATAGTAAAGACAAAAAGTGTTTCAGTAGTCTTTGGATTGTTTAAGAGGAAGAAATTTTCCAGTCTGGCCCAATTCATTCATTTTACCAATTGGATCAAACCTTGGCCAAAACTTTTTGGCTCTACACAAACAGAAAATTCTTTCCTGTAGCTTGTAGAAGGGTGGCTAAGAGGTAACTCAGGTTTGTAGAACTATTTGAAACATGCTGTGGAAACAGGAACTTCAGCGTATGATACACACACACACATATGTGTATATCAAAGCCAAACAAATAAACAAACAAAAACCCTACTAACACTACTGGTAAAAATAAACAAGAGCACTGGGTTCTGCCTCTTCATAAAACAAATTAGGCATGTGCCTGCTTGAATACTTAGCACTGCCATTAGGGGTTTTACTGTACAATAAGTACCATACACAAAGAGAAAATTAATAGCCAAAGACCATTGTTACTTTGGAGAATGTGCCTCTGTCGTTCTGATTTCTGAGTGCTGACAGCAGAGTTCAGAGATGAATTTTCCTACATGGATAGGTCAACTGCTTTATCCTTAAATCATGCCATCCCTCAGTAGTAAATTGAAAAGGATGGCCAGCCAGATGAAGGAATTATCATATGCCAACTTGAAACCAGACAGCAAAAATAATAAGGAAAAAAAAACCCCAAACATACAGGAAACTGAGCTTTTCACTTGCAGATAGAGGCAGGCTTCACAAATCAGAAGCAGTTTCCAGCTCAGTAGGAAATCTGAGATCACAGAAGGAAATAAGTGGTTCCCCCTTCTAGTCAACATTTTCAACAGTGAGTAACTACTTTTGTAGCTTAAAACTGCAATCTGGGATATGGGAGAACACTGTCATGTGGTACTGGAAATGGTGTCTTACCTGTCACTGGTTTTCGAGGTGCGTAGTTTGTGATCTGTGCCAAAGTGCCAGTGGTGGGTCCTGTCATGGGTTAACCGAAAATCTACCTGCGACCATGACAGTCCTAATGCTGTTTTCTTTGCCTGAAGATGAGCCAGATAAGGAAAGAGTACAAAATGGTCTTCTACTGTCAGAGCCTGGGTGATCTAGGAATTAAGTTTAAAAGCAGTAAGATGAGACCTGTAAATGAAACAGCAACAGAACGTAATGTTTCATACTAGTCCTCTGCAGTGGATAATAAAGTTAAAAACGATGGGGGAACTTTTTAATTACTAGCTGTTCTTTGGGCACTTGTTAATAGGTCACTGCTCCTAGCAAGATTTTGGCATACACTGCTGTGTGCTTTCATGTTTTTCAGGAATTCTGTACGAATTTGTTTCTTAAGTTACAGAAAATTCTATTCTAAATCCAGCAGCTGTTGGCCAGAACTAAATGCTTGGAAATGCAGATGTTATTGTAAGTTAGTTAATTCCCTGTGGCTCAATATTCATTTCCAAAGGTATGAGGAATACAGAAAAAGCATTTCTGCAGTCAGCTCATGCTTTGGATGACACCAGTAGAGGGCAAAGCTCTGAGAACAGACGCTTCTACTTGGAAAACGTTTATGTGTGGCCCTAATAGTAATACTTATCCTTTTCTTAGAATAGCTGGAGCTGAATATGCCTCAAGGTAGTGACCTTTCTTTGTTGTGTTCCACGGGATAGAATTTGCCAGACCCATCTCAAGAATATTTTCTCTTCCTGTGTTATTCTTGCTGCTATCAAGTAGAATAGTTGATAAGCTTGATACTACAAGAGGGATTTTCTTAGTCATTATTTGTTTGAGTTTTTGTGAGCAGATGACCTGAAAAAAAAAAGAAAAAAAAGAAAGAAAAAGAAGAAAATAGAGAAGAATTATTTTGAAAATGTCCTTCCAAACCTTTTTCTAAGCAGCTTTGTCTTGGAATCTAAGGCTGTATCAGTACAGGTAATGGGGAGGTAATGAGGGGAGTGTGCAGCTGTTGAGCCTTTAGACTTACTTAATTCAGCTTCACCTAGTTGCCTCTGTTTCTGTTTCTGTGGCAGCACAGACCTGTAGGCTACCTGTCCTAGTTTTTACTGCTGTTCTAGATTGTTTCTGAAGCCTGTGCTGCCAGCAGCCATGGTTTCGGTAGAAAAATGAGTTGTTCAGTATAAAGTTAGCTCTTATCTAGATACACAATCTTCAGTTCTTTTGACACTGGCAGGCCTGCAACAAGTTCCAACATCACTTTGAAAATGGGAGTTAACAGTGTTGTTGAGTAATCACAAAACAGTTGTCCTTGCTGTTTTAAGAAAATGAGTTGCAGATGCTTTTTTCCCCAGCTGACATTTTAGGGGGAAAAGGAAAAACACACAAGAAAGTCTAGATTTTTGCCACTGCATTAAGGCCTTCTCAAGTGTTCTTCAAAGTGACTTCTAGGCAGAGGGTGTTTTTGCAAGAGCAGCAGTCTGCTGCTTGTAAGAAGGTAAAACAGGGTTCTGTTGGTTAACTGGATATAGCTGTCCTTGTTAGGGACACAGAAAAGATTTTGGGACATTTTGCTCTGAAGTGTTTTATTATGCAATGTCAGCACTGGCAAGAGAGTCAAGAAGCTTAGGAAATGCTCTTGTAAGACTCTCAAAGACATGCAGTGTGCTCCCTTCTGAATTGTGTATGTCTGTCTACAGTACAAACACTTCTGAACCTTTGTATGCATTAAGTGCTGTTTCCTGGGGGGAACAAAAATAGCACAGGAACACTAGTAAGAATACAGAATGTTTGCACAGTTCACACTTGTCAGGAGCTAGAATACTGACACTGCCATTTTATGGTGCCAATATATAATACTCAAGTATGCTGATACGTAGTGATAATGAACTGCATAGAACAACTTTGCATTTTAACACATGTAAGCAGGTATAGAATCTGACCCAAGTCTATCCTGCTACTCTTTCTCCAGCTTCCAAATTAAAATCCAGTTTTGGATTATGCAGGAGAAGGTGAGCATGGCCTTGTACTGAGATATGTATCCTAGGCTTGCTATAACATGTTGTCCTTCAAGCATCCAAGTGGCAGGAGCATCCTGTGCACCAAACTGTGTCTGCAATAAGGATGTGTTGGTACTTGTACAAGCTGGGGAAAACTAAGGTACATCTGCAGTAGATTTACTCTTTACTCTTCAACACTTCCTTCATGGAATCAAATTTCAAGAATCCCCAGTACCTTCATCACAGTCATTTTGGACATAATATCCATTCAAACAGTGTCTAGGTTTTGGAATGAATGCCTTCTAACCAGTGCATACAAGAACACTGGTGTTGGTTCTGGACCTAGCTTGTTCTACTTGAGGCTGATACTTGCTCTCACTTGCATTTCCCAGTCTGATTACAGCTGGTGACTGGAAAGACACAATGATTGCTATCACTTTGGTGGCAGTTAAGATGGTCAGGACAGAAAACTTCACAGTATCTATTTTCTTCAATTCTTAGATGAACTTGAAGTGCCAAAGGGTACTCTCCAGCTCTTTAGCATGTCCAGAAAAGCAGTAAAGACAAAAGCTTTCCTGCTTTTGCACCACAGCAATCAAAGAATCAAGCAATGTCCTTGTATAGGAGCAAACTTAAGATTGCACAAACCTTTGTGTGCATCAGATTGCAGTTTGCAGTAGAGTTTGCTTCCTTATTTATACTAGTAAAAAATCCATTTAGAACATCTACATATTCTGCAGAAGGAATAAGGCATTTTAAATACCGTGTTGCAAATCAAATTGTATATGTGTTTAGGTATCGGTATGTTGCAACACTATGTTATTGAGTATTGCCTGTGTTATTGTGTTGAGCAGCTGGGTGAACTAGATTAAATCAGTTTAATTAGCTTATACCTCAGACATCCTTTGATTTCCTTTTTGAATCAGTTCTGAGACTCCAGAACTCTTATATGATATTCAGCATAAGCTATTTCATGTATATTAAAACAAAGATTGCTTTTAAAGGCAAAGCCAGAAGCGTTAACACTCTTGTTAGTAGATATGCTGGCCTTTAACAGTGACCATGACTACTTATTGCAACAGGCCATTTCAAGACAAATAACTTGCTCCGAACCGTAAGTCACAAGTGAATAGATACATAAGCACTGTAAAGGACATGCACAGATACCTCGGGTACATGTGTAATTATTGTGGATGTATCCTAAGCACACAGCTTTACACAAAGCCTTACACCTTGTAAGGAAATCAGTTCTATTGTGGATAGGAGAAGTTACGTTGGGCAGCCACAAGATGGCAGCAGGAAGTGAAAGCTGTGCGAATGCTAGCACAGTTTGCTCTGTGCGGTGCTTTTAGAAGGTCCTTCTCAGCCTGAGAAATGTAGGAGTTAATTATGCCAGCAGGTTCCACATGACCTCCTGAGAAGAATACTGTTGAGATAAAGTCTCATTTTCATCTGAGCATGGACATTTCTTCCTGAAACAAAGTCTAACAACAGTTCACACATAGAAACCACGTGAATTGCAGTAATTAGTTTCCTAAAACTGTAAGAAAGTGCTTTGGCAGCTTCTGCTTTAAACATTTAGGTCTGTACATAAATATTTATATCAGACCCTCGGGAACAGTAATCTATTACTCACCGAATACAGGGAATTTCACATTTATCTCACTGCAGCAATTGACCTTATGCAGAATACTGTCCAACCATGGTATGTAGATCTGTCATTTTCATTGTAGTGTCTTTGAGCATACATATTTCAGCAACATCATGGAATGTAACGAAGATAAGGGATACCCTGCCCTTAGAAATCCCACTCACCAGTGTCTCCTTACATGAACATGTCTTCCAGGAGGGCGGTACACTACATGCTGGCACTTCCTCTGATGGCAGTTATGCAGGTCTGACCTCAGTTGCTGTTGCCTCTAGTTGGTTAGACCATAATCTGGACAGTGAACAAAAGCAGAGTGCTGAAGCTGAATAGCAGGCTGCAACACCTGCCCATAATTTATGTGATGTTTTCTTTTGGCTTAGCCTGTCCTTAGTTTTTTCATGAAAGACAACTTCTCTTACATACCTCATGCACAAATGAGTGGAGGGACCTGTAGCTCATCAGACACTATCCCGATGAGTCCACGATGCTGGAAAATCCCAAGAGAAGGCAGGAAGGAAGCATTCAGGCTTTCAGCATCTGATCTGCTACTTCCTGAAGCAGCAACTTCCAGTCGCTGTGAAAAGCAGCAAAGGTGAGAGGCAGTTTAGACCAAAGAGAATTGCATCCAGTGATGAGAACACAGGCAGTGGAAATGGGAGAGAACCACGAGTTTGAACACAGGCTGATACAATTCTACTAATAAAACCAGTACTATGTCATATCCCCAGAAGCTTGTATCCTCCTGCTTTTCATGAGATCCACACATAAAAGGAAATTAAGATCTTCCTTGCATGTCTGAGGGGACATTCTCAAACATGACAAAAAGCAGTCAGGCTGAATTCAGATGATAAGCAGCACTATGGTAGTGACTGTCACACTGAAGGTCAGCTGCAGTTGAATTGCATATCTGAATTCAAATAGGCTGTATTTACAGAGGAAGCAAAGCCTTATTTTGCTGTCTAACTTCAGTCACTTCCTTGTGCACAGGAAACACTGAATTGTAGATTCACTTGGGCATTTCTGCAGGAAGTAAACCCAGCTGCAGCTTCAACTTTTTTGTTGTTTTGTATTTGTTTGTAAAAATCTGATTGTTTTTGTGGTACTTCTGAGTTGGAGATTCCTTGGAATTCTATCACAATTCAACTCATCATCATATCACAAAACCAGTATTTCTTAGCTATTTTTCTCCAATGGTTTTTTGCTTTCCTTTTAATACAACATTGTAAGTGTCAGACAACTTTTCCATCTCCTCCAGGTTGGGATGGACAGGAGGGAGATTACTATAAACCCATTTATTTCAGGTTTCCAATTTTCAAAATTAATTCATGGTGAAGGTATTTTTCTTGAGTTGGGAGAAGCTCTTTTAGGTTAAGCTAATATTCAAACGCTCAAGTAAAAGAAATAGGAAGCAAGCATCGACTTACATTTGAAAACACAGGCTTAAAAGGACAAGTGACACAGCAAAGCTGCTGCAGATGCCCAGCACAGCTCTGCTTTGATCTGCAGCTGGAACCCATGATTCATCTGCATTGTTTGTCTCTCCTTCTATTGGCTGCCAGCAGACATTTCCTGGTAGGACACTGTAACTTCTTAGTGCCTGCAGATGTGTTTTCAGGGGTTGATTTATTGCTGCCTGTAACAAATGAGATGGATGCTTTTTTCCTTGCAGTGAGAGCTCTGAGGGAGGAATCAGATGATGGGGACGCCGCACCTGCGGGAAGCAGCGCTCCCTGGGGGAGAGTTCGGACTCGCTGCCAGGAGAGGAGACCCAGAGTGCTTCATGACTTTAAAGTAGGTTTGAAGTTGCTATTCAAAAAGCCAAAACGACGGGGAATCAATGTTGTTGATCAAAGTTCGGAACAGTGGTTCCAGTCCATGTCACCTGCAGTCTTTGGACAGCAGTGGGCTTACTGTGTACACAGCATCCTCCCCTCCTCTTGTCTTTCTTCCCACATATCTTTCCATTTGTTAAGTTTGCCCCATGTGACTCTTGGATTGTGGCTTATTGCCATTAGCCATTCTTTATCCCACTTGGGATCTTGCCATCTATATTCCATAAAACTCTTTTGCAGTGCATCCCATTGATGAAGGGAACCAGAAGTTATTCTAGCCCTGAGATCCTATTTTAAGAATCCCTGGAAGAAGGAAATCAGGCTGTGGTCACACTTAGAGTTTTAGAATTATGTGAATGAGTAAGCAGCAAAGCTTACTGTTACCTACAAGAGAGACCTCACCACAGCCTTCCTGTACTCAAAGGTAGCTTACAAGCAGGAGGGAGACCAACCTTTTACATGGTCTAATACTGATTGCACAAGGAGGAATGGCTTTAGACTAAAAGAGGGGAAATTAGGTCAGCTATTAGGATTAAATTCTTTACTCAACTGTGGGGCCCTGGCACAGCTGTCCAGGGGGGCTGTAGCTTCCCCATAACTGGAGGTGCTCTAGGCCAGGTTAGGTGGGGCCAATTCCACTTCTGGATTCTGTACCGAGTGTCCCTACCCCTAGTGATGCCAACAGAAGGGCTAAGTCACACTACCAACAGCTGGCTTGCTTTTGAATTACTGGCTGTCCTCACAGCTGGTGCCTGAAAGAGAGAAGCAGGGTTGATTTGTGAGCAGCTTGCTTCCACGTGGTGGCTGTGTGCTGTGCCATCACTTTGTACCACCTCCTGGAGCTGCTGATCCTGGGCCGTGCTGGAGCCCCTTGGACTCTGGGTCAAACCATGATTCTTAGAAGCCCCATAGCTCGTTAGATGCCTCTAGAGCTCTCACACTCTACTGGCTTCCCTTAGTTTTGTCCTTTCCCGTCTCCCACTACAGTCCAGTTCTGCCCAGTTCTTCATTGTATAATCCAGTGGAGGAACCAAAACCAGTAGAAGGCTCTGCGGGGGCTGAGGGAAGGGGAAGTGATAGCAGAACCTTGTGACATAGGGAGGGGGAACATGGCAGAACAGGGGAAAAGTGGAGATATAATGACAGAGAGACATGGGGATTATTGAGGGCTAGAAGGATGTGGGATCCACAGGGATATGGGGGCATAAAAGATTATGGGGACACGGGGGAACATGGGAACCTGAGGAACACAGGGGACATAGGAGATCATGGAGACATGTGGACATGAGGGACAGGAGGGGCATGAGAGATATGAGGACATGAGAGGCATGGAGTCACAACACAGAGCATCAGGGAGGTGGCACAGGCACTGGGGACATGTGCCACTGCTGCTCTTCCAGAATGTGACAGCAGTTCCCACCACCTACGTCAGTGGTGACATGAAATGATACCACAACTTCTCTTTTTCACCCCAGAAAGGAGACGGCGGCTGAGAATGATGGAGACAGCGGAGGAGAAAGCTCGGTGAGAGGGGGAAAAAGGGGATCCTGTATGGCTCTGTCACTGTCCTTGTCCCCATTCCTGCACTGGTCCTATCCCCAGCACCTCTCCACAGATCCCTGCATCCCTTTCACCAGTTCTTGTCCCCAGATCCTCAGCTCCATATGCCAAACCAGTTCTGCCCTGGTTTTGCAGAGAAGAGGGAAGCAGTAGTGTGCTGGGTTATACTGGGTTATTGTAAATGGAACTGGGTTATGGTGGGCAGCACTGGTCATGGTGGGCAGTGCTTGGTTATACTGGGATGGGGTCACTGAGTCATCCTTGGCAGCACTGGGTTGTACTGATCCCTGTGCACCAACCCCTGACCCTCCCTATCTCTCCCAGGCCCAGCATCAGGATGTGTCCCCTCCACTGCTGCCCACCCCGGCTGCTGCTGCTGCTGACAGCAACTCTGATGCCAATGGTGCACCCGTATGGCTTTCGCAACTGCATTGAGGATGTCAAGGAACCTTTGCGCTTCCGCTGCATCCAGCGCTTCCTGGAGTCACCGGCCCCAGCAGTGTCTGACCTGCCACCAAATGCCGTCGCACTCAATCTGTCATACAACATCATGCGCTGCCTGCAGCCCTCTGCCTTTGCCCGCCTGCCACAGCTGCACACCCTGAATCTGGCCTACAACAAACTGGAGACCCTCTCCCCTGGTGCCTTCAATGGGCTGAGTGTGCTGGTGGTGCTGGACCTGTCTCACAACCAGCTGACCACACTCGCCGAAGGGGTGTTCAACAGCTTGGGCAATCTGTCCTCACTGCTGGTACAACACAACCCCCTGAGCACAGTGTCACCAAGTGCTCTGCTCCCCCTGGTCAACCTGCGCCGCCTGTCTCTGCGGGGTGGGCGGCTGAGCGGGTTGGGGCCGGTGGCAGCAGCAGTGCAGGGCTTGGCACAGCTGGAGCTGTTGGACCTATGTGAAAACAACCTGACAACGCTGGGGCCAGGCCCACCGCTACCCGCCTCGCTGATCATTCTGCTGCTGTGCAACAACTCGCTGGGGGAGTTAGTGGGGGGCAGCCCAGAGATGCTGTGGCATGTGAAGATACTCGACCTCTCCTACAACAATATCTCACAGGCGGAGGCCTTCACCCAGTTCGACCTGCACAACATCAGCCTGCTCCACCTGATGGGCAACCCCTTGGATGTCTTCCACCTGTTGAACATCTCTGATATCCGACCTCGCAGCCTGGATTTCTCTGGGCTGATGCTGGGAGCTCAGGGGCTGAATAAGGTGTGCCTACAGCTGCAGGGTCCCCAGGCTTTGCAGCGGCTGCAGCTACAACGCAACGGGCTGAAAGAGCTGCGGAATCATGAGCTAGAGTCATGTCCTGTGCTGCGAGAGCTGGACCTGTCCTGGAACCGGCTGCAAAGGGTGGGCTGTGCCAGCCGTCTGCTGGGCAAGAAGCAGTGGGAGGAGCTGGAAGTGCTGACAGTGGAGCACAACCTGCTGAAGAAACTGCCGTCTTGCCGGGAGGCCCAGGTGCTGCCACGGCTGTACAACATTTCCTTCCGCTTTAACCGCATCCTGACTGTCGGGCCCAGCGCCTTCGCCTACGCCCCGGCCCTGCAGGTGTTGTGGCTCAATATTAACAGCCTGGTGTGGCTGGACAAGCAGGCGCTGTGGGGGCTGCACAACCTGACAGAGCTGCGCCTGGACAACAACCTGCTGACCGACCTCTACAGCAACTCCTTCGCTCACCTCTGCAGCCTGCGCACCCTTAACCTGCGCAACAACCATGTCTCTGTCCTCTTCGCTGGTGTCTTCCAGGGGCTGTCCAAACTGCAGACGCTGGATTTAGGGGGCAACAACTTGCGCCACCTGGCCCCGCAGTCACTGCAGGGGCTGCCCAAACTGCGCCGGCTGTACCTGGACCGTAATAGACTACTGGAGGTGAGCAGCAGTGTGTTCGCCCCAGTGCAGACTACCCTGGGGGTGCTGGACCTGCGGGCCAACAACCTGCAGTACATCTCACAGTGGCTGCGCAAGCCACCACCCTTCTGCAACCTGAGCAAGCTGTATGACCTGAAGCTGCAGGCTCAGCAGCCCTATGGGCTGAAGATGCTGCCTCACCACTTCTTCCAGGGCTTGGTGGAGCTGCAGCGGCTGTCACTGTCACAGAACATGCTGCGGTCCATCCCACCGGATGTCTTCGAGGACCTGGGCAAGCTGCGCTCCCTGACATTGGCTGACAGCAACAATGGGATACATGACCTGCCTGACGGCATCTTCAGAAACCTGGGCAACCTGCAGTTCCTGGACTTGGAGAATGTAGGGCTGCATTCGCTCACCCTGGAGGTCTTTGGCAACCTGAGCAAGCTGCGGGTGCTGCGTTTGGCCAGAAACGAGCTGAAGACCTTCAATGACAGCGTTGCCAACCAGCTGCCTTCCTTGCGCTACCTGGACCTGCGCAAGTGTCCACTCAGCTGCACCTGTGACAACACGTGGCTGAAGGGCTGGCTGAACAACAGCCGTGTGCAGGTTGTCTACCCCTACAACTACACCTGCGGCTCACAGCACAACGCCTACATCCACAGCTTTGACACTCACGTTTGCTTCCTGGACCTGGGACTCTATCTCTTTGCTGGGACTGCACCGGCAGTGCTGCTGCTGCTGCTGGTGCCAGTGGTGTACCACCACACCTACTGGAAGCTGAAGTACCACTGGTACCTCCTGCGGTGCTGGGTCAACCAGCGGTGGCGGCGGGAGGAAAAGCGCTACCTCTACGACAGCTTTGTGTCCTACAATTCAGCCGATGAAAGTTGGGTGTTGCAGAAGCTGGTGCCTGAGCTGGAGCGCGGTGCCTTCCGACTCTGCTTGCACCACCGCGACTTCCAGCCGGGCCGCAGCATCATTGACAACATTGTGGATGCTGTCTACAACAGCCGGAAGACGGTGTGCGTGGTGAGCCGCAACTACCTGCGCAGCGAGTGGTGCTCTCTGGAGGTGCAGCTGGCCAGCTACCGGCTGTTGGATGAGCGGCGTGACATCCTGGTTCTGGTGCTGCTGGGGGACGTGGCTGATGCTGAGCTGTCTGCCTACCACCGCATGCGGCGGGTGCTGCTGCAGCGCACCTACTTGCGCTGGCCTCTTGACCCCCCAGCCCAGCCGCTCTTTTGGGCACGGCTGAAGAGGGCACTGAGGTGGGGAGAGGGAGAAGAGGAGGAGGAGGAAGAAGCCTTGGGTGAAGGGACGGAAAGGCCCAGGGAGGGAGACAAACAAGTGTAGGGAGGGTGTCAGCTGGCTGTAGGATGGAGGAAAATCAGCCGTAGGGTGGAGGACAACAGCTGGCCAAAATGTGACAGGGAACCATCCATAGAGTGCAGGACAACCAGCCAAAGGGTAGAGGAGAGCCAGTGATAGGATGGACAGCAGCTGTCCATATGGAGGATGACAACCAGCCGTAGGATGGAATGCAACAGCTGCCCATATAAAAGACTACAGCTGACCATAGCATTGAGGAGAACCAGCTATCAGATGGAGGACAACTGATCATAGGGTGGATGACAACTAGCTGTAGATGGGGGGAAAACTGTCTGTGAGATGGAGGACATCCAACTGCAGGGCAGAGGACAGAGGGCCATAGAGAGGAAAGTAACTGGCTGTGCAGAGGAAGAGTAGAAACCACAGGGTGAACCACAACAGGGCTTTTCTCATCCCAAAATATCAGGTTCCCCTCCCAAGAATGGCCTGTCTCACACCAAGTACCCAGATCTGCCAGTTCAGGTGTCTCTACTCAGTCAAAATTGTTAAGTACTGTAGAATTAGATTCTGTGATTCCCCTCCAAACAGGCCCAAGAACAACCTTCCTCACTCCAGACTCTTCCCTTCCAAAAGGACCTCAAACTGGCTTTTCTTGCCTCAAGACTCTTGTACCCATCCCAAAGGTCCCCAAAAGTGCTTTTCTCCCCCAGAGCAGTTTCTGGAATCCCAGAAGGCATTGCCAACCTTGGGTGCAGCAGGCTCTGTTCTGCACAGAGGGGTCCTCAATAAAGCAAGGTCCCCCTGCTTCATTTGTCCCTCGCTATGGTCATATGTGGGGTGAGGTGGGATTGGGATGGCATTTTATGGGGCCAGACAATGGCACAGTCTGATGAGGAGGGCACCATCTCTGAGTTCTTCTCATACCCCTGTGGTATCGCTGCAGGTGCTGGGGGAGAAACACTGAAGGTCAGTTGCCTTGGGGCCACAAAACTGCGGCTGGGGTGCAACAAATGAGACCAGCAGCAGCCATTCCCCCAGGCACAGCACAGCTGCCAGATGTGAAGAAACCTTGCAGGCCACCAAGTGTGTATACAGGAGGGGCTGGTGTGTGGCCGAGTACCAAACATCGAAGCACTGAATTGTTAAGGTTGGAAAAGACCCCTCAGATCCCCAGGCCCAGCCCACCCCCACCATGCCCACTGCCCATGTCCCTCCGTGCCACATCCCCACAGCTCTTGGATGCCTGCAGGGACGGTGACTTCCCCAGCTCCTCGTGCAGCTGTGCCACTGCCTCACTGCTTTCTGGGAGCACAAATTGTTCCTGTTACCAACCTGGACACAGGACATGGCTGCCAGCAGGTCACACCTCTACCATTACTCACTTGGTAACTAGGAAGTGATGAGGAAGTGATTTAGAAGAAAGAACAGGGAAGGATTAACTGGGAGTCAACCAGGACACATGGGAGAAACAAAGGGAAAATGAATGGGAGGAAGAAAGAAGACAAAGTGAGACTCTTTGCAGCTGTGCCAAGGCAAGGGACAAGAGGAGAGGACACACTGAAATACAGGAACTTCATTCACGTGGTCACACACTGGAACGGGTTGCCCAAAGAGCGTGGAAAAGCCCCATCTCTTTGGATATCCAAATACAGGATGCGGTTCCTGAGCCACCTCCGAGTTGACCCCAGTTTTGGGAGGGGAGTGTGACCAGGTGATGACATCGTAAGGTGGTTTACAGCTATGCTGTAAATACATAAACAAAGGCTGTATGCAGAACCATTGGCTTTACATCTTTCCTTGCACGGCGATGGTTTCTGAGGGTTTGGGGGCTGCTTTTCAGGAAACCCCAGCGCAGCAGCGGGACCTCAGCAAGGCCAGGTGGAACTGTGGGACTCCTGAAGCTGTGGGAGCGTTCCCAGGGTACCCATGGCCTCGTGCTGGAGGAAGGGGCAGGAAGGAGGGCAGAAGCAGAGCCAGAAGCAGGGGCAGAAGCGGGGGCAGAAGCAGACGCCTCCACCTCAGCCAGCTGTGAAGGACTCCCAGGCTGCCCGCTCAGATCTCGGTTCCAGATTGAACTCAGCACATGAGAAAAGCGCAGCAGATTCTTATCATCTTTATTAATAGTCGTTTGTGTTTGTTTGTTTTTCCAATACAGTAAATCCTCTCTACAGCGACAGGTTAGTTACATCTGGTTTACATATTGCCGTCTTGTGTGAGAACCGCAGCCTCAACACCACTGTGACAAAACCAGGTTGAGCTCAGACAGGGGAAGGGGGAAAACGCGTTCAGTTCTGGTGTGACCAGGAAAAGAGGAGAACCAATGAGATCAAAAGAACAAACCACAGAGGGAACAGAACGAACCAACACAACCCAGGTGGGAAACCGAAGGCAAGCACGGCCAGACCACCTCAAATGGAACCACACGGCACCACTTGTACGAGAAAACAAGGGGAGCAAACCCAAAGGTCAGGGACCGGACAACCCCGTATCTATAATATGTATAGGTATTTATATATATATCATCTGGAAGGACACGCTGAGAAAATGGGTGATCGCAGTGGTATCTACAGAAAAAAAAAGGTCTGCTTAGCATTTAGAGTCACACTGAGAAGGAAGCACACGGCAGAATGGAAGGGGGAAAACGGGGACACTGGTGCTGTCTGTGTTATGGGGTACGGACTGAGGTGCTGGCCTTGGGGCCAGGAGCCCTGGAGCACCCACTGGGAGCCCTGCAGGGTGAGGGCCTGTGGGGAAAGTGCTTGAAGGGGGCTGCGTGGGACCTGATCCAGCCCAGATGGCCGCAGCAGGTGGATCCTCAATGGGGCTGTGCAGTGCCCTGTCCCAGGGCCACCAGGAGGCCCCGAGCACCCATCAGCAGAGCCGGGCTCTCCTTTGGCCCAGGCACAGAGGAGCTGGGCTGGGTGGCTGATGGCAGGGTTACACAATGATGGGCTGTCTGTGCCACTTGGAGCCGGATGGGGCATTACAGCCTGCTTAGTGCCAAGCCCTTGATGGCCGGCTCGCTGCAGAGCTGGGACATGGGGAAACCATCTCCCATGGACAAAGCCAGGTGTGGAATGTTCCCCGTGTGCCATGGGGTCACTCTGTAGAACTGGCACTCTGAGGTGCAGGGGGCTTCCCGGAGTGGGGTGGTCTCATCTTATTGCTAATGGCTCTGCTGCAGTGACAGCCACGGGCTGAGGGGGCGGATCCTCACGGTGTCCCCAGAACCAGCAGCCTCTGAGCTCTGGTGGCCTCAGACCAGGGCCAGCACATGAGGGACCGGGTGAGGCAAGGGGCAGACGGAGCCCCCACACGCATTTTTGGCAGCAGTTGTCCTTTCTGCAAGAAAAACTGGGCCAAGGCAGCACTGTGCGTGGGCTGTGGGCTGGGGGGATGCCCACGACCCCTTTCTGCCATGACGGTTCAGGCTGAGACCTCCACCCCTGCCCTGGGCAGCCCCCGAGGTGCGTGGCAGGGAGGGGCACAGGCAGGAAGTAATTGCTCGTGATGCCCAGCGTATACCTGGGCTGCAGGTCCTGCCTGTGCCAGGGATCCCACGCAGTGCCCAGGGAGTGGCAACTGGGGAGAAGAATGGCAGCTGCAGCCCCAGGGTGGGCACCGCCATCTCCCCAAAATGACCACACGCAGCACCCCAGCCCTGGCTTCTTTCTGACTCAGACACCCTTCAGACACCAACCTACCTCTCCGCATCCTGCCGTCCTGCCCATGTCCTGCTGTCTCACCCACGTCCCACTGTTCTGCTCCATCCCACCCCTGCTCACCCATCCCGGCCACGTTCCCACGCCGTCCTCCCTCCCACGCCAGGGCCAAGGCAGTGCTGGGGATGGCGAGGACTGAGGCAGAGCCACGTGTGATCACTGGGCTGAGCTGGGACTCTGAGCCTGGAGGTGACATGGAGGAGCTCCTCCGGTGCCCAGCGAGGGAGGGTGGCCAACAGCAAAGAAGATGAATCAACCCCAGGGGAGCGAGAGCACTGGCAGAGGTCGTCCGCGGGGCGGGTGGGTGCTGGCGGGATGCTGACGGATGGGAAATGGCTCTGGAGGAAACGGTGGTGGCAGCCGCGGGCCTCAGCACGATACCTCCATGGTGTGGTTGATCTGCCCCATGGCCTCGCTGCTCTCCGAGTGGGTACAGGCACGTGGTCGGGCACCTTCCACTGAACTGGCGCTGGTGAGCGAGGCTGTACGGGAGCGTGCCAGGCGGGTCATGCTGGCGGACGGCACTGCAAGGGCACAGAGAGGGGGTCTGGGTGCTCGGCCAGCAGGGGCTGGGCTGACACTGCCTAACGCAAGCAAAGCTGCTGGCCTGGAGCTGGTCCCACTCCCCAAGGCAGATGGCCCCAGGCACAAGCTTGCAGCATGCAGTGCCACAACATGAGCAGCTCCGTGCTGGCAGAGGATGCGGTGTCCCAGCCAATCCCCTGGGCAGTGAGGCAGTGGGAAGCCCCAGCCACCGTGCTCCAGGGGGGTGTGAGTGGGGACGGGAGCTTTCCCGGCTCCCCGGGGTGAAGGTGGGCCTTCCTCCGGCCAGGATGCACCGAGGGCACAGCTCCTGTTGTGTGGAAGAGCACGCGGTGGGCATGCTGCCTGCACGGGGAGACTCGTCTGAATGCCATTGCTCAGCCCTCAGCCCTGGCTCAGGGTGGGGGCAGCCCAACGCTTTGGGCAAAGCAGAGCAGGGCAGAAGGCACCGTCTGGGAAGGGCCAGCCCCATGCCCAGGCTGCTCCCAAAGGCGCCCCAGCAGTCTCAGCGCCAGGAGGGCACCATGCAGCGGCAGGGCCGGGCAGCGCCGAGCGGTACCTGCACCTCCACTCAGCCTCCGATCCTTCAGGTGGGCGACTGGCGGGAGCAGGAGGAGGGCAGGAGGGCAGAGAGAGAACATCAGCTACATCGGGGGCTGCACAGGGCCAGAGGTCTCCTCCTAACCCATGTGCGTGCACAGATCTGTGTGGGTGCACACGGACCTGCACACACACACACACACACACACACCGTCCTCTTACACACAGAGCCTGTACACCCCACACCCCAAACACATGGATGGGTGCATTGTACACATACAGCACTACAGGCACATTTGCAGCCCTCCTTCGGGTTGGGCACACGCATGTGCCAGGCTGCTCTGTGGCGCACACACACACACACACACACACACACACACACACACACACACACCCAGGCAGCCCCATGCCCAGCCCTGGCACTCACTGTAGCCCATGCCTTGCAGGAAGTACTTGAAGGCTTCGGTCAGCTTGCCGGGCTGCAGGGAGAGAGCAGAAGGAGCTGAGGCACAGCCCCACTCCAGCACCAGGACCCCCGTGGGACTCCTGTGCCCACATCGGCCCATCCCTTTATGGACAGGGGCCGCACCAGGCCGTGTCTCGGGGGCTCAGCTGATAGAGGACACTCACCTGTGTCACCTGGGGCAGCCCACCAGAATCCGCCATCTGCACAGAGAAGGTCCTGGTTACTTTGGGGGACGCCTTTACCCCCACCCCAAACCCTGGTGCCCACTGGCAGGATTCTACTGCCAGGCCACCCTGCTCACTCCAGTCCCATATGAACCTGGGGCAGGGAGACAGGGAGGGACAGTCTATTGCTGCAGGGCACTGCACAAGCAGTGAGGGACACACTGCTACCCCCATCACCCACTTACCTTCAGAAAAGTGGTGTTTGTGGGATCCAGCTTGGAATTACACTCCACCTGTGGGTGAGAGGGACAAGAACTAGCACCCTGGGGAGCCCCACGTCTGGCAGAAGCTGCCCACAGGTACCACCTTTGGTCCCAGCACCGCGCTGGCACATCCCACCCCAGGCAACCACGTGTGCCCATGTGCCTGCAAGCATGGATGCCTACAATCACTCACCACACCCTCTTCAGCAGGAGCGTTGTCTCCCACCACCAACATCACAGGGCAACTGGAAATGAGAGGAGGAAAGGGCACAGTCAGGGCTCGGGCTGGGCTCCTTGCCCTGGGTGGTGCCTGTGCAGCTCTTACCGCAGTGTCTTGGCGTTGGGCACAGTGCCGGGCCGGTTGATGTCAAGATCCCTGCGGCTGCAGGAGGAGAGAGAGACAGTGTGAGCACGGAGGCAGGCACAGAGCTGGGGTATGCCCTGCACCAGAGGGTGACAGCGGCACTCATTGGGGCGGAGGTTCCCATGGCACCTCGGGGACACCCAGCACCAGGTGAAGATGGCAGTGTTGCTGGGTGCTGTTTACCTGTTGTACATGTTGAGGAAGAGCTGGAGGTTGAACTGGTTCACCACGCTGCCAATCTGCTGCCTGTAGCTCTGCACCAGCTCCGTGTTGTTCATCAGCTCCTCCTGCAGAGGCAGGAGACAGAAATCAGGGCCAGGGCCACCAGGTGCCCATGCCTTGCCCGCTGAGCGCAGAGCAGAAGGATGAAGGCATGAGTCTCACCCAGCACCAGGTAGGGCTGAGCCCCACATCAGGTAGGAGGGATGCAGGCAGGGCTTTGCCAAGCCCATCCCCAGCACCACAGCACCCAGCACTTGGGGGTAGGGCACAGCCAGGCTGGGATGCTGTGAGGACAGGTGCAGGCAGAATGCAGGGCAGGCAGCCCTTACCTGGCTGAACAAGTGGGACAGGACATTGTCTGGCAGTGTGCTGGTGAGGCCTGAGAGCTGTGGAGGGAGCACAGGGAGTTACCATCCTGCTGCGGCTGGCTCCTGCCCTGGCACTGCAGGGTGGCATGGGGTGGGGGCCCAAGCACCAGGATGCCACCAGAGCATGGAGGGGTTCAGGGTCCTGCCCACCTTGGCAGCTGCCCAGTCAATCCAGCCTTTGCCGTTGGGGTCGATGTTCATAAGGACCAGCCCTTCAACCAGGTCGGGGAAGATGAGCTGCACCAAGTAAGAGGAGGGATGTTCAGCACTAAGAGGCAAAGTGCTCACCAGCAACACTGCCCACTGTGCAGGCACTGCGGCCAGGCCAGGGGCATCCCAAGGAGTCCTGGAGCCCTGGGGGCCAACATGGCCCTGTGTTGGCACAGCACTGCCATCCCAACCTCCCCTGCCCTCCAAAAGTCTTCATAGCTGTGCCTGGGGTGCCAGCTCAGGCTCCTGCCTACATGCTGAGCTGGCAGGAGGCACAGGCAACTCAGGGCTACTCCATGCAAAGCCCAGGCTCACCGCAAACTTGGCCAGCACGTAGGCTCCTGCCCCAACACCGATCCCAATCACATACTTGAACCTGGAAAGCAGAGACAGACATGTGAGGAAATGGTGGGAAACGCCAGGGCATCCCTTCAATGAGGACGGGGCACAAAATGACAGGCAGGGTACGGGCTAACCAGAACAACTGCCCCAGCCCCAAGCCCTCCTGCTCCTCCGCTCCCTGCACCAGCTGAGGAGAGGTTGACTCACCCAAAGTGCTGCACCACGCTGGGTAACATGGCAGCCAGCTGGTCCATGGATGGGTACTGGTACCTGCAGCAGGGGGAGCACAGGGAGGTGGTTGTGGGGCCTGTACGGAGCTCACAGCCCTGCTCACCCACCAAGCACCGTATTGCCCACTGGGGTAAGCAGGTTGTTGCCCTGGCAAGAACAACCAGTGGGCACGGCACGTCCCCAGCACAGGCACCTACCCCTGTGGGAACTGCGAGGCTCCTGCCTGCTGGCCTGGTGCATCCACGTGACACACTACGAAGTGTTTTGTGATCTCCTGCATGTCTTCATAGTTGAAGAAGGTGTTGAAACAAAGCTTGTCTGTCAAAGGGAGGCAACGATCGGACACCAAACACCCAGCATGGGGCCTGGTGGGCGTGGGGAGCATGGAGACACGTCATCCACTGTCCTACTGCCTTGGCCAGGAGCTGATATGCCACCAAAACCCCCCACCCCTTCCCTCTGGGTTTCTGGTCCCCACAGCAGAGACCATGGCTGCTGTTAGCAAGGGCTGCATGTCCCTAGCAGGAATTAAATGAATGGGGATGGACACCCAGGACTGCAGGACAAGGCCGCGGGGCCTCCAAACAGCCACACTGCTCCCATCCAGCATGGCTGAGATCATTGCCATCCACCCCATGCTGGCTTCAGAAAGGGGCAGGCTGTCTAAAATGGGCAACGTAGCTCCTTCATCCCAGGCAACTCACGGTTGAGGCCCACATCGTGGTACGTCAGGATGGCAGGGCGGTTCCCCTTGGGTGAGCCCCGGATGACCACGTGCAGCAGCCCGTAGGGCGTCTCAATGTCGTGTTCCTGCGGGAAGAGAAAAGATGGGTGACATCTGTCCTGCCCCACACAGCCCTCCTGCCACAGCCGCCCTCCCAAGAGTCGTGTGTCTGTGTGTGTGTGTGTGTGTGTGTGTGTGTGTGTGTGTGTGTGTCTGTGGCCACAGGCTTCAGCGTGGCCAGCATCCCAGAAATGCCTTCCCCATGGAAACCATCTGTGGGTAAGCAGGCACCTGCCAGCCAGCACCATGGAGATGTGTCCTGGAGTTCAGGGCATGCGGCCCCACAGCCCCGGGGAGGGATGAGACCCATCTCCAGGCTGGAGCTGGCCCTGAGTGTAGGCCAGCAGCAGAGGGCAGGGCACTGCAGATAAACACTCCCAGGCTCCAGCAGCTCCCCACAGGGCGGAGTTTTCCCAAGCTGGATGCAGCTACTGCATATTTAATAGCAGCCTGTGGATGGCTCCTCTGCAGTCTCTCCGTGACTCCTCATGGGATCCACATGCCAACTCCACATTTGCTTTCACCATCGACACGAGCAGATTTCAGCCATGTGGAAGGCTCGGGCTTGGCAGCAGCAATGAGCAAAGTCCATCCTAATGCAGCCCAGCTCTTTCCCAGAGGCACAGCAGGCTGACCAGGAGCCACTACAGGGAAAGTGCAGCCATGCCCCAGAAAGAGAGTATGGTAAATACAGAGCATCTGGGATGGTACAGGAGAGCTGAGATGGGACAGAAAACAGGAAGGGATGGAGAGTTTGGGATGGGGTGGGAAGATTTAGGATTGCTGTACAGGATGGGATGGGATCTAGGATGGAATAGGTGTATGATGGTATGGGACCATGGGATGGGGTGAAGGCTTAGAGGTTTCAGATGGAATGAGATGTGATGGGGTAGAGTGGTTTGAAATGAGACAAGAGAATCCGGGATGATCAAAGAGGGTTTGGGATGGCAATGATCATGGGATGGGGCAGGTGGGAAACAGGACAGGACAGCAGGTCCCAGAGGGCAGGAGAGCACAGCAGATTTGGCAACAAGATGAGAGAACAGTGTGACCCACTTGGCCTGGATTCACTACTCCCGGGGCAAACAGGCAGCGGTCAGATCCCAAACATCGCCATGGGAAATGCCACATCCTGAGCTCAAAACGAGAGCTAAAATAACCACAAAACGCCATGGTGGAAAATAGGCATGTTCCACACAGGGACCAGGAATGACTTGTGCATCACTTTCTCTGGCTTGGGAGGATGGTGATTGCCAGGGAGAGAGGGGGAATGAGAGGCAGCTCCTTCCTGACCACCCTCTGACCCTCACTTCAGCCTTGCTAAGGAGGAGGGAGCAGAAGGGACCTCATTGCCAGGGCACCATGTCAGGGCACAGATGCCCCCCAGCTCCCACTCTGACATCAGAGCTTCTCCCAGCTAGAGGGTTCCAGCCCTCTGTGCCAGGCCCACAAGGTCACACCGCTGTAGCTTCATCCTCAAGCCCAAGCCCTGACAGCTGCAGACAAGCCCCACGGATGGGACGATGCAGGGAGAACGGCCCCTCCACAGCCACGTGGGCTCCCGCAGGCCACGCGCCACCAAGGACTGTGAAGGACGCAGGCCTCGGGCAGGAGGAGCAGCCTGAGGACAGATGCTCCTTGCCATGATGCCTCTCCACGCCGCGAGCTGCTGCCCCCAGGGGCTCACAGCACCATAGGACGGCTCAAGGGCTGCTCAGAGCTGATGCTGAGCTCCCCAAGGACACCCTGACCCAGCTCTCAGCCGCAGCCATCACTCCGCTCCTGCGGCTCGTGGCGCCCATCCCTTCCCTCTCACCTCTCACTGCAGGTGCTGAGCAGGGACACCATGACAGAGGCAGCAGAACGTCTTGGCCCAAGGTCACCGAGCAGGAGGTGTCCACACGGCCCAGCCCCGGGCACGGGGCTCTGTCCCTCCCTCCAGCACAGCTCCCCTCACAGCCCTGACAGCTCCACATCACCAGCCTGAGCTGGCATCTCCTTCCCCAGTGCTGTGACCCCCGCCCAGCAGGCCAGGCACATCCCTGCCTGCTGCGGCAGTGCTGGGTGCCACAGCCCTGCCCTCTGCCGCAGATGCATCCGTGCTCGCTCAGGGGAGAGGCTCGTGATGGAGAGAATGAAGCCAGATGAAGCCAGCAAGAAGGGGGTCACTGACAAGCCGTGGCTGCAGCGAGGTGCTGTGGGGGCTGCGGCACCCAAACATGCCCGGCAGAGCCCAGCTCCCTGCAGGGTTCAGCATCCGCAGGGTTCCCACTTGCCCGTCGCAGCACTCCCACCTGCCCGCCCTCCACAGCAGCCTGTTGCCATCACTGCAGAGACTGCAAAACAGCCGAGGGGTCGCTCCCCAGTGCTCACTGCCTGGTCCTCCATCCCCTCCGCTCCCCTCAGGCCCTGGGTGGGGAGCAGCAGAGCCCCCCCTGCCCGCAGTCATCCCAGCACAGCCGCAGCCACGGCTCAGCTTGTCCCGGAGCCCCGCCAGCCCCGCCAGGCCCAAGGAGGACGCGCTCAAGGACAATGCGGCCCCGCGCCGCACAGGGATGCGGTGGTGCTGAGGCTGCGGGAAGGAAGGGCTCCCCGGTGGGAGCTGCGCCCACCCCATCACCTGCCCGGCGCACAGCGAGCCCCGCTCGGTGCAGCGCTCCGTCCTGAGCCAGTGGGGCAGGAAGCGGGGCGAAACCCACCGGGAAACGATGCGGCACGACGGTGCGGT
The DNA here is from genome assembly GCF_039878825.1 of Excalfactoria chinensis. NCBI lineage: Eukaryota > Metazoa > Chordata > Aves > Galliformes > Phasianidae > Excalfactoria > Excalfactoria chinensis. The sequence goes on from NC_092835.1 coordinate 16,141,217, forward strand.
ACGTACCCCATCCCAGCACTCGGGCATGGCGAGGACCGTGCGGGTGAGGGTGCGCTGTCAGGGAGGGCCGGGCGCGGGGTCCCGGCGCAGGGCACGGCGCTGCAGCAGATCGGGGTGAAGCAGAGCTCTGCGCTGGCTCAGCCCCTCGCCTCGGTTTATAACGGAGCCCCAGCCCTGCGCTAAGCCCTCCCTCTCCCTTCCCCCTCAGCCGACGTGCAGCCCCAGCAGGTTTGGCCTCCATTGCAGGCGAGTGCTGCGATGCAGCCGGCATTCAGCCATTGGCTGCCACGCGAATTATTCATGCTCCAATTGGCCCCAAATACCCTTGTTTATGAAGAAAAACGCCTGGCGCCGTGCAGTACCAGCTCCATCTTCCCTCCTTCAGCAGGACAAACGGGCACAGGCACCCAGACGGGGCTACGCTGACACCCTCTGTGATACACAGCATCCTGAAGGCAGAGCTCAGCACCCCTCACCTGCACCCGGCTGTGTGCACACGTGGCTCAGTGTGAACACGCAGAGTCATCATGCCTTTGCCCGCAGCCATCCAGGCCGGAGCCTGCAGCCGTGCACAAGCACAGTGAAGCGCTCGTGCACCCACAAACACACACAGCAGGTGATCTGTGTACGCATCTGAGCATGCACACATGTGCACATGTGTGTGGACACACATGAATGTTGCCCTAGTGTGCCACCCCCTCAGCCAGGAGCATAAGGAAGTCTGTGCCCAGGGTGGGAAGGTGCAGGTATGAAACAAGAGATACAGTGTGGGTATGTGGCCTCAGAGAGGTTACATGACATGCTGGCATGGACACAAATCCCCCCCAGCCCTGCCTGGTGCAGGATGCAAGCACAGCCCTAATTCAGCCCACACCTGGACATCACCAGTGGCAGCTGAATCAGCCAGGAGGAACAGCCCAGCATCCCCAGTGGGTCGGACCGCATCCCTGGGCCAAGCAGCAACATCATGCTTGTCTCTCCACCTGCCCACTGGTCCCATCCAGTCATGGTTTCTCACCATCACGGCCCTGTGTCATTCCCTGCACCTTCAGCCCAACTCTACTGGTTGACAGTCACAGATGGAAGCAGTCCTGCAGCCCACAGTGCCTGCCCGGACAGGCTGGACAGCCACATTCCATTGCTGGACCAAGGCAGCCACCAGTGAGGACCCTCCTGCCTAGGAGGCCCAGCACAGCCTCATTGCCCCACCTCAGAGAGACATTTGGTGCCCACTAGCATCCCTTGCCACGTCCTCCTCCATGCCCCTGCACACATCACAGCAGTGGGACAGTGTCTCTGAGCAAGTTCCCAGGCTGGGCCCTGAGCACCTCCTGCCATCACCAGCGTGCATGAGGCTTCCCCATGTATCCTCAGCTTCTCTTTATCACCTCTGCTATGGTGAATGACCACATGGGACGTGGAAGCCCAGGTCCCAACAGACTTTTGGCACAGGAACAAAGCTGTCCACACATCTACGTGCCATTCTGCCGGCATGTAAGTCCATGGGCCCAATGGGAATCATCCCAAGGTACTGAAAGAATTGGATGATATTATGGTGAAACTCTTCCCTCCATATTCTCCAATGGTCTTAGGAATATGGAGAGGTCCCAGGCAACTGGAAGCTGGAAAATGTTGTCTTTGTTTTTCAGGAATGGTAAGAAAAATCATCATTTCCAGGCCTGGCAGCATCAGTTTCTGTCACAATTAGGGAGAAGGTAATTCCCCCTAAAACACTTGAGAGGCACAGCAGTCATTGGTCACGTCGGTCAGAGGTTCTCAAGTGTAAAGTCCTGCTTACCTAATTGAATGTCCTTTTATGACAAGGTTACCTACCGAGCTGACAGAGGAAAGACAGGATGTGTGCTGTGTTTTTGCAAAGCTTTTGACGCTGTCTCTCACAGTGCCCTTCTGGACACGGCGTTGAGCTGTGTGCCAGACTAGTACACACCACGAGGGGTGAACGACCGGCTGCTAGGTCAGCTCCAAGAGCTGTGCTAAGAGGGGATCCCTCACATTGGTGCAGCTGCAGCCACGAGCAGCAAGCACAGCAGGCTTGAACCCAGCCAGCACTGAAAGAAGCACGTTGGGGCTGTGGTGAGAACCATAAGGAGAGCACCGGCCCAAGGACACCTGTTCACATGGATTGCAGGGACTGTGGACACCCACATGGGGCTCCAGCAGCACAGCATCAGCAACACCACCTTCTTCTCCCTCCTCACCCTTGCCTCGGTGATAACAGACTGTTCCCATCGGCTCTGCAAACCACACCTCCCTGCATCCTGACAGAACTCTGCTGTGCCACTCCACACACATGGGCGATGGAGGCTGAAGGGGCCAGTCCCAAAAGCCTGGGCACTGTGTCTGCCCAAAGAGGGACTGAGGCTCTCCTGCCCTTCCAGCAGGGTGACTCAAATCAGCTTAAATTGCTCCTCAGAGGAGCTGGGAGTTCAGCATAGGAGCTGAGAAGGTGCAGCCAGCACTGGCAAGCCTCAGATCACCAATGTATGCTGTGAAGTACCCTTACAGGGACCTGGGAGAGGACACACTGTGCTCCAGCCTTCCTGCTGCTGGTAGAGGGACAGGCAACAAGCCAGGGAGCAGCAGCCCACATCCCAATCCCTGTGTACTGACACCTCAGTTGCCATCAGGGGAGCATGGCACATGCTGAGCCCAAGACAGAAGTAGGGACTGAAAACACCAGCTGGGACCAGGTGCAAGCAGAGCCTGTGGGGATTCATGGCCACAGCCTCCTGCTGCCGGGCAGCCCCAAGTCCAGGCTGCTTCAGGAGAGCTGGGCCGGACAGGGGCAGTGCTCTGCCTCCCAAAAAGAGAAAGACACTTTCACCCACTCTTATGTAACTGGGGAGCTGGCATCACCCAGGGAACCATTGCCATGGCAATGGCAGAAGGGCTGGAAAAGCAGCTTGGTTTTTAGAAGAAAACACCAGTCCTAAAAAGGTTTTGTCCCCGGCTGGTTGCCAAGTGCCCACCAGCCACATCCGACCGCCAGCATCAAGTGCTGCAGTAGGCAACAAGCCAGCATCTCCAGGGGCTCTGCCACAGCCATGGCCCCTTCCCACAGCACAGGCACCAAGCAGCCAGCGCCTGCCCCAAGCTCTGGGGCAAGAGACAACTCCTCCACCCCCACAGCCAGTCCTACCTTCCAGTCTGTGTCTGCAGCAGAGAGGAACACGTCCGAGTTCTCCTGTGGGAGAAGAAGAGCCATTAGATACTGAGGGCTGGAGCGCACTGGTGTCCATGTCCTGGCAGCCAACACGCAGGGCTGGAGCCAGCGCCGTCCCCCAACTCACCAGCTCAGCATCCTGGCCACGCAGCAGCGGCTTCTCCTCAGTGAAGCGCAGCTCATGCAGCCCCGCCATGGTCATCTCCTGCAGCAGCAGCCCTGTCCGAGGGGAGGGAGACATCAGCACCCTGCGGGCTCCTGCTTCTGGTGTCCCTCAGCTGTCCCTGAGCCCTTCTGCCCTGAAAGCCAAATCAGCTCCCATCCACTTGGCCAGCAGGACCCGGTGTGCTGGCTTGGGCTGGGGCTGCAGTAAACCCAGCTTTGAAGCCAGGAATGGAAGTGAGGGCTGGCAGCACCTGGAAAAGCTCAGCTCCTACCCAGCTCCAGCTCTCCAGTTAAGGACTCGGGCAGACTGGGAGAGCAGTGTGTCTGTCAGGGCTGGTCACCCTGCAAGTACACAGCCTGGGGCAACAACGGTCCGATTTCCATGGCAGCTCCCAGCATTGGCCAGAGAGATGGGTCAATGTTTGAGCTGCGTGCAGGCTGTGGGCAGAAAGCGTGGGAGCGAGGGAGACCTCCCTGCAGAGCCAGACCGAGGTGTAACAGACCAAGGCTCTATCAGGGAGCAGAGAGCACCTCAAGGTGGTATGGCAATGATGGGAGGAAGCCAAACCCAGAGCCTTTACCCACACAGCCCACCCCTCACCTACAGAGCAAGGGCTTGCGGGGATGGTGCTTGCTGCAGGTGTGGGGCTGTGTGCTGCTGAGCAGGGCACAAAGGCTTTGTACACCCCAATGCCAGCATTGCCAGCATAGCCCCAGATATCAGCCCAGCTCAGAAAGCAAAGCGGAGCGAGGGGCTGCACAGTAGCTGGCCACACTCAGACAGTGACAGAGACAGGGGAATGGGGTCAGAGACAGTGCAGGCTGCCCTGTGTATGCTCAGGGTGGGTGCCCAGCAGATCCCATTGCCACCCACTCCCCAGCACCAAGCCTCCTGCCATATTCCTGCTGCTTCCCACACAATCCCTCCATGGAGCCCAGCGAGGACGGGGGCTGTACCAGCACCAAGCAGAAGCAGACCCCACTCCATCTGCAGCCTCAGCCAGGCCTGCTGCATGCTTTGCTCAGCACCTCACCTGAGGCAGCCCAAGCTGGAGGTGCAGAACTGCAGAACTACAGGACAATCGCAGGATGTGCTCACCCCTGCCCCAGCCACCCAGAGCACAGAAGTGATCTAAGCCTCCCCCCAGAGCGGTGTTCTGCTAATCCAACCGAGTTTTCAGATGAAAAACCAAGCGGGCTCTGCCACCTGGCTGCTCTCTGCAGAAACCACACTTTGCTCAGCTCTTTGGGAGCAGTCCAACAAACCAGAGAGGTTTCGAAGCAGAAACACCAGCGCAAAGCCTCCCAGAGCTCCTGCAGCCCCAGTCCCACACCGGCTCCAGCCCTGTGCCCCATCTCAAGGGAGGGAAGGTTAAAAAGTGGGGGGGAAATTGGCCTCACCGGGAGCCAGGCCTGGAAGAGAGCAGGAAAGTCGTGCGCTGACCGCACCGACCGCTGCGTGGCTGCAGTCCTGGGGCGGCTGGGGACAGCACTTAGAGCACGGTCGGTGCCTTCGTTAATTAAAGCCTCTGGCTGATAATCAGAGGGAGGGAGGCTGAGCGATGAGGAACGGCCCCGTGATCTTGGTGTGTGGTGGGGGGAACACCGGCCCATGGGAGGCATGGCAGAACCCCATGTCAACCAGCATCCTCAGTGCGGAATGACAGCCAGCAGGAGCAGTTTTAGGCTCAGGAGCAGGAGAGGAGCTAAGGGTCAGCCTTGGGGATCTCCATAACAGGGAGCCCCAGGGGTGCCGAGACCCCGCAGCAGGAATCACAGCCACATCGTGGCTTCCTGGAGTTGCCCCAGCAGTGCCAGTGGGCAGCCCCAGGCTGTGGTCCCATCCAGTGGCAGCATGGGGACCCTCCAAGTCCCAGCTCCAAGCTGCCCAGGATGGATGTGATGGCCGGGGAGATGCCAGCAGGGCTGCAGTGAGCACTTTTCCCTCCAGTTCATCCCGATCCTCCCCAGCAGCGTCCATCCCCAGGTGTTCCCACTCTGCCTTCCCCACGTGGTGCCAACGTGTCCTGAGCAGAGCTGGGGCACATCTCATCCCTAATCCCAAACCCATCCCAAACAGAGCATAGCACCAACCAGCTGCACAGCCAAGCAGCAGCTGAGGGCCAGGAGCACAGTGTTGTGCTTCCCTGAAGGCACTGCTGTGTAGGACACACTCTGTGTGCGCTGCCAGGAGCAATTTAAGCGACCCCTTTCCATTTCCCTCTGTTCAACGGATCAGACACGTGCCCAGGAACCACCCACCCTGGGCTCTCACAGCATGCCAGCACGAACCCTTGCAAACAGCCTTTTCCCTGCACCTTCTAGGGGTGAGCCGAGGAAGGGAGATACAGACGGCCGCTGCGGCTCTGCCCTAAGGGCCCTGGCACCGCGGAGATGCAGATGGAGGCAGCCCCGTCGGCTTTGTCTTCCCTGCGGGAACCTGCAGCCCGGTGTTCACTGATTGAAGGACCAGCAAAGGGTGAGGAAATGCATTACTGCCAACTGTTATACTGCTCATCCCAGCGAGGCCGCAGAAAGAGTTTAACAGTGGTGACCAGAAGGCAGGCGACCCCCAGGGGCCTCCCCGCTGCGCCCCGTGTGCTGCCCAGCATGGCCGTGGCACGCCGGGGTGCTGGCACAGCTCCTCGGGGTGAATGGAGCAGCGTGCGGCAGACGGGGGTGGGGGGAGAAACCAAAGGAACGGGGATGCTGGGGAACCTCACAGAGCACAGCGTGAGCCCCCTCCCACCCCGCCGGCGCAGGACAAACCCCCCAAAGCCGGGTAGAGGCTCAGCGGGGAAGCTGGCAGGAGGGCTGCTGGCCCCGAGGGTGAGCCGCAGGGATGCTCCGGCAGCCCCGCAGAAGGACCCCCGCAGCCCTCCTACTTCCCAGCCCACGCGGGGCCACGAGCGCTCCGAGCCCGAGGGCTGCGGCAGCAGAGAACGGAGCCACCGCGAAGCTCAGCCCCAGCCTTCGGATGGGATGCGAATGGAAGGATGCGGCAGCGCGACCCGCGGCCCCGCCGTGCCCCCAGGGCTCGGGTACCTGTGAGCAGCTCGATCTTGTGCCGGAGAACCTTCATGCCGGGCCGGCGGCCCCGGCGCGGGGAGCGAGCGGAGCCGGAGCGGAGCGGAGCGGAGAGGAACGGAGCGGAGCGGAGAGCGCAGGGCGGCGCAGGGGCGAGGCGGCACGGCCCCGGGGAGCGGATCCTCCCCTCGGCGGGGCCGGAGAGGAGGGACGGGGCCGGGGATGGGGCCGGGAGCGGGGACAGGCCGGACGGATAATAAGAATGAGGGAGGGGGAAACGAAAGGGCAGCTGTGGAGCTGCGGAGGGCACGGGGGGGCTGTGCAAGAAAGGGAGCGGGGTGAAGGGATGGAAGATGTAGGAGAGCTCCGGTTGCAGCGCTGTGTCTGAGGGGTCCTCAGGAAAGGGGCCATGATGGCTGAGGAGGCCGGGGGTCCCCACGACGGTGAACAGGCCCGGGAGGAACCGTGATAAGGGGACCTGGGCAACCGGTGTCCCCACAGCATGGCCAAAGAGTTGGGGGGCGATAGATGTGGGGCCCAAGGGGTCACCCAGGAGATGACACCATGGCTGGGATGGAGATGGTCCCTGTACACATACAAGGAGCTGTGGGGTCACGGGTGTTTGGGACAGAGAATCACCCAGTCACTCTCATGACAGTGTTCAGGTCTGTGGAGGAGCCCAAAGGGCTCCCAAGGCAGCAGGGTAGCAATGCTGTATTTGCTCTGGCCAGTCCTGCCACTGCTCCTTCCCACGTATTTCTTTGGTACAGTTTGAATTCATTTTCCTAAAGCTAGAGAGGCTCATGTGGGAAGAGCTGAGCATCCTGCAGGCTGCTCCTTGGGACCAAGACTCCATCCCTCACTCCTCCCTGATGCACTTCTTCAGCTTAGCTGAGGATTAGGGTCTCCTAACACTGCACGAGGGTTGAGGCTGCAGGCTTCAGCTGTCCCTGGACTGGGAACTTCTTGGGGTTCCCAAACCCATCAGCTGGAGAAGGTAAATGCAGAGCCTTGTTAGCACACTCTCATGCAATGACCAAAGTTTTCTCCCAACCCTGAAGTCCAAGACTGCAGTAGGTGCACTCACAGCACTCCTCCTGTACAGCCCAATCACAAGTGCAGCTTGTCCCACAGCGGGGCTGGGGCACACGTCTGTTCCATCCCCGGTACGTCTGTTCTGACAGCTTGTCCCAGGCTTGTTGGATGGCAATCAGCTTCCAGCTGACTTCAGCCTCTCCTGTGAATAGCTCTGCATGCTGGGCTGTGTTCACCTTCTCACCTCAATGGGATGTTGGGGAGCACGGGGGCTGTTCAGCCAGGAGCTTCTCTGCCTTCAGAGCTGCCTCTTACACCACAGCAAATGCTTCTTCTCGGAACTGGGCAAGGAAATGAAGGGATCAGATCATCTTGATACTGTGTAAACCTCCTCTGACTGCCAGGGATTCCTACAGGAATAAATGATTTTCACACCAGGAATTTATCCTCTCCGCACAAAGTTCAGCTTGACCAAATAAGACCTCTTAGATGCTACCTTGCCAAAGGAGTGTGGCCATATGGCTGGAATAATTGCACAATTAATTGGGTATGGAGAGAGCATAAGCTTTCCACGCACTGAGCTGGAGGCAGCAGCGTAACCCTGCGCAGGGAGTTTGCAATCTGCATGCACGTGGTGCGGCCTGCACCCTCAATTGCATGTTTAAAGGGAGTTTTACAGCATGGATTTTTCCACATTTCTCTTTGCAGGTCAATGTGGCATTTTCCACATGGCTTTCCATGCACTTTCATCTCAGTCACATGACAGCAAGGCAGTCAAACCAAGGTCTGGCTGCGGAGATGGCATCAGGGAGGTCACAGCTGTGGACAAGGACTCTTGGAGGGTCAGGGATGCAGTGTGCAGTTGTTTTCTGCTGTTTGCTCTTTTCCCGGTGGCACTGAAGAACTGGGGAGCCCTTTGCCCAGACGTGTTGCTGCAGGTGATGATGCTGAAGCTGGGCTGTTTGAGATGTTTGAGAAGCATCCCATCCTCAAACCAAATGGTTGTGCCTCAATGCAGAGCATGGGGCAGGTGGATGGGGAGCAGGGGGCTGGGGTGCCACAGCCCAGACTGATGTGGGGCAGACGTGATGGCCGCACACAGCCCAGGCAGGGGATGGGTGCACTCAGTGAGGCTTTATCGAGCAGGAATTAGGCGCTGCCCCCAGGCACACGCAGTCCGGTGATGATGTGCTGAGGCTCAGAACTAAATTTAGCCCCAGTTGCGCATGAGTGTGATGTTTTTTATTGCCACCCTTAAATCACAATGTTGTTCAGAGTGCGTGGCTGCTGGTCCTGCCTTGCTCCGCCCTGGATCTGTGACGGGCTATTTTAGTCAAGGCATTCAGAAAGGGGAGAAACAAGGAGAATCGGCCATGGGCAAGATGCGTGAGAAGGGCCTGTTTCCTAAAACACTCTTGGAAATGGGTAACGCAGAGGGCACCCAAATCTCTGGAGCCCTTAGAAAGCTGCGGGCACACACTCGGCCCATGGTCACACTCAGCCATGCTCTCTGACAGCAGCACCATCCTCGTGGCAGTGCTGGCAGGCCTCCAGCTGTGGCTGCCTCCTGCCCTTGCAGCATAGGGCTCACAGTAATTTTCCATCCTGGCTGCAAGCTCTGGCTCAGCCCAAGGGCCCCAATGAATTGTTCTCACACGATTCTCTAATGGCTGGGCTCCATTCAAGCTTCCCTTTTCATTCACTCACAGCCCCTCCACTGTAGCAAAACGGGACGATTTTGATCAAAGAGCTGACCAACAACCTGCCCAGCGAGTTGCCAGGCAGAATTCCCACAGGTCAGCTGCACCCAGCAGTGATGGAACTCAGGGCAAAGCCAGGAGCATGGCAGCCCTGAGGACTTTGCTGCCAGCTCAGTTCCCAGGCTGCACCTGCAGGGCTCAGTAGGGCCAGGTGTTACCTCTGTGTCCACAGCAAGAGCTGTGTCCAACAGTCTCCACCTCGAGGCCTTGGAATGCCTCTAGAAACACCAGAACCTTGTTCAGGATGCATGGAAACCACAGCATTTGCCTGTCTCGCCTGGGTTTGGCGTGCACAGGGGCAGGTGTCACCTCCCAGGCAGGGAGGAAGCAGCTCCCACTCACAGCCAAGCCAGGCTTTAAATAAATACCTGTCAGCAGAGCAGAGCAGAGCAGAGCTGTGCAGAAAGCAACTGTGTGCATACAGATGTGCTTAACAAGCTGACAGGCGTGAGACAGAGCAGACTGCAAGGTGTCTCCTTGGAGCCTAGAGACTGGCATGCTCTCATAGGCCGCATTAAAAAGCGTTTCCAATTGCACAACGAGCAGCAATGCCCACTTTAACCTTCCCCTGGAGAGTGGGGTAATGCCATCCCCAAGGCTCCAGGATGCTGGGGTGGCTTAAGGAGGTGGCGATGCAGTAGGAAGGTTTGATGGTTCCCCAAGATTCCATAGTTGCCTTATTGCCACTGGTGGTGTTTGGGGACACACACGCAGGTATGGGCAGGTAGCACCCTCTCTGCTGGCTGCTTGGGGACACCACAGTTCTGGGGTGCTGAGGGCACCAGGTCTGGAAACACACACTGCTTGCTTAGGGGGATGAAGTGGGGCAGGACAGCACACAGAAAGGCTGCCAGCCCAGCTAGCCCTTGCCTACCAGGGCAGGAGAAGGCACCCAGAGGGGTTTGGTCAGTCTCTGTACCCCCTGCTCCTTACTTGGCTTGAGAGCTTTCATAGAGCAGCTGCACACCCAGCTCCCCATGCCTGCACCCTGCTGGCTCTGTCCCTGACCTTCTCCTTGACCTGCAGCTGATCAATGCCTCTTGCTCAGAGCGATCCATCGGCCCTAATGATTTCATCCTGCTCCTCACTAATGAACTCTCATGTCGTGCTGCATTTGGGCCACGATCCCAGCAGATGCTGAGGAGGGAGGCAGAGGGACAGCATGTTAGTTTTGGAGCTTTTAGCCAAAGCACACCACTGCATCCTCCTGATCCTCCATTGCACACCTCCCTCCCCACTCCTGCCCCTTTCAGCCCTGTTCTTTAGAGAAGCCAGAGTGAAGCCACCGGGTGCCATGGGACATCCCCCTGCACGGAATGACCAGTGCCGTTCTCAGAGCTGCCACCCTCCTGTGCCCACCTCCTGGCCAGGCAGAAAGGGAGGCCTGGCACTGACCTTTGCTTGGAATACAGTCACACGCACCCCATCAATAATGAACTGCAAGATAACAAAATGAGCTGTCACAGCCAATTAACACGCTGGGCTTAATCAGCTTGTGAGTTTTCAGAGGGGAGGAGAGGGGCAGGATCCAGCCAGAGGGGCCGGGTGAGGGGTCTGCCAGGTGGCAGCCACTCCTTGCTGGCTCCCTTTGCCAAAGGAACCCAGCCAAGAGCCAGGGCTGTGGGAGGGCCGAGCTGTGCACAGAGGTAAGCAGGAAGACGATGCAGTGATTTCTTTTTTTTCTGTGTCATCCTGCCCTGCTGACTCAAAGCTCTGGGTGCAGAGAGCTTTCCTCTGATGCTTCTGGTGCAGATGCAGAGCGGTGCCCATCTCTGCCTATGCCAGCCAGGCAGCTAGAGCTGTGTTTGTGCACCTGAGCCCAAACTGAATGGCAAAAATCACAGCCCAGGCTCCAGGCAGTGCTTGGTAAAATGATGGTAATAAATCCAGACGGTCTGGAGCAAACCTGGAGCCTCTGCCATTCAAACAGGTATTAACGCCTTCCCCAGAGTTTCTACAGTCTAGCTGTGGGCTTTGAAGACAAATATCTGAGGGCTGTTTTGATGGTGTCTTTATTTCTCTATTTGCTTCACTGTTCCCATGTACACTGCTGCCAAGCCCCCCAGCTAAAGGACTATGCTATTGGGTGGTTATCTCCCTACTCCCATTTTGCTCTAATGCATGAGAAGAAAAGCCCTGCTGCTTCTTAAGCATCTGCCAATCTCTTGGTCTGAAGTCAGGGAAAACTCTGCCTATTTGTTCAGGCCAGACCTCCTGTTTATGCATGTTCACAAGCCATTTTTGTAACAATTATTCTCCTGCTTTGCCTAGTGAGCATCTGAGAGCCCTTGAGGGACTCTGAGAACTGCTGGAGACAGGCACAGCCTTGTGAGCTACTCCAGATGTGAGCACAGGTTGCGCTGCTGCACAATGTCCATTTGCCTTTTACCACTTTTGTTGCTGTTGTTTTAATCACAGCATCACAACAGAGATGGGACGGCATCGCCATGACTCTCAGGAGGTATCTCCTTCACCAGACCCCACTCAGCAGCATACCAGCATCTAAAGGACAAATGATTCCTACCCCGCAACACGACGGATTTCTGCCTTGCCACAGGGCAGGAAAACCTGGATAAAGTATGTTTTCTTTCACTGTAGGAGAAGCCTGTGAAGAGCTGGAACCATATGGCTCCAGAGAGGCTAACAAAAGGCAAAAGACCACAGTGTGTCCTGCCAATCAGATAGAAAGATTACGGAGGCCGGTGGCACTGCTTGGCAGCCCACCATCAGAAATAACTCTTCAAAAATAGAAGCATGCTAATCTCAGGAACCTTCTAGCATTGCTAATCACACTAATGAAGTGTTTTGAAAACCAGAACAAAAGCCTCAGCTTTTTGGGGCTGTGCTACCCCTTGTAACTTTCCATATAGCCAAGGAGTGGTCTGGCTGCTGCAGCACACTGCTCTCATGCACAGTGCTGTGGTGCAGCAGCAGGATCGGCCTGGCTCCCAGGAAGCTTGACACCTGTGCTGGGAAGTTGACAGCCCTCGGTGCTGGGGAAAGGGATTCCAGGATCAATTTCCTCTATGAAGCAAAACCAGACAATGGAGAGTGCCCAGGGAAGGTAGGAGTTCACGGTCTTCCTCTTCCTCCTCATCTTCAGGCCTTCTCCCAAGCTCCCTCTGGGCTGTTTTTCACTCCCTGCCTCCTCCTTGTCTCTTTTATCTTCTCACACATCTCCAAGTCTCTTGACATCCGGCTTTGGTCACAGAATAAGCACACCAGGAGGCACTGACAGGAACTAGCTACACCACCTATTACACTCAGATACAACAGGAGGTCCTTTTCAGACTGCCCTGCCTCTGGGTACTGCCTGTCCCATCTGCTGTCTCCTGCCCAAATGCACCTGAAGCACTGCTGAAGCTCCTCCACCAGCCTCCTCTGAGGTTGGTTGCCTTCCCATGCCTGCTACTCCCATGGCCAGGTGCTTCCAAGGCTCCCATGCCTGGCAAGTTCTTTACAGCAGCTTTGCTTGCTCCCTGGCAGGCAACAGAGCTCCCTGCAACAAGCTGTAGGGAGGAGAAGGTGGACACAGGTTCACTTGTTCCCCCATTCCTGATTGTCCCAGATTCAGGGGATATAAGCATCCACAGAGGCCAGCTCCTTCCAGCACAGCGAGGGTTCCCAGGACAGCAGAGCCCAGCCCCAGCAGATGGCCTTTGGAGTTTGAATGGCACGTGCTGGGCACAGGGCTCAGGCTGGCAGGGAAGGACAGTGGGTAGAAAACACATGACAGTCTGGTCTTTTTCCTTTTTGACCTCTGTGAACCACAGCCTTCAAATACACACACACTCATCCTAACCCTACTTCTCAGGCTGTCTCAGACTGACGATGAGACAAGAAGCACTTTGTGAAAGAGAAGGCAGAAGCCAGAGCTCTTTCTTCTGTTACCTGCTCCCCCTGGTCCTCTGCCATGTCCCCCAGGCACTGGCTGCTCCAGCACAAGGCCAGTCCTGAACCTGCTCAGGCACTACTCAGTACATCTGAATGTGACTCAGGTGGTAGAGCCAAGTGTCTGTCCATTTCTGTGTGCAATTCTTGGCAACTTTCTCTCAGTCCCTTCCTTATGCAGCAATCAGCAACACTTCATTTTCAGTGTCTGTGCCAACTACGACATCCAGTCTTCTTGCATGCTCAAATCCAAAACAAGGCAGTGCAACCTAAACCCATCTTGAGTCTCACTCACTACAAGAAGTCACTTACCCATCTACTTTGGTCTCTAAGGCACAAGAACATCAGTAGAGTTCTCACTACCTTCAATTGAAACAAGCAGTTTTGGTAGGGCTCACACAAAAATAACGTCTCCAGGGAAACTCCCCCTCTCCTGGTTGCTGGCCAGCAGGGCACACAGCAGCCCTCCCAGGCCATGGCCACGTGGTCATGGCAGCAGGAGATGCAGCACATAGCAAGCACACAAGTGATCTGAAGCCAGAGACACTTTTAACTGCCCATTTTCTTTCACAAACAGGATCTGTCTGCCCCAGATTTGAATCCCTCTGCCTGGTCAGCACGAAACAAAGCAAAACACGCTCTGTCGACTGGAGATCAACTCCCAAAGCAAACCCATCAGAAATAAGTTTCAAATGTGTGTGGTCTCCCTTCATTCCCCATTCGATGTGACATGATGAAACCACAGTAGCTGTTATCCTTCCATCAGTGTTTGTGTGAAGTCCCACTGACGATTCAGCTCAGCGTTTAGTTTCTCAGGCTGCTGTCAGCTCCGGTACAAGTACTTCTGAGTTGGCAATATCAGGCAAATGGAGCAGAAATGCAGGCTCAGCTATCCATGCTTGGCCACTCTCTTGCTGGGCCAACTGGCTGTTTGGGTGGGGGAGAAGGATGGAGAGTGAGAAAAGTGCTTCTCTGTATTTAATCAGATACATGGCAGCCCTGATGAAGCTTAGCAGCAAGGATTTAATGGGATGGATCAAGGAAGCCAACATGATTTCTGAAAAGGGGAATCTTTTAGCTCTGTCAAGCACTCCCCAAGTAACTAGCTGAGCTCTGGCAGATGCAGCAGAGCTGTGAAAGCCTGGCAACATATTGGCTGTAAGAAATTATGTTGCTGCTCCCCATCCAGAACACAAAATCATTCAATCATCAGAAAAAGAAACTGAGGTACAGAAGAGCTCTGAGCTGCCCACTGCCAGGCAGAGGCAGTGCTAAACAGAAAGGTGGATTTTTAAATAAAACCACAATCTGCTGAGCTGTATGGTGTGCTGACAGACAATGTGCGCTTATAAACAGCACATCTGGGTACTGAAGCAGCTCTGTGTAAAGAAAGCACACACCACCACTGTCCCACTGCTGTTTTACATCACATCTCTATTCAGCAGTTGGGTTAACTGACATTTTGAATGAAGTTCTTCTAAGAGCTGATCACCAAAAATGGCTAGATCACCGATTGCAGCAGAAATGCAGAGTCACAGCTTGAAGCAGTGATGGAGCAGCTGGTGGGAAGGCAAGGCCAACCCAGTGGAGCTCAGGTGCAAGCAATGTACCTGAATGATCAGATTCTGGCTCCTCCCCTTCCCAGACCTCATTTAAGGGCTGGCAGTGGAAGGATGGATGTTTCCCTGGAGATTTCTGCCTGCTGGAGGTCTTCTAAAGGTAAGCAGCTTTTTTCCTTTCTTTTTCTGTGTTTATGGCTACCACATTTGAGTATATCCTCACCTGCCACAGCCCAGGATTTCACTACTACACTGTTGTTGCTACGCTTTCCATCACATTACACTGATCAAAACTGGGAATGCTTGTGCTCTTCAGTTCAGTTAGATGCCATTGTTTCTGTGGTACAAGTAGTACATGGTGTTACAGTATGTCAGCCTTCAAAGTACTCCTTACTGCCACCTCTCTTGGATGCTGGTTTGAATGACTGCCTAAAGCTTCCTGGCTAGCAGGAGCAATCAACAGCTGTTTTTTTTTTCTGCTGACCAAAAATAAACCAAAGCCAGAGGATGAAATGATGCCTCATTTATGGCAAAGAAAGTCGAGGGAGTAAAGCAGCACTCTTATGAGGAAGCAGTTTGGATAGCTGAGAGTTTGTGCATGGATGACTGCAAAGCTCTTTGTGTTTAACTGGGCCTCAAACACCTGCAGCTGCCTCACATACATGTAAGACTACATGGAGCGAAGAAGCCTGGTGTGTTAGAAGTTCATGTGAAATTCAGCTGAGGAAAGCTTTTCAGTCTCACTGACCAACATGACAGCTCACTGCCAAGAAGTCCAAGTGACTCTATCTTCTGCTGCACCGGTGCACACAAGCTCCCTGGTTGTCACACACCACAGCATGGCACTGGAACGGAGCACACAGGGAGGCTGCCCAGCAGAAACAGCTTTTGAGGAGCTACTCAGACTAACATTGCCCTGAGGTGGGTCTAAGAGGAACAACTTTTAGGAAAGGACCGGACCAAGCCAGCCTGTGGGTTTCTTAGAAAACACATTGTAAGAATGTTCCTTTGAGTTTTAATGTGAACACATAACTAACCAGCATCCCAAATGTCACTTAATTTGGGTTGTCATAGAGAACAGTGTAGCAATGCTGTATAATATGTCCATGGGTTGCTTTTTCATAAACATCAGACATCATTAATCCTGCAGTGTGAAAGATGAGAAACACGGGGAGCAGTGACACTTAGAAGCTCTTTTTGTACCTCTTTTGTCCAGTTCAGTAAGCTATTGTGCCATTCTGATAATACAGGAGTTCAAATTCCTCTGACACAGCTTGCTGCTGCGCAATCATAAAGGACAGCCTGTGTTCATAAAAATTACAGAGCATTCTTTTGTCAGCTATCCTGGAGGCTTAACAGCAGCAGTGGGTGTCTGCAGTAGCAACAAAGTGCTTCCAAACAGAATAAAGCGTTCCTGCCAGAAATTAATACAATCCACAGAGTATCAGACCTACTAACAGAAAGAGCAATTAAAGATTGCAGGAGCAGATATTTAAGGGGTTTATGGTGCTTTCTTTTACTAAGCATTCAGGGTTACTAAGTGATATCTGACATTAAGGACTACTTCAATCTCCATACTCTGAAACTGGCTGCACAAAACATTGGCAAGCGTACACCATCTGCTTGGGATTTGTACCCAGAAGTAATGATGAGAAATGTTCTTACAAACACAACAAAATGAGTTCGGAGTCATCAAATCTAACCTAGAAACTGAGGAGAGAATGATTTTTGGTTATAAAGCAACTAGATCTCAAAGCAACCATCTTAAAATAACACTTCCAAACCTAAAATGTTTTTATCACAGGTGGAGTTAAACTTGTTTCCCTTACAGCTGGATGCAGTTTTGACACATGACTTGCAATCTGTGCTTTAGCAGGGTATGAACAGAAACAGCCAACTCCCACCTGTTGGCCGTTGTGCTGCTGAAAAGGTACCATGGAATCACCTCCATGAAAATGCAGACTTGCAACCTGATAAAAGCTATTGATTTTTTTTTTAAGTGTCTGTGCCGTGGCTTCAGCAAACTGCTGCTACTCACGTGGGGTATGTCAGACAGCTGACTGCACCTGACTGCAGGAAAACAGTTCTTGACCACGTCACCTAAAAGAGAACAGGCATGGGATGACCAGGACTGCATTGTCCTCTGCAGATGTGACTTTGCAGAGATCTGCACTACTTGTGACTAATGTCTCTGTTCCTGGACAGCTAACAATGGACACTTTACATTAAATAACTTCCCCCTTAAAAATCTTTATTCAGCATAAAAATCCAGAAATAGAAAATAGACAAATGTTACAGGAAAATGTCTAGGCTACTACATACAGCAGCATTTGAGCCTGTATGTACTCCAAATACTTTGTGAGGCACAGTTTCCAGTTAGTCTCTCCAGCAGTGCTGAAGCCAACAGCCTGCCCCCTCTCATGACCTCCAGGGCAGAGCTTCAGGGGAATGACCATGCATCGTTTGCACTGCAGGTCTTTAGTCTGAAGAATCTGATGGCTGTGTATGCTTGCAAAGACAAGCAACTCCTACAAGACTTGGTGCATCAGATCTTGAAGGTCTTGCATCAGAAATGCTGCTGTCTCCCAGTGACTCCTGGAGCAGGAAGGGGTAGGATGATAAACGCTGGGCTGTTTAATGAGTACCAGCTTCAGTCTCTCCTACTGGCAGTGATAACATTTACTAGAATCACTTTGCAGATGGATCGGAAGGAAGGAAACTCAGTTCATTTGCTCTGTCCCTCTACTGCTAACTGAACTTAGTAAGCAGATTTTCTCATGGGGAAAAGAGATGACACAGGTTGATAATGGAGGATGATTTCCATTAAGGCACCTGCTTTTAACCCAGCCCAGACTAACTTTTGATGCTCCTGAGAAATGAGTGCAAGAGCTCAGCATTTGCTGCAGAAACGCATCCATCATAAAAGGCACTCAAAGCAGATGGGAGCGTCCTCCATCACGTGCAGCGCTGATCCCACAAAGGCTGGAAAGGGAAGAAAAGACAAGGCAGCTCCTCAGACCTGCACAGGTGGAGAAGCATTCTCTGAGGTACTAATGCTGTGTACAAAAATCAGCAAGGAAAAGGATCCCTGTCTCATGGAGAGCATCTGTTATACTTAAAATGTACAAGAAATGGGAAAAGTGCGGTGTGATTTGTAGCACTTTTTTTTTCCTCCACATATCTGGGGTTCTCCAAAGAACAGGGAAGCTGGAAACAGATGTTCCCAGGAGGCTGGTATGGAAAGGATGGAATACAAACAATTACACTTGTTTTCCAAACAGATCTGGCACTGCGAATATCAATTTGGAAGATAAAGAATGATAAATATCAATTACCCTTTTAGAAAATCCTCTCATATCCTTTCAGCCACTTAGCAAGCACTATAACCACAGATCCTCAGGGGTGGTATGAGTAAGCTGTAAGGCTATCCAGCAATGTGATGTGATCTATTTTTAATATACTTGCCATCTGCCTTCAAGATTTGCACTAGGCTAATATGAAGATGTTAAGAAAGAACTCCTGTTGATGGACAAGGAATCTGTCCTTTCCCAAAGCTGATTCATCTTTCTTTTCTGTGACTATCAATGTCGGTGTCCTCTGTTGCAGCCACCTGTTCTTCAGGCTTTTAACCATCCATGTCTGTAAATTTTCTTTTCCCATAATTCTGGACCAGACTGGAAACTGTGATTTGTGAAGCCTGTCCCTTTTCCCAGCACTGGAAGTCATTCAGCCCCTTCTGGCCAGCTTGAAATAAGGCTCGCTCTAACTCATCCAGCCGAGCCACCAGACTTGACGTGTCCTCGTTGTAGGCATTCTGAGAGGAGTCCATGATACGACGGAAACGGCTAATAAATGTCTAAAGAAGACAAGCAGAGTTATTGACACATAAAAGCAGAGGCTGCTTCAGCTTGAATGCTAGAGACCTTTCAAGACATGGGAGATGCTCACAACTAGTGCAGGGTCTGCCAGGACTGCTGTATGCAGCATCAATTAATCCTGGTTGCAAAGACCAACTACTTCCTGCATGAGCTTGGAGAGTGAATATCTGATACAGCAGAGAGGAAGCATGCATGGAATTAGATTTGTCTGCTCCCTAACGACAGACTTGAGAAGACGAGAGGGTGTAACACAATTAGCATCTATTCCATCTCACTTAACCAGTGGAATGAATCTTGTGCCACAGCAGCTGGTGTAGGAACAGACAAGCTGCAGCTTGTGAATGGACCAGAAGATACGTCATCACTGAGGAGCATTTGGCATGCTGAAATAACACTTGCCCCCTGCTCAAATCTACAACTAACACATAACGTTTTTAAAAAGTAAAAGGATATACTAAAAGGCTTTATGCCCAAACAAAAATAAGGAGTCAAAGCCTTATTTATGGTGGTGTTTCTTTTAAAGTAAAACAGCACAGCTTTTTTTCGTTTGCTTTCAACAAGCTGCACCTTGCATGCTTTGATATTTCTGTCAACTCGTGATGTGTGCTGAAGTGATTCTCTTGCTAAGACATACATCAACAGAAGGAAAAGATGACAAAAGGTGTGATCGTCTCCTCAAAGCAGAAAGCAAGCTCTCAGCAGACCACTCTAAGAAAGGAATAATATTTGATAATTTCATGAATGAACTTAATGGAATAGAAATTACGTTTATTAGATTAGCAAATGACATCCAGGAATAGGAGGAGGGATGACTGTGGACACATCAGAGGACAAAAGCAATAATTCACAAGTAATCCTGGCAAACTAGAAATATGGTCTGAAAATCATAGGATGTCATTTAGCTGGGACTGCTGCAAGGTTCTACGTTAAGGCAGAAGTAATTAACTACAAAAATGCAGGACAAAGAATGATGGTCTGCATATGCAGGCTTTACCACCTCACTATGGACTGCAAACCAAATGTGTCAATGTCACACTATCGAGAAAAATAGAAAAGCTGTGACGTGATGAGCAAACAGCATAATGGCCTGGAAAATTCACAGAGGAGTCTTTCTGTTTCCAAGGGCACAAGGCAGGAAGATGTGTGCTGTTCAAGATGCTGCCTGTCAAAGCAGATGGAGCTGAACTGGAAAAATACCAGCAGTGATCCAAGGTTAGAAAGCATGACACATAGTGAGGTACCAAATGAATTGGGACCATTTATCCCAGAGTGAAGAAAACCAATGTTCAAATGCATAATAGCCTTCTTCAGGAAGGAAGAGAATAATCTGTTCTCAGCATTTACTTTGTGTGAGACAAACAGAACAGAGCTTGTATTGCTGTGAAACAGATTTTGTTTAAGGATGGTGAAGCAATGGAACAGTTGCTCAGGACAGTATGAAGAGAGCTTTAAAAACAGGTTAAAAAGCAAAAAATAGGGTAAATAGGTTCTGCCTTGCAGCAGGGGGACAGATTAAATACAGCTGTACCCTCTTTAGTCCTGTTTTACAGGATTTTCTGAAATATATTTACAGCATGGCAACTCCAGGCTAAAATCCCACTCTTGGATGCGCACTCAAGGCTTCCACTGATATTAACAGGCAGCCCCATTCCCCAATGGGGTCGTATCATTTGATCTAGAAATCTTTAATCCATTCAGAAGCCACCTGAATTGGAACAAGCTATTTTTCCTGGAGTCTGCTGGGAACAAGAAGATATACAAACACAAAGACAAACTTCAGGCCTCAGCTCTAATACTTGCCTGCAGGATAGTCTGAGCTATCTCAGGGTTCTCTGGGTTGTCGAAGTTCAGGAGCTGGGAGCCAAATCCATAGTAGTATGGCCCCATTTTATGCAAATCGACCACATTGGCATCAGCGCTGAACACTGTCCTCCACGCCTCCTTGTAGATCTTCGGCAGCTCCACAGAGATCAGCCTCCTCTTGCTGTCGTGCAGCCCCTTGGCCAACCACATTGGGATCTCCAGCTTTGAGCCCTGCGTGAAGAGAGAAAGACAAAGGTTGTTCCCAGGGAAACACACGCGGACCAGCCCTCAAAGCTGACGGGAAACTTTCATAGTGAAGATCTGGTATTACAAAGGGCCAGTTTTGTGCTCAGAACAGCCTCATGCTTATGGAGGGTAGATGTAGGCTGAATGTGAGGAAGAAGTCTTACAGTGAGGCGCTGGCACAGGCTGCGTAAAGAGAGGTGGTGGCTGCCCCATCCCTGTGGGCTGGCAATGGAGCAGCCTGATGGAGCTGTGGTGTTTCTATACACGGCTGGGGAGTTGGACCAGATGGCCTTTAAAGGTCCCTTCCAACTCTAAGGGCTCTATAGCTATAACTGTGATATAAGCCAGTCGCTATTCAGAGGCACTAATTTGAATAGTTATTACTGCATTATTACTATATATATTTGAATAGTTATTACTGCAGGATTCCGGCTCTTTGCGTCTACCTCAAAAACAGCAAATCGGCCCCTCAATACCGCTGATGGAAGCAGCCCCGGCCCGCGCCTCGCACTCCCAGCACGCCCCGCGCCGCTGTCCCGCTGCCCGCCCTGCGCCGCCCCGCGCGGTGCCTGCCGGGAGTTGTAGTTCCCGCCGCCCGTCACCTCAGGGATGCAATCCCCGGAACCGGCGCCGCTCCCTTGGCCCAGCGCGAAGGCCAGGCGGGGCAGGTTGCTCTCGGCGCGGCTGGGCAGCTTCTCCTGCGACATGAGGATGTCGTCCAGCGATAAGAAGTTCTCCTCGGGGCCCAAGCCGGGGCCCACCGGGAAATACGCCTCCGCCATGCTCAGGTAAGTGGGCGCGCAGCCTCTCCCGCTCAGCCGCTAGCGGGCAGCACTGCGCATGCGCGCGGAGAATTCCCGCCCGCCGTGAAGGCGGGAACGGGCGGTGAGGGGCGGGCGGTGCTGTGGGAGATGAGCGGCTCCGTCAGTCACAGCCGGGCTAAAGCAGGTCGGTGGCCGTTTATTCAATCCTGCACTACTGCATTTTTGCACTGAGAGAAATAAAACGCAAGGGTGCGGGCCAGGACGTCATTGAGACCTATTCGCGTCACGTACCAGCAGCGTGTGCTGCAGGAACCTCCTGTGACAAATAGATTTTCCCAATGAGTTACAGAGCAATTTCCAAAAGTACCTTCAGAATGATAGCTAAGTAAAAATATTCCCTTCTTCATCAAGTTGGGAGGGCAGAGACCTCTCATGTTCGTTGTACTGCGCAGCTCGGCCTGTTTCACGTCTCAGTTGGTGCTGCCCCTTGGCTAACGTAAATAGCATTAAATACACGAAGTACGACAGCTGAGGAAACTGCAGGGATATGGATGGGAGCTCTGGGGGAAGGCTGGGTTGCCTCCTGTCTGATATGACACCACAGCCGGGGCCATTGCCCTGAATCCTTTCCTGGCACTGCCTGGGTTGTTCCTTTTCCTCCAGCACTTCCACTCTCAGGATCAGATTTGCATTTCCGAACTGGTTGCCTTGCCTGTGGCAGAGAATTCTTATTGGTAAGTAATGCTGGATTTGTGACACGAGCTTTTGCAATCCCTTTGTTGTGCAAATGCAGGCAAATAACTGAGGTAAGCCTATTGGCTTCAGCAGGATTACCCAGAAGAGAGCAGAGTGCTATGTCAAATGCATAAATATTGCTCTCAGGAGCAGATTCTGCAACCGAGGACAGCTTTAATTTGTAAGGAAGAAGCATAAGTCACTAAATAAACGAAGGACAGAACCAGTTTCCCATTCAGCTTGAATGTGAGAACTTTTAGCAACGGTACTGTCAATATAGCACACATATTTACATCTCAAAGTGACATTCTTTATCTGGTAGAGGATTGAGTCACATATTGCAGGTAGAACAGCTGCAGGAGGAAGGGCTTTAGGGTAACCAAGCATCATTACTATGGGAAAGCAAAAAACAGCACTTCTGGCTTCCAGCTTCTAACCAGCATCTCTCAGGAGGAAGGCAGCGATGTCAGCAGAGTCTTTGGCCAGTTTGTAAAATTAATGTCAAAATCTCTTAAGTACATTCTAAAAAGGAACACTGGAGAGAGAAGATAAACTGCATGCTATAATTGGTGTTGCAGACAGCGTGTTTAGCCATCAAAGGGAGTACAGAAGCAGTTCTAGAACTTTCCAGTGTTTTCTTCCCCAGTGTCACTCACTGCATGAGTTCCTGTTCATAAGGAAGCGGATTCAGCGATTTCAAGGAATTCTTACCTGTCGTATAGTTTTGCTGGTAGGTGAAAAGCCACAGTTAGACAAGCAGCAGGTATTTCATGAACATTCCCTGCTTTAGGCAATGCCATGTTGCTCAAGCTTTTTATGGTGCAGATGGGATCTTGCATTTGGAGTCCCCAAGGTGGCAATTTACTATTGATTTTGGGTAGAAATGTGGAAAAATGGTAATTGTGATACCTGCCTTCAGCAGGTAAGAAATGAAGGAAGTTGCTGATTACAGCACAAGACTGTAGATCTGCAGTCAGTTCCAAAGGGATGAGATCTCTGACACTTTCGATGTCTCGGGGTGGCTGTGATGATGGAAGTAGAACACTCACGTGGTGTGGATGAAAGAGAAACGCTGTGTTTGTTCTTCACAGGGAGACCCTTTCCTACCTGAAATACACTCAAGCAACTGAACAAAGCATTGAGCCCTTCCCACAGTCTGAAACATTAAATGTCAGCAGTTTCCTTTTTGTTGTGTCTCAAAGTTCCTGGTAAATACCATAGGGAAACAATGGGAATGATGCTCTTCCAGTTCAGTTGCATGCACTCCAATGCCATTCAACAAAAAGATACTCAGTGCCCAGAGAAAATATATATGATCTAATGAATCGATCTTTGTGCACAGAAAAAAAGCCAATTGTTTTGCAAAAATTATATGAAAACTGGAAAATAATGACTTGTGTGAAAAGAAGATGGGAGGAAGGGAAGGGAGTGGCTGTATGAGCCTCACATTCCATACCATGTGAAGGTGGTAGAATTTGTATTGATCTGGAGAGTCTGCTTATGGGAGTTACTTATATGTTGAGGTGTATCCTCAAATCTGACAGCTTTTCTCTTTAGCATGAGCTACTCCTTGATGCCATGAACTCTATCTTAGTTTTCATGTAACACCCCTGTAGCTGGTCAGTGATATAGCTCATTGCCGATAAGTCAACAGTGTGCAAGCTTCATCAGCTCAATATCCAAGGATGTTGGAATAAAAGCAGCGGAATCCTGTGTGAGATTCTATAAGTGAATACATGTTTGTGGGCTGCACTCGGTACTGGGTTTTATCACACAAACCCAGATGTGGATTTTTGGCAGAGTTTTAATCTCCTCTAGGAGAGCTCTGCGTATCTATTGATTTTTCTCATTTTCTTGTAATCCTGTATTTGCCAGCAGAGCTAGTAACGTAACAGAAGAGCACTTTCAGTGGGGAAAGTTTGGCAAACCCGCAGTAATCTCATTGAGATGAATGATGGTTTTAGACCTTCTTTTCATAATATGGGGTTTAAAAAAATCTGTCTGTTCCTCACAGTGGAGTTTCAGGGCCAAATACCTCCATGGCATAAATAGAAATCTGCTAAGGAATGTGCAGCTCTATCTGGTAATTTTCTTGTTGTTGACAGTGTACTGTAATATTACAATGTTACGATATTACAGTTGACAGTCCTTAAAAAGAGTAAAATCTTTTCTGATTAACGCTCCTCTGCATATGTTTTTCTTATCTTTTGACTGATGGTTTCCATCCTGGAGCCACCAAATGCCTTATATGAGTGCTTTAAGTAATGTGTTGCATGCATGTTAGTTTAGCCATGTGTGAGGACTCGTGTGCAGTACCAAGCTGTTTCTCTGCTTTGTTTTTCAATTCTTACACTTCTTGGGGGTTCTTGGAAGCTCTTTACTTTGGGGGCAGTGGGGCCTGGCATAGCTGCCCAGAGCAGCTGTGGGTGCCCCATCCCCTGAGGTGCCACATTGGAGCAGCCTTATCTAGTGAGAGGTATCTCTGCCTATGGTAGGGGTTGGAACTTGGTGAGCTTTAAGGTCCCTTCCAACCCAACTCATTCTGTGGTTCTTGCTTCTCCGTGCAATTCCTTGTCCCTTTTCAACAAGGGATGCTAAAGTGGAGATGGTTAGCATATCTGGAATGGTACTGATGCATGAATCAAACCCTGATGATAAAGATCTAACACGATGACCTCAAATGTCCCTTCACTTTTAAATTTTCCCCTGCATTCAATTTCCTTACTAACAATTAGTGGAGGAAATAATGACATGACCACAGTTTGCTCTGACTGCCCAGACCAAAATAGCTGTTTCTGCAGAGCTAATTAGGAATGACACACTTAAAAACATCGTGTTTCAATTGTCAATTTAAGCTTTAGAGCTAATGTATTGTGGAAAGCCATTTTCCTGAGATGCAAGAGAGATGGTATTGATTCCCTCCCCTAATTTGGTAAATGGGTGTGAATATTCCAAATTCAGCAAAAAAGAAAAAGAAAAAAAAAAAAGGCCGAAGAGTTAATCCTGGACTACTGAAACAACTCTACATGAACTGCGGGTTCATATGAATTTATAGCGTGTTAGACATAAGGCTTTGTTACCCTTGGATAATGTGCTAACACTGTCTGTGTCCTCTGCAGGTTCATGGCTCTGACAGCATTGGCTTGATCTGCAGTCCCTGAGCTTGACTCCACTAATAGCATCACCTGCTGTGAAGGTTCATGGAATGAAAGCTGTAACTCCAGGTGAGAGATTGGTTTGGGCTATAAGTGTTGCATTGCCTTACCATCAGCCCAGCAGTGCAGTGGCATGATGGCCTGGAGCTGATGTGAATGGAACTATGGAATGTAGACCAAGAGCTGCAGAATCAGAATATGCTATCTTTAATACTGAAAATGGGAAAGCATTTTAAAGTACATAGGGCAGACTTCCTAAGATATTCTTGTGTAGATTATGCAGCATACAGAGCATAAGGGGTCAATTCTTGAAGGCATTCTAATCTCCTTTACTAGATGTAATATTCCCTGGCTCCTGCATATGTGCGTAGCTCCCATCAGGGAAAATGGTAATGAATTTGCATACTAAGGAGAAAATAAATCCTCATTCCCCTTCAGTAATGTATAATGTCAACAAAAGTCTTTGATGAATGCAGACTCTTCTTAATTAGATGCTTGGGTAGGAGATTATTAATCCATTTATCTCAAATTCTAATTGTGCTATGAATCGCTTGCTGGTTTATGCCTAAGTTTATGATCATATTTATCTTCATAGAACCTATCAAGAGTCATACTCATAAATGAATATTTCTTGAAAGTTGAATTATTGTATTCTTATTTTTATTCCCTTCCCCAACATACATATACGCGAATATTCTGCAACCCTCACTCTGTTAGCCAAGAGCATATCCTGAAACATAACAATTCCACAATTGCCATTTCCACAGTAGTGACATCTGACCTTTAAAAAACATGGATTTCTGCACCAGTGGCAGCCAAAGAAAGCTGACTGTCGTGGCAAAAGCAGGTCTTTACGTACCCTAATAATGGAGCAGGCATGGCTTGAGGGCTTGCCAGATTTCAACTGCACATTAAAATTAAAAGCTTAGGTTGTGATACTAATGTATAAATACTAACAATCCCACCGACCTAAACATCATCTCTAGGAGATTCTAAGCAAGCCAGTCAATTTGTTAAAAGCACCTGTAGTTGCTTGGCTGACATACGTTTACCTGGATACTGCTGAGGATTTATTTGAAAACACCCTCAGGCAGATGCTTTCTTCCTTTGGACGCTCAAGTTGGCCTAGTTGGCGGCTCGTGGTGTTTACTGCAACAGCTCCATCTGCCGAACAACTCATAAATCACTGGCACTTCAGAAAGTAACAGCCAATGATATTCTCCCTATCAGCTGTGCTATTAGTGGCCCTCTGGGTTTCTGTGTCTAGGGCAGGCTAGATAAGAACAGACTAAGTGGACCATGCTGCAGTTCTTTTGTGTGTATGCACTGGCACAAGAGAAGGAGAGAGAGCAACAGACATAGCTGGCATTCAGTAAAGTTAAATGAATTATAGTGAATGAAATCACTTGATTGAACTGACCCTGTTTTAGGTAGGGTGCTGTACAGGACTTGCTGTGTGCAGGCAAAGGTGGATGTAATAGCGCCATCCAAATTGTGCAGTGGTATCTGAGAATGGAAAAACTTACTAGAGTGTTGTTTGTAGTTTTGTTTTTTTTCTCCTGTATCCTATACTTTTAGCTTTCTATACTTTTAACTACCATTAAAGAAAAAAAACAAACCACTAAAAAAAAAACCAACAAACAACTGACACAGTTCCTGTTTAAATACCAGGGCAGATCATTTCTGGTACTGTGGGCTCCTAAGTTTGATTAGGCTCCTAAGGTGATTGCTTTTCAATGACTTTACTGATGCCCCAGCTGACAGCTTCTCCCATTTTTGGGCTGATTGTCCTATCCAATATAGTGTGTTTCTTGTTAAGGCCCCCACCTCTCACTAGTGAAAGAATTCAGGCTAAGGTGAGGCTGACTCTTCTTCTGTCCTTACGCTTCTAGGAGTACTCTTCATGGCAGACAGCGTATATGTGCTGACATGCAGCTGGGCTCAAAAGATGCCTGCACAGTTGAGTGTCACTGCATCTCATTTTTTACAAGAGACTGATTTGTAGATGTCTGTTTTGGTTGTACCTGGCAGGCTCTATAAGCAAAGGTTTCTTGTTGTCTGATATGCAAACACAGAGGGGTTTCTTGCACCACCCACCCTGCAAAGCTAAAGCCTCCTGCTTCCCTTTTTTTCCCCACCCTTTGCTCTTAGTTGAAGAGCTGCTGAACATGTTGATGTGTCTCATCACCTTGCTGCCACATGAACCGAAGCCACAGGAAGGGGAGCCCCGGGTCAGTCAGAATTGCTGCAGGACAAGGTCATTAGCCTCAGCATCCTCCTGCAGGCATGCGTGGCAGCAGGCGTTGAAAGGATGATGTATGGAAGTGCAGGCTGAGCTCAGAACAGCTCAGAGTTCTGCTACCGGTGCAGTTTGTGACTTGGAGAAAATCAGCCCTCTGTTTTTTTCAGTTTTCTTATCAGCAGAGAGAGCCTCTGGGCCGTGTAGATATCTCTTGCCTCATCGAGACTGGAAGGACTCATTAACTTGTACATTTCAGTGCTTGAATTGCTATGTGGGGCCAGACCCTGCTCAATGCATCAAAGGGAGATTTTATGGTTGATAAAAACAGCGGTAAATTGCCATCTAGGGAACTCCAAATGCAAGAAATTCCAGCAGTTTTAACAGAATTCCCATCTAAACCACAACAAGTTTTAGCAACGTGGCAATATTCCCTCAAACAAGAAACATTCGTGAAACACTTGCTACGCATCTAAGTGTGACTTTGAAGAATTACTTGGAAATTGCTGAATCCAATCCCGTGTAATAACAGGAGTTCATGCAACAAATTACACTTGGTGGGGTAAAAAAGGATTGTAAACTTTAGATCTGCTTCTATTTTCATTTTGGTTATTAGAAATACTGTTTGCAATCCAGACTATAGCATCTGTTTTATCTTATCACTTATAGTTCACTCTAAGGGAAGGAGGACTGTGGTCCTTGTGCCTCTCAGGGACAGGGCAAGTTAATGTTTAAATTCCTCCCCTTCTCTCCTCCAAACCTCTCTGTTTACTTTTCTTATTAGCTTAATAATAGCCCACTCAGTCTGCAAGCTCAGTTTTCTCTTGAGCGTTTTTTCTGCCATTCTTTCTCACAGAGCTAGTCTTGAAAAATGCATTTTGATTCAGTCTATGTTCCTCTTTTGGAACTAGTAGGTGTCATTCATTCTGGTGAGTTCCTCTGCATTTCTGCTCCGTGGACTGAATGAAGCAGAGATTCTGCCAAAAATAGATGCGAGCTCTTGTAATTAAAAATTGTGTATGTGCAATGTGACTAAATCAAGATAGATAACAAATTCAGTGTGAAAAGATACCTTTTCTGCCCTGGAGTCACAGTATTAATGGAGAATAATGATTTCAGTTCCTCTCTGCCTTTGACAAAGTTGAAAGCAGTGTTAAGATGGTGCTGAGCTTTCTTTGAATACTGTACTGCATGCTACTGTTTAGTCAGTCTTATTCATTCTGCTTTGTAACTCTTCTTCTTTAGCGTAGCACATGATGTTGCAACAAAGCCCTGCTCTCTGGTTATGCTATTAGTATTTTGGGGGCCCATAATTTTAAAGGGGATTAGAAGTTTTCATGACAGGATCTTACTTTACATCAGCCCAGCAGTGTCAGCATCAGATCCAGGCTCTCTGGGCTGCCCCAGAAGACAGTGACCAAGAATCAAAGCAAAATCAGAAGGGGATACTAAACTCATGCTGATACCATCACCTTGCCTTCATGTGAAGTTGCCTGGCGTGACCTCAGCCACACAGAACAGGTCTATGGCCTCAGGTTCACCTGAAACTCTATGATCCTTTTTATGTCGTTGCTTTTTTTGTCAGCTGCAGAACATTCCAGCCATCTTTCCAGAGGGGGTGAAGGAGGGCAGTCAGGACAGAGCACCTACCCACTGAACCTGAAAGCACGGCAACTAGGTGACTATTTGTCCTTTTGCAACTGTAGAATCCCTGTAACAAATGCTGCAACATCTGGAGCTGCTGAGATAGACTAGCAAGCGTGTGGCTTCTATGTCAACCAAAGGAACAGCCATTGCTATCATAATCTCTCTTAGATGTAACCTTATTCCTTCAAAATCAGTTTTGCTGGAAAATACTGTTTTACAAGTGATCTAAGAGTAACATTTTCAAGCCTGGTGAACAAACTTCACAGCCCTGCCCTTTAACATCAAGAATGTTCTTTTTGACTTCAAGAAGCCAGCAGGTACCTTGCATCAATAGACACACAGTTTTTTGTCTGCTTGTTGTTCAGTGATACTCCATCAATATTGCCATCCTGCACTTGGCATCATCTGCATCATCATCTGTTCATTACCACGTTTGTATTTCTGAATAGAAGCTTAAAACCTTTGTTATTTTACAGGATTTTAGCTTATGGTAGAGTTTTGGTGATGGTCACAGTTCTGTGCAGCCACAGGTGGATGTGCATGGCAGGTAGGCCGGGAATGCTCCTCAGAAAGCACAAGGCTCTGCTTACATCTGATATATCTAAGTGAGTTTCAAAAACATGGTGACTGCCATCTCTTTTACACCTACAGCAGGTGAAATCGTGACAAGATGCACACTGCTACAGCTCCCGTGTGATGATTAGAGCAGATTCTTTTTTTCACTAGATTGTATGGGAAGATTGTGGTATTTCTTTCCTCTCAGACTTGTACTACTTTCTTGCAGCCCCCACAATTTCCCAAGAAATTCACACTGCAGACACAGCCATATCATTAAGAGGCTTCTTGAAGTGGTAAGAAAATGGGACTGCACTGAAATCTGTCAACTTCTGAGGCTCGCCTTGAATAGTAACAGTGGTTGTATTGAGCCATGGGATTCACACCAAGCTTGTCATATCTTTCTTTGGCTGCTGACATTCCAATTGCATGTCAAACACTGCCTTAACACACAGGCGTGTTGTGAAATATGCTGTCAAATAATGAAAATTTCAGACATCGTGCAGTGATACTTTGCTAATCATGGAGATTTCATGCAGTCCTTTATAATTCCTCTCCCATTTCTTATTTGAATAGAAGTTAGGATGTGATCATCGTGGATTAACTTTTAAAGGGGCTCTTGAAGGATCTGGGGCAATGTGAATGGAGCTTTCTCATCTCCTGCAGTGTTCTGGACCAGTTAAATTCCACCCCAGCAGCTCATCACGGAGCTGTTGACCCTGCCAGGCAAGGCTGAGCACAGTCTGTGGGCAGTGCAGCGTGCACGGTGGATGCTCTGAAACTCAGACAACAAGAAAAGTCCTTGCACTAAGATGTTGACAACTTGTATTAGAGTGAGTAATGTGCTGGGATGCATGCCAGCCTCCTAGACCTTCGTGTTATGGCTGCAGAGTAAGCAATTTCAGTGCCAGTTAATTGCACTTGAAGATATTGTGGTGGTTGTGGTATCTAAACACAAAATAGGCGGAGATGCAGAGTAATGCTTCAGGACATGGTGACTTTAGTGTGAAGGAATCAATGGAGGACTTTGAAGTTTACTCTTGTTTTCTTTGAAGATATTTTTCTTCTATCTCATGCTGGCACTAATTCAACAGATATTGGTTTCTGTTGTTTTTTAATACTAAAACCCAGGGATTCGGTTGTCATAGGGATGCTGGGATACAGTTCTTAGCCTCTAACATATAAAGTAGTTATGGCTGACCTGGAGCAGTTTATTACTTAACCACTTCTGCGTCTACCTTAATGCTTACGTGCTGCAGAAATGGCACACTTTGTCATGTTTGTACCTACCCTCTTCTTAAACACAGTTACCCCAAAGAAGAGGACTGCAGTGCCTACTTAGTGTGAAGGGAGGATATGGGACACTGGGATCAGAGTGCTGCCTGTTTCACTTTACATCCTTCTCGGTGGCCTTGTGTGTCTCTGGGTCTAATTTTCCTATCGTCTGTGAAAAGCTGTAACTTTTTAGGGTACTTTGGGAGATCAGCAGAAGAAAAGATTCATAGCTCTGTTAATGCAGATAGTTCTCTCCTATGTCTCCAAGCTTGTCCAGAATCTCCTCCAGAATATCTACAGAATGCTTAATGCTAGCATCTTTGACAGCTGAGAACGAGGGAGTTTTGACAGTGAGTGTTAAAGCTGTCCTCAGCAGAAGGGGAAGAGCATGGCTGCGTGTTAACCACTGCCAGCATCTCATCAGTCTATATGGGCTCATATGCAGCAGAGGCTGCAGCTGTGTTTTCTCACCATAGCAGACACAAAATAATGAGTCACTTTTCAGGACCATCCAAGCAAAGCTGGGTTTACCTTAATTGCTCTCTATTTTTCTTTCAGTGTATTTTGCTAAATATTCATGAATCAACTGTGTCCACAAATGTGAGCAAATGTAGTTTATTTTCTTTAGGAATATTCCACTAGATATCGTTGCTAGAGATAACATTCAGGTCTGTGTTATTTCTGCAGAAAATAGAGCCTGAGTTACTTACAGAATAGATCTTAAAATTGGCAGTATCTTTTTGCTGAGTCTGATATATGTTTGTTGGAGAGTTCATCTTGCAGTATAAAACAATGGAGGTTTGGAAATGCAAACCTGTTCTAAATCTGTTTGATATTATTCATTGCCCTTTGTGGTAGCATTGCTGAAATGCCTTCAAACAAAATACCAATATCAAACCTAGTGGATTTCATGAAGTCTCTGCCTAGTATTTCATTTGTGAATCAGAACTTTAATTTGGGCTGAGCAGGAAAAAAAACAGTGTTTCTTTTACAGCTGGAGAGAAGATTCCAGCAGTATTTAGCAGCCATGTTGCTTCCCCAGATACCAATGCAAGAACCATCCCATCCCCAAGAGAAAACTCCCCTCCTCCCTGTCTGCCCACTCCTCCCTGCAACACCACACAGCACCCACCAGCTGCTGGCACCATTCTCCTGGGTCTGCAGTGCACCTCTGGGCATTGACCTGTATGGCAGCCGGTTACCCTCCAATCTTTAGGATTGTTCTGAGTGGACTAGAGCCCAACTTCAACCATCAGTTCAATCCCTGAACTTCCTGCTGAAATTAATGGACTGCAAGATTCTTATTGACTTCAGTGGGCTTTATCTCCCATGATTTATTCATTTGCTCTCTTCTGCACCTAAAGCTTTTCAGTGGTACCTGATCTGTACAACAGCTGAATGCAGCTCTGCCATCCCTGCTTATTGCTGAGTTTCTACATACCCTTTGGACTGCTATATTTGAAAAGCACCTACTAGGAAACTACTGAGGGCCCCACCATTAATGGTACCCACCAGCAGCTCTGCTGCCTTAGCTCTAGCTCAGTTTCATCCTCTTCTCTGCTAGAGATGCACAGCAGAGTACCTTACCCAGACCGCCCTCCTGTTGCATTTTGATTTTAATTATTTTTCCCCTTTGAAGCATTTTACTGCTTCCGTTGCTCTGCTGAAAGCTTGCGTGCTGTCTACCAGTCATCTGGTCATGTCAAGATTTCCCTGTTGCTCATTGTTTTCCACCTTGCCCTTTCAGAGTGTTTAACCTTCTAATTGCATCTTTCACCTTGTTGTTTGTGCCACATCACAGCACCTATCTAATGATGGCTGTTAAGGCCTTTAGCCAACTTGGTAGTTTGTTTGTGTCATCAGCACCCTGCACCTTAGAGCATGCATAGGGCACAAACACTCTTTCTGTCCCTCTGCTTTTTGTTTTTATCTGATCAGATCTTTCTGTTTAGCCCAGGAGCAGATTGCAAAGCCCTTCAGTGTATTCTTAGGAGATAATTAAAGTGCTGCAGCCTTTGTATGCAGATGAGGATCAGGTTGGTTATACTCACTGCAGGTAATGCTGCATTTCATTCAGCAGCTTGTCTGCACTGGATGTTTGATGTAGATGTATTTGCCATTATCTAGTCTACTCAGCTTGGGTTTTGCTACTTAAAACAGCGATTTGCAACAGATTTCTCATTGCCACAGGGCAACAGCCCTCATTCATGCCTGAAGAAGAGTCTGAGGAGCATGAGCAGCAGATTTCTTTGTCAGCCTTGTTCCCTTAATGGCATTGTTTCTCGTGTTCTCAGTTCCAAAATTATCTGGTTGCACACCATAGACCCATATAGCTTTGCAATTTAACCTTAGTTCCTTGTCCTCTACTGGTCTGTGAGCTTGCTTGTATACAAACCATTTTATTTGTCATCATTTATATTAATGTTATATTTAAAACTTTGTGGTGCTTGGCCTGTGAAAGGATGCTTCAAATCAAGCCAAGGTAAATGCCTCTATAAATACAGTTGCCACATTTATACTGGATTATATTCAAACTGCGTGGAAGGAATGGAGTTGAACCAAGAGGGAAAGTTTATTTTTACTGTCGATTGCTTTAGGTGGCAAATCATTTCATCTGGCTTGTCTTTTGTTGTGGGGACACACACTCCTGCCTTACAAAACTGCTGCAGTTCAGAGACAGCAGTTTCACCTGGACTGGTGCTAAGGTGCCTTCTGCCTCTTACAAAAAGTGTGTGCTGCTGCCTAATTTGTAGGAAGGCTGCTAAGTGATGTGCTTTAGCTTCATGAAGAATATACAAGAACCCCTGTTGGCTGTGCAGGTATAATTTGGCAGACCTGCAGCATGGCTGAATGTGGTTTCAGTGGAGCCAGTCAAGTTCACTGGGCAATACTTGATAAAATACTTTGGTACTTTGATAAAAACAAGGTAAGGCTTTCTGGAAATGACTGCACACCTTGCGTACCTCACATTTAGGATTACCATCCTTGTGGAAAAGACACCGAACATTACTAACAGGGTGGCAATAGTATATATTACTGTAACTAATACACAGTGTTCACATTAGGAGTAAACATAAGTTTTGTTTTCACTACTGTTTCTTCAGAAACAGACACTTGATGTACTCAAGTAGGGTATGGACATGATCCAAAAATCAAATCCTTACCTATTTTAGACAGATGCATAATCCTGCACCTAATACTATTTTAGCCTCTATTCGCCTCTGTTCCTTGTTTCCATTCTCATCCCCATACAAGGAGATGGATCTGTGAAAAAAAAGATACCAGGAGGCTCTCTATGAATCTTACATCTTTAACCTCTGCTGAATTTCTGTAATGCAAACTCCTTTTTCCAGTGCAATTGACTAAGGAAAGTCACTTCTTTAGGGGCGGGTGAATTCATTATACTTCAGTGTTTGTTAGCCACCGAAGCTTCTCCATGTTCATACTATTTGCATATATAATTATGTGTATTATATATATATATATATATATATATACACATTCCTTAGATGCATGCTTACCATATATATAATATATTTAAATAAGATGTGATGTTGGTAAAGATGATCTGGTATAGAATCACAGAACCAAGAATCAAGTGCATCTCCTGGCTCCACACAGGACCATATTCTGGTACACCTCTCTGGAGTGGATTTGGGGCAAGAACAGATAGGGATAGCATTACATTAGTCCGGAATACAGACCTCTGCTTTCAAATAGAACAATCAGCAGACATTCAAACTCAATTCAAACAAGCTAATATTTTATGTTGAGATGGGAGTATCGCCCTGTGCCAATGCAGTGCTCAGTAGGGATGCTGCACTGTGTGTCTGGGGCTGTGTCGCTGTCGTCTTCTCATATTCCAAGGCTCAGTGAGAAGCTTTGTGTCCTTGCTGTACCCTCTAACCAAAAGATATCAAGTGTTGGAGTGTCTGCTCTCTGGGGATGTTACTAATAAAGCACTCTCCAGCTGGCTGCCAACCACTGCTTTTTAAAAATAACCAAAACATGGGAGGTTACAGAACCCATTAACCCCAGGACATGTTATTATCCCTACAACAACAAACATTTTATGAGCTAAATTACAGCTCTGACAACAATATGCCTTAGAAAATAATGAATTGGGCCCTACAAGCCACGAAGCTGGCTCAGAAGTATCCTTCTTTTTTCTCAGTGGGCCTGAGATTTTCCTTAGTATTCTTCTGATGGCTGATTCTTCGTGATTTTCAAGTTTTCAAAAGTTGTTAATTTCCTCCCTGCTGAGACGTTGCTCCTGAGCTGGGGCTGCTAAATATTGCGAGATGCCACAGTCTTCTAAAGCCCAATCATTAATTAGTAAGACAGCTTAAATTAAATGCAAATTTACAACACAGATATACCATCCTGAAGTGCTATTAGGAGATGCTTTGTTGGGGTACTTCATCCTCCTTCGCTGCTGAAAGCATTGTCAGGAAGATGAAATGAAAGTCAATGACAAAGCAACGTGCACTGGTACCTGTCACCTGGCGGACATGTGTCACCTTGATGGGCCAATTGCTCTGGTTCTTTCTAACCAGTTTAAAAGGGAATTTTGGTGCCATACGCAGGTGAGGCTCACCTGGAGCCTGCAGCCAGCTCTCCCCTCCTGCCAACATGGGGAATGCAGCAGCTGGGCTCTGCAGCACTTCCAGCCCCTGGTTTGGATGTGTCTGTCTTCCAAATAGTTCAAAAAATGTCATTGGTTTGAAGTTTAATTCTGAGGTGTTGTGTGTAATTAAACCTTGACATTTGAAGTCATGAATGAGCAAGCTTTATATTTTAGTTTAGTCTCAGAAGAATGTCAGGATGCAGAGAGACATGAAATGACTTTATTAAATTAAAAGCTTCAGACTCTCTGTAGGCATGTAGTTTGTGCTGCTGGGAATGGGCTCTTCAGAAATAGCACTCTGGTCCCGCTAAGCTGAACCTTGGCTCTTCTCGAGGGAGGGATGGAATTGGGATGTTCCACTGCAGGAAATAGAAGGCATGAGTCAGTTCTCCCCATCAAAGAATGCTTCATACACCATCAGTGCTCTTCCTTTCCCCAGAATGTGGGCAAGGCCCAGGAAGCCCAGGCTGTTAGCATCCCCAGGCCCTGCCTGGGACGGAGGTGGAAGCTGGATCTTATTGCCTTCTATAATTAGGCAGAATACCTTTCTTTTCACCAGTGCCTCTGTGAGGCTGTTCTTACAGTGTTCCACATGCAGATTCAGATTCAGCAAAATATGGAATGATCATGTTCTTTAGTCCAAAAGCCTCCAGGAGAGAGATGGTCACCTGTCGCCCGTTGGCAGCCACTAAGTGGGACACAAGTCATTACTGCTGCTGTTTTACTGCCAGACCACAATCAATGCTGAGCCTTTTATGTGCTCAGGACAGAAAACATCTGTGACACTCTGCCTGTGACTGCAAAGCCACAAACAGAGGCCTGCTGTCTGCCTCTTCTGCCAAGCTTGAGAAAGCAATATGTAAAACTAGGCTCCCAAGGCTACCTAAATTGGAAGCCAAATAAATTCTATGCCAAATAAATTCAAAGATATTGAATTTATAGTTATTTTCATGGCATCCCAAAAGGAGAAAACAAATGAGTTGCTTGTTTTCAGTGCCCTCAGTCTGTAGTTTAAGGCTAATTGTTAAAACCATCTATTTTGACTTTTTGGCCTATGTAAGGCAGGCAGGACTGCAAATGCAGTTTTCCGAACGAAGTGCTGTTTGGCAGTGGAATTCCTAATGTACAGTGAAGAGCATCTTTCATTTCTGTCACCAAAAAATTACCAAAAAAAGCCCTGCATGCAGAAACCTTTGTACATAAGTCCATCAGGAAAACATCTCCTCATTCTCTGGAGGTATTATGCAATGCCAAGAACCACCAATGAGTTGAGAAAACAGCCATCAGATTCTTGAGCCATTTATACTTGTCCTTCCCATCAAATCTTTCTCAGCAAATGAGACCAGAGCCCAGAGGGTTTCATAACGATCCCAGCGAGGTCAGGCTCTGTCATCCGAGCTGCACTGAGCCTGCTGCTGGTCTGAAAGCTTTCGAGTCATTGTCCGAGAGCAGACTGCCTCCATGTAATGATCCATCCGACAGCGATGGCTTCTGAACACAAAACCTGTGGCATTCTGTAATTCTTCCTCTCTCATCTCTTTCAGGCCTTTAAAAATTACTTCAAAGTCTTTCCATTCCTACGGTACACCTCTAAATTTAGGCTCTGTGTGGACAACCCTTTCTTTCTCCTTTTTGTGCAAGCCCAGTAAGATTTTAGCATTGATGGGGTTTTTAATTGTTCTGTTGTGAAGCACATAAACACAGAGCCCTTTGGCAAGGGCACAAACTAGAAATAAATTGAGTTCTCATCCTTATAATAGAAAAACAAATGCAGTATGGATCTGTCCGTTAAGCCAAGGGCACGCTCGCCCCTTAGAGAATGGTCCAACCACACGAGCAGACCCTTGTTAGTGACTGCAGTTTGCTTTTCCAGACAGATCTCACTCTCCTGCCTGTCAAAACTGCTTTTTGATGGCTGCTGCTGTAACATGCTGCCATGGATCAGCCTGGCCCTGGGTACCCCTCTGACACTGCTGCTGTACTTCTATGGCTTATATGTCATCTGCTGCTCAAAGGACTCCATGTGGACACTGTTTGTTCTCTGCCCTGCCCAAAATCCAGCTGCCACCTGTGCAATACAACCGTAAGTTTGAAACAACCTTGTCTTATGTATGGAAATTTACATCTCCTGCAGTGAGGAGATGCTTCCCATCTCCAAGAGCAACTTGAACTTGGAAGCTGTGCTGGGACTGACCAGAGAGAAGGCCTCACAACAGAGCTGTGGTTACTTCATCATTTCAAATGGTTTCACCCCCCTGCACCACTCAGGGTGCTACAGTTACCCATTTGACAGCGGATTTCCTCACAAAGCCAGCTCCCTCTGCAGCTTCCACTGCCTGCCCTGAAGCATCACACAAGGCAGGTGCAAGTTACCAGACATCTTGACTTGGTTCCATGCCCTGTGGTGGCTTTGCAAGGTCATCTGCAAGGGGGGAAAAGAGAATATCTTAATGAATTCAGTCAGCAGCGATATGTTGTGGAGAAAGCTGCTGTATGGCATTCCCCTGCACCCACCCTGCTCCCACCTGCTCTCAAGTGCTCTCTGCAGCACTTGAGCTTTGACAATGCTCCTCTCTTATCTTCACATCTCCTCCCAGGCTGCAGGAGTTGTGCCAGGGCCAGAGACAAAGATACTGTTCTTGGAACTTTGCCATGAACTCATGTTTGTCGGCTCTTGGCCAGATACAGCCATTCCTTACCAGGCAACAGTCAAGATACAGATGAGGAAGAAACGTTTGAGATCATCGAAGAGGACCGCCAGCACTAGGGAGCCATCGGCTGGCTGGGGTGCTGCAGCCAGACACATCCCAGGCTCTGTGTGTCCCCTTCTCCTTTACACACCCTTCAGGTTCCAGCATGAGCCCAGCCTGATGGTGCAGCCTGTCAAGTTACATGCTGCATCCTCACCTCCAAGCTCAGTTGTTAAAATTCAGCCTCTGTTCTGGGGGTAGGGAGCAGCCAACAGGAAGAGCCTCCAGCACTGCCTGCAGCAGCACACCAGGAGACAGCACCCAGCCCACTCCTGGCCCCATCTCCCTCACCTCAGCAATTGCCACCTTCCTCTCCCAAGTCTTGATACTCTTTTCCAGGTCAGCGACAGCCATCATTGTCTGCACGTAATTCATCACAGGAGGGGTGCTGTAGTCTGACAGCTGCTTCTGCAGCCTCCCAATGAGACTCTTCTCTTTGGCTTGTTGCTGCAGGAGGAAAAGTAACAGAGGGCAAGGATAGGGCAGGATTAAGGAGGGACACGATGCAATGCACCCACCCATGCCTCTATCCCATAGTGGGGCTGCCCAGAGCCTTGGTGGCCCAGCCTCTGTGTCCCCAGGCTGTGACATCTGTGCTACTTCTCACTGGGGAGGACAATGCTGATGAAAAGCTCGAGGAAAGAGAGCTTCAAGAAGGAAGCGGATGGACCCTGGAGGGGTAAAGTCCACAAAGGGGCAAAGCTGCCCGTCCCCACCCACAGCAGGAGGAGCTCCAGGACCTATTCTCTGTC
The DNA here is from genome assembly GCF_039878825.1 of Excalfactoria chinensis. Classification (NCBI taxonomy): domain Eukaryota; kingdom Metazoa; phylum Chordata; class Aves; order Galliformes; family Phasianidae; genus Excalfactoria; species Excalfactoria chinensis. The sequence continues at coordinate 16,180,264 of NC_092835.1, forward strand.
CCACCACGGAATGCAGGTAGCTATGGCCTAAAAAAACATCCTCTCAAGTGAAGTCTCAGTGATTCCCAAAATGTCTCTTACCTCCTTCACAAGAGTAGTTTTTCTTTCAGTCTTCTCCAGCATCTCTTTCCTCTGGGAGATGTCTTTCATCAGAGCTGTCGATGTTTCCATGGCACTGTGCAGCTTTTTCTGGAACACAAGAGCAGGACAGTGGCAGCAGGTGCAGCGGCAGATCTCCAGTCCCTGCGAAGCCACTGGAGTACTCGGGACTGAGACATGGAAGGCTGCAAGAGCTGCTGGTCAGCTTGTGTGTGACTATGGGGAATAGCAGGAAGGGCAAACGGGGGCACTGGGATCTTCACTCACCTTCCAGAAGTCGATGATCTGGATCTTCTCTAAGGCCAGCTTTAGCTGCTGCAGCTCCTTATTCTTCTCATCAATCTCCTCCTCGTACTGTGCTTTCTTAACCTGCAGCAACTCTGCATGGACCTCACTGAGCACGTCTCCCACCTGTACCTTCTGCAAGCCCAGGGAAACAGAGCTGCAGAGTGCTGATCAAAGCTCAAACTCAAATGAAAGAGCTTTTCTTGGTGGGGAAAGCAGACTTAAAGCACAGGGTCGTCTGCCTGGGTGCAAACCTGAGGCTTAAAGAGAGATGCCAGACAGCGTGCTGCTGCCCACATCCCATCCTGGGTGTCCAGGCAGCACGCACCTGCCTGAGCTGCTGCTGCAGCTTCTTCTTGTAGCTCCTGAGCAAATTGCTTTCTAAGCGCAGCTTCTGCCTCATCAGTTCCTGAAGAAAGAAAGCAGATTAGAGAGTGGCAGCAGTGCCTGGGAGGAGGCAGAGCACCAGGCCCCATGCTTTACTGTGCACTTTCCCTTTGTTCCACCTGTACTGCAGCCCTCACACCGCTGCCCTGCCTCGCCTGTGCTCACAGGGTTAGTTGCTAAGACAGCCTGAGAGAATGAGGCAGCTCATGCAGGGGCATGGGAACAGATATCAGATGACAGACCAGGCTCAACTTCTGCCATGCAGCACTGACCCTCTGGTGGTTCTTCTCCTCCAGGTATCTCAGCAGCTTCTCAGAAGCTGTGATGCTCCCTTTCTTGTTGGAGATGGCTTTGACAATGTCTTCCTCAAAGTCACTGGCAACTTTCTTAATATCAGCCCACCAAACATCTGCTTCTCGTATGACTGCCTGTAGAAACGAAGCCGCATCACAGTCAAAGAGGTGTGAAAAGCCACAGTGCCGCAGGATGCCTCGATATCCTGATAGCTGTACCTCGAGGTCGTGCAAGGTCTTCTCCGAGTCCTCCTCCATCTTCTGAATGTCACTTTTCACGTCCTGCAGCTCCCGCTCAGCCAGATCACATTTCTGCTCCGCTGTCAGGGCTGCAAAGTAGGCCGCTGAACTGCTGCGCAGCCTGGATCTGGACCTGCCCCGTGTCTGCAACAGTTGAGTGACAACACAGACGCCATTGGAAAACCAGCACCGACCAACTGCTGCTGTGTTTGCATGTATTCCCAAAGACAGTTCAGTGTTCAGATAGCAGAGGAGCAACGTGCACTTGGCAAGAGGGATCTGCGTGTGGATGCACACAGGTCTGGATGAGCTGGGAAGAGGAGGATCAGAGCACCCTGTTAAAGGACTGGGGCATGAGCCCTGCTTCCCCGGCATCATCTCCCCTATGCATTTACCTTCTCCACATCACTCCGTGGCAGCCTGGCATGCAGAAAGGTGAGTGAGCCCACACCTATACCTTGAGGCCCAGCACACCTGTTTTCAAGCTGGGGTTGGGGTTAAGTCACTCATCCCGGCCTGCCCCACTCCGTACCAGTTTGGGTAGCTCTGGTGGGGAGCCGTGCTGCGGGGAGCCCAGGCTGCTCTGCTGAATCTTATTGTACTGGTTCTCAAACAACTTCACCCTGGCCCTCACCAAGTCATTGGCATGGCTGCAAAGCAATGGATGCGTACTGTGACAAGTGCAGTGGGCAAGGGAGAACAACCCAATGCAAAGCAGGCCCCCCTAAATAAGGAGGGCTGCAGATCTCCCCTCCACCAACCAGGACACAGATAAGACCCTCAGAGCTGTGCCTGCTCAAAGCCAGACCCCAGGCGCTGCCAGAGCCTGGGACAGGGACCTGCAGGAGGGATACTCATGTGGCTGAGGGTGGCTTGGCCTCTGTGTCCTTGTCCTGCCCACGATCCTGTCCCTGCCCTTGTCCCATCCTTGTCACTGCCCCCGTCTTATCTCTGCCCCGGTCTTTCTTTGCTCCTCTCCCCGCCGCTGCCCCTGTTGTTCCGTTCCAGCCCGTTACCGCCCAGGCTCCGGCCCCGTGCATCCCCTCGCCCCGCCGCCCCCTCCGTGTCCGTGTCCGCAGGCCGCTGCCCTCAGCTCGGCCCCGCCGGTACCGCTTCTGCTCCACGCGGTCCCGGAGCTGCGGCAGGGGCAGCGCGGCCAGCTCCAGCTCCGCCATGGTGCGTCCTGGCAACGGCGGCGCGGGGCGGGGGGGTGCAGAAGGAGGGGAGGGCAGGACGCTCGCGGGGCTTCCAACGGCCGTCGTCGATCGGTTTCGTTTGTTTCTCCGCTTGCTGGAGCCCGCGGGCTCCTCTCGTTCCCATTCATTTTGCAGAGCGGAGGTTTTACTGACCCCAGCGGCGCGTGCTTTCCGGCCGTGTCACCCCGCCCGGCTGTGCCGCGGGAGGCAGCTGGGCTTCTGCGGCCAGCTGTGAAAACAGGGACAGTAATGGAGATACGTGGGGACAAAATGAAGGCTGGACAAGCTGCGCACGTGCCCCGGGAGCAGCAGCGCAAACCCGCGGGGCTCCGGTCCCGCCGTCGGCGCTGAGGCTGCGTTAGCTTTGCTCAGCAGCACGTACCGCCGACGTGCGCACAGGGGCGCACCCGCCGATTTCCATAATTAGACCCCGCTCCGACTCCGCGGGCGGCCCGGCGGCACGGTACTGCTCGTGCTGCTCGTGCTGCGGTTTGGATCGGGGCTGCGCTGACCCCACGTGCACACGGCCGTCTTGGACCGGCGCGGCGCTACCCCGGCCCTCGGAAGCGACTCCGCCGCCATCCCCGCCGCGCGCGGCTGACGGGCGGGGCCGGGCGTGACGTCATCGCCCGGCGGCGGGGGCGCGGCAGACGGTCCTCCTCTCCGCCGGGGGGCGCCGCAGCGGACGCCTCTCGCGGCGGCGGCGGCGCGGACGCGCGGCGCCGTTTCCGGGTCGGCTGCGCGGCGCTCGGGGCCGGCCCAGGCTGCAGCCGCCGGCACCGGGCCCCGGCCTCGGCTCAGCTCCGCGCCCGCCGCCCCGGGCCGGCCCCCCCCCCACCCCCCCCCCCGCGCCCCGCCCGGCCCGGCCCTGCCGCCGCCCGCCGCCGCCCTCCTGCGCGCCGCGCCCCGCCTCGCCGGCCTCCCGCGCCGGCCCCGCGCCCTCCTCCTCCTCCTGCAGCCGCCGCCCGGCGCCGCCATGCCCGGCCCGGCCGCCGGCAGCCGGGCGCGGGTGTACGCCGAGGTGAACAGCCTGAGGAGCCGCGAGTACTGGGACTACGAAGCGCACGTCCCGAGCTGGGGGTAAAGCGCCCCGCGAGGAACCCTGCCCCGGCCGCCGGCACTCCGCGGCCCCACGTGAAGCCCCGGGAAGGGGCCGCGCCCCGGGGTGTCTCTGTGGGAAGTTGGGGGGGGGGCGGGGGGAAGCGGCGGGCCGGGCCGGGAGGGGCGGCCCCGGGCAGCGCTGGAGGCCCTCAGCCGCCCTCCTCTCTCTGTTCTCCGTGCCCGCAGCAACCAGGACGACTACCAGCTGGTGCGCAAGCTGGGGCGCGGCAAGTACAGCGAGGTCTTCGAGGCCATCAACATCACCAACAACGAGAGGGTCGTCGTCAAGATCCTCAAGGTGAGTGTCCGGGCAGGGCTGGAGCAGCGAGGCCTCTTGGCTCTGTCGCACCTTTCCCTTACGGATGTTCGGGCTCTGGAGGGTGGTTTGGATTTTGGAGCTCCCACCCACTCTGTTTGCTCCTGGCTGAGGGCTCCCTGGAGGAGGACTGCACAGAGCTCTGGCGTTGTTACAGTGTTGTGTGCGTTGTGTGCGTTGGGCAACTGGTGGCTGGCCGTGCCTGTCGCAAACAGCCCAAGAAGGCCATGCCAACAGGAATGCGGAGCCTGCAGGGGAATCCTTCTGTCAGCCTGCGGACAGCTGGCATGCAGCCGTCTCAGAGCCTGGCTGCGAGCTCCTCACGGTCTGACCCTGAGGTGCTCATGAAGCACGTAAAAAAAAGTGTGTGTTCAGTGCTGCAGAGGATCTGTTACATGGGGGGGAATGTCACCTTGGGCAGGCCAAAAATACCATGAAAATCTGAGGAGATGAGCACTGACCATTTGTTGCTCAGCAGTATCGGTGGGTTGTGTTCTGCTGTGTTCATCCCGGTGGGTTGGGCTGTGGGGACCTTTTTGCAGCTGTATCAGGTTGTGGGGTAGGACTGTGCGGAGTTATATCTGCTGTAAGACAAACCTCACTGTGGAATGGGGGGGTCACAGAGAACTGTGGTAACCATCCTAGGAGCAGTGTGTATCAGTGATCTGGCATGGGAGGTGTTTAAAAAAGAAACACAACAGCAAAAAAAAACAACAACCAAAAAAGAAAAACCTAGAGGTTAGAGTTGAGGTGCTTTTGGTTTTGATTTGGCTGACTCTTTGTGGCTGTCATTTGTTGGACCAGCAACACGTGTCACTTTTTTTGCCAAGAGCATGTGGAACCAGTTTCTGGTTGTGGCTGTATGAAGGGTTTGGGCACGTGCTGGTCTGCAGAATGCAGGGGGCTCTGAACTTAACCTGCCCCTGCAGCCAGTGAGGCTGGCAGATCCTGGCACACGGGTATGTAGGGCTGAAGCCCTGAGGTGTTTGCTGGCTGTACTCTGACAGTGTGACTTGCTGGTTGGCTTTGTGCTGGCTTCCCTGCTTAAATGCTCATTGCAGCTTCTGCTTCCTTGGGATCTTCCTCAGCTTTCGAGGGAGCTTGCCCTGCTGTATGTAGCTCCTAAGCAAGGAGGGATCTCCCATCCTGGCTGCCTATGGGGGGACTGATTGGCAGCTGTGCCTTGGTAGTGGCCAGGCGAGCCATCAGCCCCACAGCTGAGCCTAATGGCAAGGCTCACATATTCTTGCTGAACTCTTCTGGTGTGTTGTGGGGGCCTCCCCTGCTTTTGGGGCTTTTTGTTTTTTTGTAGGGTTTCTGTTCTGAGAAAGAGTAGCTGGTGCAGAGCTGGATTTGATAGCAAGATGGCTCATGGTTATGCTGGGGAAACTGCACTTCTGCATGCTGCCCTGGAGCCCCTGGTCGTCTCTTTGGGACTACTGTGGCTTGTTGAGAGTCCAGGTCTTGCCCCACATAAAAAGGCATTATGAGGCAGAGAGGCTGCAGGGAAAGTCATCAGAAATATTCCTGGTTCTTTCTTACCAGCCTAAAGAGCCTCCCCTGGAGCAATGCTGCCAAACTCTCTCATCCCCAGGGAGCCCATCAGCACAGAGCTGTTGAGTCAGCCAGCGAGAGTCATCTGAGGGTGGCTGGGTGCTCCTTCTCCCTGGGGCCTGAATGCGTTGCCATGAAGCCCTGTAAGCAGGGGATGAGCTTGGCCCCGATCTGGAGTTGATGGTGTTGCCACTAGTTCCCTGGCTCCCCCCACTTGCATTAGCATGCAGGCAGCATTCCTGCGAGTGAGCAAGGGAAAGCAGAAAGTCCAGATAAATAAAGATGAACTTTCTTAGTGGAAAGTGGGTCAGTGAGAAGTGAGTTTCAGAGCCCTGTGTTTGTATACGTTATGAAAACTTGCAAAGTGTGGCAATAACATCACTGTGATCTGTGGAAAGTGCCTCTGGTTTCCTGTAGCGAGAAGACTCAAACTTAATTGCAAATTGTAATTACATGTATCTTCGGTCTTAGCAAATAGGCTGGGCGTGTCTGCTGCTTGTAATTCCGGCTGGCTTCTCTGAGGTGGGAAATGCAACCAAGTTACAAGGTTCTGTGCTCCAGGAGGGGTGAGACAAGGGGAGAAAGTGTCGCTGGTGGTCATGGATGTTCAGCATAGTTGCTCTTTGCTATTTAAGGTTCATGGAGAGAACCATTTCTGTTATGTGTTAAGGGTGCTCTTAGCATCTGCCTCGTCTGAAGTGAATGCTATCTTCCCAGCCTTGCTCTGTGAAGCAACTGGTTCTTAATGAGCTCCAGCTAGCATGAGGCCTTTTTGCTCCCCTTCTTTGGTTGTTGTACCTGAACATCTTGTACCTTCCTCCAGAGAGGTCAGGAAATTTTACCACCCTTTCTCAGATGCAGAAGTGAGCCACAGATTTCCTGTGTGACTTTGGGCAAGTCCCTTAGCTACAACAAAGCTCAGACTAAAGCATAGATCCCAGCCTGGTGCTGTGCGAACAAGATCAACTGCTCATCCTCTTCTGGAGGCTAATTGCTTTGTTTATTCAAGTGCCCTGTGACATCTTCAGCCTTGGACAAGGCTGGGGAGCTGATGGCTTTGATAGGTATCACAGTGCCCCAGGCCTCTTGGTCTTTCATCAAGTGCCGTGCCCGATTTCCCTGGCATTGCCTTCCTGTGCTGCTACCCCAAGTGCAGGTCCAGGCGGAATCCAGCAGGAAAATGGGTTGTGATCATGGCCCTGGTTGTGGTAATAGCATATGTCAGCAAAGGAGCACCACTGAGATCATACAGATGACTGTAATGTCACCATTTCATGGGTCAAGTGCCTCACTTTGAGAATGGGATGTTCTTAGTGCCACTTATTTCCAGGAAACTTCTGTAGCTCTTTAAAAAGAAGAAGCAAACAGAGCCAACAGATTCCTTCTCCCACTGCTGCTGGATGTCAGGTTGTGCTGTGTATGACAGTGCTTGCTAAGCAGCAGGCAGGAGCCCTGATGTACCCCACAGACACCCTGACAGCATCCTCCAAAAGCAAAGCAGAGGGCAACTGCTCAGCTTTTCAGCCTGTTCAGAGAGTAAAGATTCTGCAAAAAGAGAGTTGTCTTGGCATGGAGAGCTCAGTGCCGTACGCAGCTGTGTGCCCCTCACAGCCCATAGGGCATGGAGGCAGCCTGCAGCTGTGCCCCTGCGCTCTGCAGCTGGTGCAGTGGGCTCCTGTGGGCTTTTTGATCTGGATGACTGTGGTGCAGCTGTGGACCCACTTCCTGGGTGCTTAGGAGCCAGGAAGAAGGTATGTGTGAGCATGTCCTGTGTGTGCTTTTGTGTCTTGCTTAAATGTGATCCTTGTGTTTGGCTTCCGGGTTGTCGGCACCTGGCATTCCTCTACATGTACAAAGGAAGCTTAAAGCATCTTTTTACTGTGGGTGACTGTGTTAGGAATGCTGTTGTTAAGTCACCTGCAGCTGTGGCTGCTGGGAGCTCCAGCCCTTCACAGCCGTTCCCTGAGCACTGAGTGTGCCCAAGGTGGGGATCATGGCATCCATACTGTCAGCTCTGTACAGGGGTTGTCCCACTTGCTGCACACATGTATGTGTCTATGTACAACTCATTTGCCTGAGACCCCGTAAGCCCATTGTGGAAAGGCTAGTTTGTCTCCATGGTTGGCTGCTATCAGAAAAGGCAAAACAGGTGAGGGAGAGGGCACAGTTACAAGGAGAGGGATTGGAGGTGGTGCTGGAAAAGCCCCTTTCCCGTTGGTGGCTTTTGTCCCCACGTGCCAGGTCCACAAACTGGAACTTTCAACAATGTCTGTAGTTTCACAAGTGTGTTCTGGCTTGTTTGTTTTTCCTTTCTTCCCTCTTCTGTGCTCTGTGAGCCCTCCAGAGCCACCACGCACACATGGGGCTGCAGCAGCATCCTTTTGATGCTGAGCTCAAATTGCTGCTCTGGCAGCTGGGAGCCATTTGAGGGAGATAGCCCTATGGCTCTGCTGATTTTTCTACCGTCTCTGAAAGCTTCAGAGCCCTCGTATATTAGTGTGCTCTGGGTGGGGGCTGTGCTGTGTGCAGAAGGGATTGCACAGGGCAATCCGATAGGGCGATGATTGACCCTCAGGGCTGGAGCTTTTGCCTGCATCACTGCCCTTCCACTGCCGCTCCATTCCTGCTTCTGGGAGCTCTCTGTGCCTCTCACTTCTTCTGCATTTGTACTCACTGAATCAGCTCTTCCTGGCCCGCTTCCTCCTCTGGCAGGACTGAAATGAGCCCTTTTGCAAGAGAGCTGCGCTTGGCTCTGCTGTTCCCAATGCCAACTGCCCACACTGAGCTTGGCACAGTCAGTAGCAGGAGCCCAGCCCTGTCTGGAGCTGGGACCCCCTGGAGCAGTACTGGTAACTCCCACAGCTGCGTTTGGACACAAGGAACCGGTGAGCAGCAAAACAGCAGCTCTTGTGAGGAGGAGGGTGAGCCCCAGAGGGCTGTTCCAGGGATGCGCTTTGTGGAAGGAAAGGCATTCTGCAGGGAGGAAAGCCCTGCCCTCAAAACTCTGGCTGATGCATTCTAGCTAAACTTGAATCGAAAAGCAAAACTACTACAGTAGTTTCAGGGTGGGTTTATTTCTCGTTTGCTTTTGCCTCTTGTAAAATTGATGAATGGCTCGGGAGCGGAAAGTTTAAATTCCGGTACTGAAGTTGTAAAATGCAAACAACTCACAGAACATTAACACAAGTGGGCTCCTTGATTTTCATCGCTCTTTTGAGAATGATTATTTGGTTTCCCAGCTGATGTCTGACAAAATAAGCAGTGCTGCTCCGAAGGCAATTTTCCTATTGAGCAATTGGCATGGGGCTTTATAGGCTGATTATTATGATCCTTTCAATACTTGCTAGAAACAAATGAGCTTCTGGAGCCTCCATTCAATTGCTTAAAGCCTGTCTAAGGATGCTGCTGGTCCTGGGCTCTGTGTGCAGAGACCTTCGTGCTGCTTCACTGCAGTGCTGTGGTGACTCTGAGCTATTCAGGTTTGGTGGGCAAAGAGTAGAACAGGATAAATGACTCTTGTTTTTCATGGATCCATGTCTTTTGTCTGCTAATCCTTCTGCCCTGCTGTATTAAGGCTAGTTCTTTTCCAAGCACCTTCTGTGACTCCTGCAGAGCAGCATGGATGCTCCTCAGCCTGCAGGACACGCGCACTGCCTGCTTTTCACTAATGGGAAATGAACGCTTTGAATTTAACTTGGATCTCACGTGTCTTCCTGATTACTGCTTCTCTTGCTTAACTGTGGAACTTGGTTTTAAAAATGTCCTCATTCTGCTTGAATTCAAGAGCCAGGTCCCCAGCTTGGAGGAGATGGCTGCAGCTGAAGAATGATAGGTGTGGTGTGCTCCGCTTGCTGCAGAAAATAACAGCAGTTGATTAGCCAGGCACACATCTATTTGTTCAACACAGGAAGTGATGGTTGCAGCATTGAATCTAAAGGTTTATTTTAGCAAGCAACACTGGTTCTCCCAGCTGATGTTTGCTGCAGCTAAACTCCTTCCTTGCTTACAGTCCCCAAATGTGACCCAGGATCTGATCTCAGTCACAGAGTGGGGTTTTCTTCTGCACTTACCTGTCTGCAGAGCGCAGCTTACCCTGTGCCATTTCCTTCCTGCACCCTGAGCCCACCCCCATCGCTGCCCGTCCTGCCCTGGCTGACTTTCTCCCACGTGGTTGGGAGAGCGGGAGTCCTGCTGCAGAGGGTGCCTGGCCAGGGCAGCTGTGGGGTCCAGCAAGACTGTCCTGCTGGCTGTGGGTCACCTTGTCCCTCTGCTCTGCCTGGTCAGGCATTGGGCAGCCACAGGCTGTATGTTCCCACTGTCTGCAACCATCTGACTTCTAGCTTGGCTGAGAAAGAAGGCAATTCCCTGGGAAACTGTGCTAGGCAGTCGTGGGGTTCAGAGGGTACTGCTGCAGTTGAAGCAGTTAAACCCCACCCAGTGTAGACATGGTTAAAGTGAGACTTGTCTTTTAGCCTGGTTTCCTATGGAAACGAGCCTTATGCAATCCTGCTGTCTGTCAGCCTTCTCCCCCTCCCCCTGGCTGGCCAATCCCAACTAAATGCAACTGTTGGGTTCCTATGGATTTCATGGACATAGGTGCTAGCATAGAGCACAGGGGCTCGCTCAGAGCTTGTCTCACAAGGTTTGACTCATAACGGTTACTAGAGAATCCCAGCTCATCCTACCATTGGAGAGCAGATGGAGCAGGAGTCTACATCTTTCTATAGTGCTGCATCCTAAACACAGGCTGCTCAAATTCAGGTATTGGTACCTGGGTGGCTCCATGGGAAATGATTGAGCCATGCAGGGCATGAACTGCATGAAACACGGCTGTTCGTATGGTAAGACAGCCTTAAATCAGTGCCGTTCAGATACTCTGACTGCAAGAGCTGCTGTTTTAGGAGCTATTCCTGCTGGGAGAAGCAGATGGTTGGAGGCCATAAGAGCTTCAGTTAGTTCACATTTAATCCGTGCATGTTTGGAGTCAACACCCTTGGAGAGACGGATCGGGTGACTCCGAGAGACAGTTGTAGCAACCCAGGCTTAATCCTGGTGCTTGGAGGATATGTTGCTGAGGGCCTGGGTTTCTGGCAGTGCTGCAGGATGGGGATGGGATGGCAGCAGCAGTGGGCTGGAGTGGTTTGCACCAAGGTCTTTGTGTTGCCAGGTCAGATAGTGCAAGAGCCCAGGCTTGGAATCGGTTACTGTGGGAAAATGGAGCTTCAGTAGAATGCCTGGGTGACAGATGGTGTTTGTGGTTATGGCTGCAGTGATGTGGGTAGGGGATGGCATGTTGTTGGGTCAGCTTGTGGGGAGAAAGCTGTGCTGGGGAGGCAGCAATCACCACTGCTTTCTCCTGCAAATCCAAAGTGGGGAATCCTCTGCTGCCTTGCACTGTCTCCAAGGGAAACATAGAGGCAGTAGCTCTCTCTGAGGCAGCACTTCTTCACCCCATGGCATCTCTCTCCCCCGCATCCCTATTTCTGCAGTGGTAGAAAGCTGATGGCCCTGCGGGAAGCGGAGCTCACAGCTGGGTAAGGCAGTTCAGCCATGTGCAGGCAGCCCAGACCAAGCCCTGCACTGCTGCAGTCCTCCAGCCCTGAAGAAGGTGGAAGCACACAGAAGTAGTGGGCTGGGGAGAAGACATCTTCCCCGAGCGGAGTGGTGGTTGCTATGGAAGGAGGAATGGAAATCTCTCAGGGATGTCGTCCCTATGTAGCTGATGCAAAAGGCCCTTGAAATAGCTGCAGTGCAATGGAGGAGGTCTTTCAAAGCAAGCAGTGGGTTCCCTTGCCTGATGGCACAGCAGAGCGGCTCCAAGGGATGCGTGCAGGGGTGTGCTGGCAGCCAGACTGCTCCCTCTTTGAAGGTCCTTGGATCTTCCAGCTGGTGTGTGCATCTGTCTTTGCTGGACGAGCAAATAACTGAATTATGTCCTCTAATTCCACCTTGTCCTTCTGGTGAGATCAGTGGATGTGGGCGATGTCAGGGCGGTGTCAGTCGCCGCACTGACGTCGATGAAATTAGTCTGTAATGAAGCATCTTCAGCTCAGGTTCAGAGACAAAGCCCTCTCTCCTGCTGCCTTCCAGTCCTGCTCAGGCTGCTTTCCTGTGTCTGGCCTTAGGCTGGCTGTGTCTCAGGATTGCCCTGTGCTGTTTCCTTGCCCCCTCCCCAGCAGAACCTGCTGTGCATTGCTCCAGCAGCTGTATGGCCTTGCTGCCATTTTCCAGAGCGGCTTTATGAGGTGCTGACGCTCCCTGTACATAGCATAGGTGTTATTTTTGGCATTTTGCTTTGGACTGAGATTCTCATCTTTTGGCTGGAAGGCCTGGTTCCTGCCTTTCAACTTGGAGGAGGAGAGAAGGATTGAATCTGAAGGCTACAGCTACCTGGAGAGCCTTGACAGACAGCATATTTTGCCACTTACATAAATACCATATTTTCTGTCTGTATAAAAAGCTTTGGTTCCTTCTCCCAAGCACATTCCTTTGAGTGGTCTGAAACCAAGGGTTGTCTAAAGTGGGCGTGAGCTGCCACGTCATTCCGCAGCCGTCACCGGAGCGTGGGAGGCTGCAGCAGAGGGGAGGTTTCTGAGTTCTCAGGGCTCCTCATGCCTTGCACAGAAGGTCACTGTGAAGGTGCTGACATCTTTTCACTTGGGTTGGGTGCCTCTGACATCTCCTTGCTGAGCGGCCACCCTGCTGGATGCTGAATGCTTCAGGAAGCTGAATTGGACTGGAATAGAGAGTTTCCATGAGCACATCTCCCAGTGCGAGAAGTTTAGTCATCCTTCTGTGATGTCTCTGTAGCTTTCTATTAGGGTAGCTGAGGTGCAGGAGGAGCTTTGCTGAGAAGGAGGACTGCTGGAGCCAGCAGCGGTGTGCAGCCAGTGATGTCCATCCTGGTCTCTGGCCAAGGCTTAAATAAAATCTCACTTAGGAGCTGCTGCGAGCTGCCTTTCCTTTCAAGCAGGCACAGAGCTCGAGTTGTCTTGGGAGCGGATGAGTTACAGAAGTGGTCATTCCTTTGCCTTGAAATGAACCGCTGGATCAGCAGAGTGTGAATGTTCTCCCAGCCTTGGGAGCAGCTGTTCTTTGTCACTCTGTGCAGCGTGATATCCAGAGAAAAGCTTACTTTGCAAAGGGAATTCCTGGGGCTGCATGGGCTTGAGTAGGAGTCAAAAACTGCTTATAATGTCTATATGCTTTGAGAATAATCACAGTACACAGATGCGATGGCATGCCTTGCAGCTGGGTCCCTGCTCTTGGGGTGGCTGTGAAACACTCTAGCACAGAGTGAGGCCCAGCAGTATCTGAGCTTACTGGAAGGTGTGGTGTTGGAAAGCCTCGTGTTGTTGCTTCAGTGCATTAAAGTACTTCAGAGAAATGCATTTGGCAGTAAGAATTAAAAACATAAATGTTTTGTGCTAAAGCTGAGGTATGAGGTCTGCCCAGGTTTGTCCGCTGCCTCTGAATGCATAACACACAACTGCCACGTGCAGTGCACAGTGCTTTGAACCACTGTTACTGGAGTCACAGTGATGTTTGTCTTGAGTGGGTTGACTTCCCCTGATGGGTGGGAAACTTTCACTTAACAAAGGGAAATCTCACTTGTTGAAGGTGTCCGTCTTCCTTTTGAAGTTAAAAATGTTCCATAGAGAGAGCAGGAGCAGGGGAAGGAGGGGAAGTTGTGGGGTACAGTCAGAACATTGGCAGAAGGAGTCAGTGTTAATGTCTGAAAGGACTCTCACTTCTAATTGCTTTTGTCTATTTAAGCCAGTGAAGAAAAAGAAGATAAAACGTGAGGTTAAGATTCTGGAGAATCTGCGTGGTGGCACCAACATCATTAATCTCATCGACACTGTCAAGGATCCAGTGGTAGGTGTCTGTGGTGCTGTGTGGGTGGTGGGCTTGCCTTCCTTTTGGTTGTGGGCAGGGTTCTTCTTTCACTCCGTGGTCCCCAGGCTGTTCTACACACTGATGAGTTTCCCTTGGCTGACCAGGGAAAGTTTGGTACCTTCCAAATTTGCTGTAAGAAGGCAGAAACCACGGCCTTCCAGCCTCTGTCTGGCACCTGGAACATAAACATTTTGCTGGGCAATTAGAAATTAAGCACTCATCCTGCTTGCTGTCCTGTCTGTGACCAGAGGTCTCACCCTCTGCACTGCCACAATGATCCCACTTGCAGGAAGTTTTCTCTGAGCAGCAGCTGGCGGAAGGCTGTGATTCCCAGCTTGCTAGCAGCCATGGAGAGGAAATGATGCTGCTTTAGTGTTTGTTAGCAGTCCTGGCTGACCATCTTCCTGCTGCTGGCTGTGGGACTTCAGCCTCCCCACTGACACCTTTTGCTTCATCTGGTGTATTTTCTGACTGGGGGTGTTGAGGCAATGCTGTGTTTTAAACCATAACACGCTCTCTCTCTCTCTTGCAGTCAAAGACCCCTGCTCTGGTGTTTGAGTACATCAATAACACAGATTTTAAGGTGAGTCTGCTTGGATGTGGAGTGGGGAAGCCTCCCATTTCTTTTGAAGTTTCTCAGTTCTCGGGTTGTCAGATACTCCTCAAGGGCTGCGAGGGGGGTTTGGGTTCGTTCCCTATGTCTGTATCTACAGTAGTGCAGTTGGTGGAGCAGAATACAACAGTTTGTGCTAGAATCCTTCAGACCTGAGGACATTGAGGTGGCTGAGGCTGGAGCAGGTGAACATGGTAGCAAGGGGCTGAGCGGTCCTGGCAGCTCTGTGCTCAGCCAAGGCTGCAGCACGTCCTGGTTTCTAGGAAGCTCCAAGTGGAATTACTCCTTTCCAAAGCTAGGAGTCCTTCTGTCTGAGGGCAGCTACCACTGTATGGGCTGCTGAAGTGCTGCTGCCTGGCAGAGTCAAGATGATATACAAAAGGAATATACCATTAGCAAGCACATCTACTTCAATGATATCTTTGAATCTTGTGAATCTTGAAAGTATTGTCAGTGGTGGAAAATGAATTGAGCAGTTACCATTAGAAAGCTAGGCATCACCTCTTCCTCCAGTGTTCAGAGATCTCTGCTCTTTCATACTACAAGACAGTGCTTTTTTGCTTCTGTCTGTGCTGGAGTGTTATATAGACGTGCATATTCTAGAGTGCAGCTTCACCAGATGCAGCAAACACCTGGAAAGGGACTCTGGGTTGGTACTGGTGGAAAGGGCAGACCTTGTGTCTTTGCATACAGGCTGTGTGCACTGCAGGCCTGCGTGCTGTGAGGCAACATGCATTGTTTTCATTCCCCTGGAGTTTGTCAGACAAGGTGAATCTCACCATGCAAAGTGAGAGCTGCAGCCATTACGGCGGTGTTCTTAGTGCTCCTTAATCTCATGCAGAGTCTTATTAGATAGGCTAGAATAGCAGTCACTTGCAGGAGCATCTGCCCTGACAGCTCTGGGCAGGGAGATGAGTGTTACCTCAAGTTAGCAAGTCAGGAGAGGAGTTCTTTGTGCTGACCTTCAGGGCTAATTAAAGCAGACTTGGTCTGTCTGGGCTTTGTTGGCATCAGCTGGTCTGCTGCAGCACTGTGTATATTGGGAATGTGCCCCTTTCCTTCTCCTGGTGACTCAGGGACTCTTAATAAGGCGGATAGAGGAAGTTTTTAACTTGTTGTGCTTTCTTAAACTTCTTAGTAAATGATTTGAGATTAAACAGATCTTAAAGGCAGCAGCACGTCTTGCTGGAGGTCGCTTTTTGTCTCCTAACCTAAGTACCATCACACCGTTCTGTAGTATCCTTAGAGGAGAACTTTGTTGTCAAAGATACCATTCAATAACTGAAGTATATTTGTGAGATAGAGCATTCAATAATGACTTGAGATTGTGGCCATCGGGGACTGACTGAGAAATGCCAGGCTTTGAGCATGTGCTGAGAACTGTGCCAAAGGTTCTTCTGCAGCTGCCAAGGCAACATTGGTCTGGCCATGGCAGAAGTAGCAGTACTCAGCTCTGGCTGTTGAATTAGAAACAAGTGGATGATTTTGCAGCAGATCATTTCTAGGCTTCTAAGAAAGATCCCGACTCTTCAAGGATGTCTGTGCTTGTAGCTGTGCAAGTCCAAGACTGGAAGTATTGATGCTTTTGTCTTACGTGATCTATGTAGAGCAGGAATAACTTGTCTTGGGAATGCAGGCATGTCCCCCAGGGCATGCAGGATGGCTGCTCATGTTCAGGGCTTATTTGTAACCCAAGCTTCACCAGCTTCGTGGTGGGGCATGTGGGTTGTTCAAGCCATACTTGTGTGAGCTGCTCTATTTGGGTTGGTTTCTCAGGCTGCAGCTGACTGACAGACTGCAAAGCTGCAGCTGCATGGGGGCTGGGGGGACACCTTCTGCACAGAGTTTCCAAGGCTGTCTTCCTTTGCTCTGAAGTGCCAAGCAGGAAGCACAGAGAGTAGATGAGAACACTTGTGTTAGGGGGTCTGTAGATGAAGCAGATGGAGAGCATGTAGAGTCGTCATCCTTCTGTTGTGCCTTCTGCCCCAGCGTCCTGGTCTCCCTGGAGCTGAGTACCCCGCAAGTTGATCCTGGTGGGAGGGACCTCTTGACATTTTGGGATAGCTGCTTCTGATCTGCCCGTCTCTGTGCTGAGTTCTAGAGTCAGCAATACTGGTGAGAGCCGTACTCAGCTATCACTGCCATTTCTTTGGGTCTGAGCCATGGCTACAGACAATTCCAAGCCATCAGTGCAAGCTGTATCCCAGCGGGTTTGGCTATTTTGACATGCTGGTATAGACAGGATGCTTACATACTTCTGTAGATCTGACTGTGTTGTCTGAAATTGCCTGGCAGGGTCCATCTAAGCCTGCCTGTTCTGCAATCATGGGAGTAATGTTTGGAGCTGGGGTAAATGTATATTCTGCTGTGTGTGAAGGGCAGCTAGTTGTGTGTGGCTTCTCTGCAGACCTGTTGTGTTACTTGTCATCTGGGAGCGCTCCAGCTACCCACATTCATTTGCCTTAAAACACAGCTGTGCTGCAGAGCCATGCAACTGAGTCAGTAAGCATCAGTGAAATGAGAGGTCTTTTTCCTAATTGGTTTCAAACCTGAAATGAGACATCTGTCCTTCAACCACCATAAGCTGTAACTTGCAAAGAGGATTGTTGCCTGCAGCAGCCTTCCCCAGATGCATTGATGCTGCCGGGTGAAGCTGAACCCTGCTGGCAGGGCTTGGCTCTGGGTCATACCTCACAGGGCCCTGTGCAGCCGAGTCAGGGAATGGTGTCCTGCTGTAGTTTGTGGTGACACTGGTTCTGCTCCTTGCTTGTCTGCTTCATTGGGCTGCTCACAGGTGCTAGGATCATGCCAGCTCATGAGAAGAAAACACAGCTTGCATCCTGGAGGCCATTTAAGCTCAGCATGTGTAAGTGACACCTATATGCTGCCAAGAGCTGTACTGAGGATGCTGGGTCTGTTTGGATCTGGCCCTAAGCGTGATAGGATCATGAGGATCTCGCCTTGTGCCTGGAGAGGATCCAGGGCCAGAACAGCTCTCCTGGAATGTGAATTTCAATCCCTTGCTGTGGGATTTCTCCTGGAGCTGCCAGGTGGTGCCCTTGATGAGCAGTCAACTCTGATGCTGATTCAGGTGGTGATTTCTCTGAACTGTGAGATGATCCTTGTTTGTTAGAAAGGACAGAGGGGCCCGGTCCTACTGCTGTCCCGTGGATGTCGTTCCTGGCCCAGCTCCCCTCTCAGTGCCCCGATGTCTCCTTGCTTTCACCAGACAAGAGCACAGCAAGGTTGAATATAGAGCAAAAGGCAAATCCAGGGGTCAGTTGTGACCTGGTGTGGGAGCAGCAGGAAGACGTGGCTGTTAGTGACTGCATTGGTGGCCTAGTGAAGGTTGAGGTACACCTTGGTTCTTTGTTATTTCTGCCTCACTGTCCCCTCCTCAGACAGACAGCTTGGCAGTCTCCTGCTGGAAAGAAATGATGGCAGGTCTGAATGATCCCAGTAGCTTTTCATGGGAGCTCTTGCCTCCTTTCTGGATTTCCTACCATGTAACTCTGGCAGATCTAAGCCCAGGATGGCCCTTGGGAGTGGCAGTGTTGACTGGGACATGGAAAGGGTTGCTGATTGGAGGCAGGTGGGGTGCAGGAAATGACAACTAATCCAAATCTGGAGTATTTAATTTTATTTCTCTTTTTTTTTTTTTCTCCCTCCCCAAATCTATTTCAGCAACTGTACCAGATCCTGACAGACTTTGATATTCGGTTTTATATGTATGAGCTGCTGAAGGTGAGTGGCATTCCATATGACAGCTGATGCAGAAGCTAAGAATGAGAAAGGCAGTAGCCAAGTTACTGGGACAGCACTATTAAGCACTTACCTCTCTTGTATCCAGTGCAGGATCGCAGAATCCATATTTTATATCCAGGGAAGGTTTGGGAAGGCTTATTGCTATCAGGCATTAGAGCCAAACTGGGGGTCATGAGCCACCTCTGAAGTGCCTGATTCTCTGGGGCCTGTTCTTTCCCTGTGAAGCGTTTGTGACTGCTGTGGCCAGGTGGGGCTGGGCTTTCCCTTCCTGTGTCTGTAGCACTGAGCAGGTTGCAGTGAGAACAGCCCAGTCCCTCCCAGTCAGAACCAGTACAAGCACTGAGAGGGAAGTACTTTGTCCAACCTGTAGAGGATCTCCAGTTCTGCAATCCCAGGGCTTTTAGCGCTCTGTTGGTTGGGAAGCCATGTCACATTGCAGGGATATTCCTTGTGGCCTTGCTGAGATTGAAGCTGTTGCTTCCTGTGCTTCCTGCTGTGACAGGGACACAAGGACAGTGTTACTCCCTGGCATATTGAATGACTGCAGGCTGTGCCCTCTTCCCATGGCACTGGAGGTTTCAGTGCACCTGATAGATATTGATGGATGGGTCTCCCTTCCCCTTGCAGTTGAGAAACATTCTCAACTCCTTGCTTGAGGGAACAGCTGCGTGGGAGGAGTGAGTGGTGCAGGGTCATGGAACTGAAGAGCTTTTATGCTCTCCTGCCTTCAGACTTTAAGAACAGTGTCAATTTTCCTCGTGTACCATCATTGGCCTTATTGTGAGCTCTGACTTACATGGGCAGGGCAGATGTGACTAGCTTAAGTGTTTTTTGGGGCACCAGTGGAAAGCTCACTGGAAGGCTATAAAACTGTACACACATAGGAATTGCCCCTTCTGGGAAGAAGAGCTCTTCTGTTGTGCCCTAGGAAGCACAGGGCTGCCCAGGTTGGAGCACCAGGCCTGCTCCCAGGTGGGACACCACTCTGGGTTGTGTTTTCTTGAGACCATGCAGGCAACATAGGTCCAGAACTGCTGTAGGAGATGAATACTGTCTCACTGCCAGCTTGCCATGTGCAGCATAAGAACTGAAAATGCCAGTTCCTTCTTCCTCGTGGTCTGGGCAGTTTTGCTCCTTGACAAGAACTGTCTTTCAAATTGTTAATGCCGTGTTGCAGCTCTATGGCCGTATCTAATCTCTGTGTGTGTCTACCAGGCCCTGGATTACTGTCACAGCATGGGGATCATGCACAGGGATGTCAAACCCCACAACGTCATGATAGACCACCAGCAGAAAAAGGTATGATGGCACCAGGGCTTAAAAGCAGGGTTTTTCCAGTGGAGCTTGACACTCTGCTGCCTCTGTACCCATAACGAGGCCAGCTGTGCTTACCCCGTAGCCTTTTCTGCTCCCTTCCATTTGCATCCATGTCAGGAGGTGGCCAGAGTCCCATTGGGAAGCACTACAGTTGGAGGCCATGGCTTGGAGGTTGCTCTCCTCCCCAGCCAGCCATGCTATGTGTCTTTGCTGAGGGGAACAGATCTGGGCTGTTAATTTTTGCCTGGGGAGGTGTGGTGGTGGGGTGCAGAGGCTGTAGATGGGAGAATAGTAGCCTTATATGAAGCACATGTGGATAACTTTACCTAGGAAACATGAGCTCCTTCAGTAGTGCAGCCTGTCCCCCCTACTTCTGGGACCTGTGTGTTAGATGAAAGGAAATGTTTGTGCCAGGGTCACTGCCACGGGAGTGGGCAGCACATGGAGCTCCCCTCCATGCTGTGGTACCTGTACCTCTCTGTGTGTTGTGTGTACATCTGAAGGGACTTGGGATTTCCAGCTGCAAATGAGTTGCTGGTCCACTGGTCTCACTGTGTGAATGAGCAGCGGTTACCAGCTGAGGGTTTATAAGGAGGGGGAATCTCTTACTAGATCTGTTGTCCTTCAGTAAAGCAACTGGTCCTCTATCCCTGTGGCCATAGAGGAGACAGTGCCTTGCAAGATATGATGTGCCACCTCCTGTCTCCTCTCCTGCTGCCAGCCCCCAGTTAAAATCAGCACTGCCTTTGGCCTGGCCCCTTTTAACAGTGGGATGAAACAGCTGGCCTTTGCCTGTTCCCTAGTGTACAGTGTCCTGCCTGCAGTGGTTTGTGGCACTGGGAAGGAGCCAATCATCCAGCAGTGGTGATGGTGTTTGGACTTGGAAGGCAGAGGAGCTCTCTAAGCTGGGGTCTGCCCTGCTAGCACTGTGAGGTGACAAGGGGAAGGGAAGAGCGCTGCAGAGAGCATCTCCTGTCCTCAGAGTGCCTCCCTGCCACTGCCCCGGCCTCCATGCTTGCAGCATGGGATTGAGAGGCTTTGGCAGACGCACCTTTGCCTAACTTGCTCATCCTGAGGCTCCTGACTCTGTGTCTCTTTATCACATGTTCAGCTGCGGCTCATAGACTGGGGTCTGGCAGAATTCTACCATCCAGCTCAGGAATACAATGTCCGTGTGGCCTCTAGGTACTTCAAAGGACCGGAGCTCCTTGTGGACTACCAAGTAAGAGTCTGCCTCCTCCTTGCAAGCCAGTGATACTGCTTGTGCTTGCACTTTGGCCACCGTTGGGTTGTCTGGTTTTGCCTGTCAGGGCATTGCCTGGGTTGGAAAGAGGCTTGCTGTGAAGTGAAAAGCCTGAGGTTGTCTGCTCTTGCTGGGGAGCCAGGCCATGGTGAGCGTGCCTTTCTCTTGTGATGGCTTCTCCTTTTTCCCCTCAGATGTATGACTACAGCTTAGACATGTGGAGTTTAGGCTGTATGCTGGCAAGCATGATCTTCCGAAAGGAGCCTTTCTTCCACGGACAGGACAATTATGATCAGGTAAGGACTTTGGTACCTGGTTTATCTAATGAGACATCTGTCACCAACTCATCTGCATGTGTATAGTGGGGAGATTCCGGGGATGGGACCACCAGACTGGGAAGATGTCGCTGCATGCCTACTTAAGTCATTTGAGCTTACACAGCACTGCCTTATGTAGGACATAGTCTTCTGTGCATGTTGCAAAAGCAGTGTTCGAGTAGGATGTTCTTTCTGGGAGGTTTCCCAAAGAAGAGCTGTTACAATTTGGGCAGCTCTGTCTCTGCAAGACAGAACCTAGTCCTCTTTGTAGACTTCAAACCAGAAAGAGGACAAGTTTAATAGGAATTGCTCCAGCAGAATTTGTTCCTTTTTCAAGCTGTAATGGCTCACTCTTTTGCTCTCTCTCAACCTACCTTTTGTTCCAGCTGGTTCGCATCGCAAAGGTCCTGGGCACAGATGAGCTGTATGGGTATCTCAAGAAGTACCACATAGAACTGGACCCACACTTCAATGATATCCTGGGCCAGTAAGTGGAGAAGTGAATTGCAGCCTTTTCTTTCCTTGTAACACAAAGGGGGAGATGAACTAAATTTCCATCCTCTGAAGGACTCTTCTCCAAGGCCTGCTTTGATCCTCTGGATCGCAGTGCTGCTTGCAGGCCTCCTAGCAGGTCACTGAAATGCAGGCTCTTTCCTTTTGCCTCTTCCATGTCCCACAAGCCTTCCCCAGCTTCTTCCCTTTCTTGCTTGTTGACATCCTAGAAATGGAGATGTAAACACTGGAGTTGACTGTGGGTTGATGGGCTCAAAATCTCAGATGATTTTTCCTAAAAGGACCAGAGGTGGATGGGATAGTGAGGGCAGCCTGCATGGCCAGAGCATTTCTGGGCCCAAGTGTCTGTGTTAGTGTCTAGTCCCTGTAGACAGAAGAAGCCATGCAGTACTGTGCCTTTCTCAGAGTCTGGACGTGAGTCCATGCAGTCATGTGCCTAAATAAGAGGGCTTTTCTCCCTTTGGCAAGTGCTTGCTGAGCAGTAGCTTCTGCAAGAGAAAGAGATGGAGCAGTTTCTTCCCAGAAGTGGAGAGCGGTTTCCCTGGGACCTCTCAGTTCTGCTGTGCTGATCAGAGCTGGGTTGTGACAGCAGGTCCCTTTGCAGGCATTCCCGGAAGCGCTGGGAGAACTTCATCCACAGTGAGAACAGACACCTTGTCAGCCCTGAAGTCCTAGACCTCCTGGACAAGCTCCTGCGATATGACCATCAACAGAGGCTGACGGCCAAGGAGGCGATGGAGCACCCCTATTTCTGTGAGTCCGTGGATCAGTGGGGCCAGCTGGGATGGAGAGAGGGTGTTGTGGGGGAAGCTTTGGCTCCCCATCCTGCAAAAGCCTTAGCAGGTCTGCGAGTTTTAGAGGCGGTTTTGCTGAAAGGGTTTGTCGGGGTGGAGCTTCCTCTTCATTAAATGCTGTTTCCTCTTCCTCCCTGGTCTGTCTCCTGCAGATCCAGTGGTGAAGGAGCAGTCCCAGCCCAGCTCAGAAAACGCTGTGCTCTCCAGTGGCCTGACAACAGCACGATGAAGACTGGAAAACGACGGGTAATTCAAGATGTTTACAAATAAAAGCAAAACCTTCGGTCACACAGTGAAGGGAAATGAACCAAGGACCCCCCCCTCCCCCTCCCCTTTATACTCGGCAGAAATCTAACCTTTGGGGGGGGGGTCATAAACCTCAGTTCCTCTCTGGTGGTTGTGGTTAATGTAACTCTAACCCTGTGGTACCAAAGCCCTGGGCAAATGGTCTTGCAAGAGTTAAACATGTAGTGATATCCCCAGGGCTCAACACGACTGATTCTGGTTCACATCTCTATGGATCCTTCTCTTCCTTCTCTGTCCAGCCTTCCCTACTGTTCTGGTGGGGACAAATTGGCCGTTCCACCATCAGTCCTTAGCATGCCTCTTTCTAAACATGCCTTTCTGACTTGTAGACTCTGGGTGAACCAAATTCAGGCTGGGGGTCAGCAGGTGCAAGTCTGCTTTGAGCTCCAAGTTCTACTGCTCACTCTGGGCTTGAATTTGGCCCTTGAATCCCAGTTTTAATTGCAAATGCCAGGGCGTTTGGGGGGGAGGGGGGAGGTTCAACAAAACACAGCCCACAAACCCAGCAGCACCTCAGGACTGGGCTGGAGCATTAAAAATAAGACACTGAACTGAGTTGCTGGGGAGAGGCGAGATTCCCCCCTCCAGGCTTGTTTGACAAAGGCTCGCTCTGAAGAGAAACTCAATAGACCTGCTTTGGAAACTTGTGAACGTGAGGGCTGCTTTTGTGGCAGGAGAGGGGAGGGACTATATCCAGGCTTTCCCACCGAGCTCAGGAGAGTCAGAACTGCAAGACTTCTTGTGATAGGTGTGCAACCACGTACCTCATGACGTGGCTCCCATGAGAATTCGTGCCAGACGCAGACTTGTGCCGGAGCGCAGCTCTGGAGCGGTTCAATCCAGCGCCGCAGGATAGAGGAGTGGAACGGGGGCCTGGGAGGAGAGCATGGGGTGGGGAAGGATCAGCAAACAGCAGTGTGGTCTGTCGGGGAGGGGGCTGTGCTACTACTGATCCGGGACTTGGGATCCCACGTAGTGTTTTAACGAAGTCAGCCACTTGTTGAAATGTGGGGTGCCGATCCTGCTGTGGGGGGTGGGGGGTTCGTCTCGCGGGTTCTTTCATCAGATCCCTTGATGGCTTTATAGCCCCATGATTCACAGTTGCCTCCTCTACTTGTTCTGTGTGTGATTTCATCAAGTGGTTCTGGTGATGCTCAAACCTACAAGCTGGAGATAGTGTTTTCCCACCAGCACCTCAACACAGAATTTCCTTCTGCGGCATTGTCGAAATAGTTAATTTTTTATAAGGTTGCAATGTTTCTATTTGAAACATCTGTTTACATTCCATATTCCAATAAAGTTCTATTGGCATCGATAGCAGGTCAATCCATTTGTATAATTCACTGAAACCAATAAATATCTATACGTCTGAACGTTTGCTGTCTCTAATCTGTGGGATGGCCCAAGAGAGCAAAGAGCTGAAGGGGCTGCTTCATCACAGAGGGCAGGTTGGCTTTTCCACCCCTACATCTGAATGGTTTGGGATCCCTTGGTTTCAGGTTTTCATGCCATCAGCCCTGAGGGTCTCACTGCACTCGTGGGGCTGCAGAGCTGTTGGTACATCATGGTGGTTGGCTGTTGTGTGTTTCCAGCCCTCTGCCCACCTGCCCTGCTCCAGGCTGCCTGGCCTGAGGGCTGCGGGGCTCTCAACCAACGGTAGGGTTGGTGTGGGGGATTTTTGTAGGCTTTCACCTGGATTTGGCTACCATGACCATGCTGTGCAGTGGGCTGGTGGGAGTGGGTGGCATGGTTTAGGGCCCAGCTGTCTCCTTACCACCAGAACTACAGGAGAGCAATGCGTTGTGTGGGCAGCATCCTGAAACACTCACTTCCATCCTCCGGTCTCTCCCCAGGTCCCGATGCTGTTGCTCCCAATTTTCCATAAGCAGAATGAGAATCATTATCGGCACGCGTAGAATGACAGCGGGCAGACTGCAGCACGGGCAGGGCTGAGTGCCTGGCTGGATGGCACTCACCTTCTAATGAACACAGCTCTTCTGTAAAAGGTTCTGCCTTCGGTTCTTTGTTGATCCCTTCCTGACCCAGAGAACATGGAAATGTGAAGGCTGTGCAAACGGTTGTTGGTTAGTTGTTCCTTCCTCCGCTCTTCTGACTCTTCCAGCCTTTAACAGACCATGGTTAGCCAGCTTGCCCCTGCCAGCTCCCGGGAGTGGCAGGGAATGTAGCATCACAACGGACAGTTCTGTGTTATAATTGAAACAGTTCTATATCATTGAATAAAAGTTTGGAAAGAAACATACAAGGAGGAATATTCGGTGAGGAGGGAGCTGTGGGCAGGAGGGCTGGCCGTGCTGCAGGATGCCAGCAGTGAAAGCCTTTCCCTGTGGCCAGTCAGGATGGGCTTAACGAGGAGAGCAAGAGGAACTAGTTGTACAGTCACTGTAAGCAAAGGAAAAGGAGCCACTTGCTACCTTTAGGGACACCTCTCCTTAGACCCCCATGCTCTTCTGAAGGTGGCAGGCTGGGTGCTATTGCTGGTCCCTGCTTCTTCCAACACATGGGCCTCACTCATGGCTCCCTTTCAGCACTCCAGGAGTTCCCTTCTTTTTCTCCTCCAGCCTTCATTTCCAAGCCAGCGTTGAGGGCTGGATGTTAACTTGAACTCTGCAGTACTTGAGGCTCCTGTCTCAAGCTTTCTGACTGGGCTGTATGGCTGCACGTGCTCGTTTATCTCCATTTGCCCATCTCCTTCGCAGCACCATGTGGTTATTCCTCCATGCCCCAGTTACAGAACTGCTCAGGCTGGGGGCAGCTGTGAGCCCAGGCTCTGAAAGAAAGACCAGCCTGCACTGCTGACTTGGGGCTTGGGTCAGCTGCTGGCATGGGACCACGTGGCGCTGCACTGACCTGACCCTTCTCTGCCAGAGATCTCCAGCACATGCTGGCACTGCCTCCCGCACACACCTCCATTTCTGCTTATCAGCTGCCCAGCTTTCTCTCCCTCCTTCTCCTGCAGCAGTCCGAGTTCAGCCAGCGTGAGGCCCGAAGCCTTTCATCCAGTGTCCCTCAACACCCAACACCTCGCTCACACCTTGCCTTCCCGTCTGTTGTGGCCTTGCATTTCCTTCCTAACTCCCTTCTGCGTTTCCTCTTCACAGCAGCCTTTCACCCAGCCGTGCTTCCGTGGGAACATGCAGGCTGCAGGAGATGGCTGCAGCCATCTGGACGAGGGCCAGGCTCCCACACTCCTCGCAGCAGCCCTTGCTTTGCTCTCATGTCGCAGTGCGTTTCAGTGCCTTTGGCTCACAGAGATACAGATTGTGTTTGGTTCTGGGATCTTTTTCAGCCCAAGTGCTGTCCGTTCCGCTGGGATGAGCTGTGCCGAGGATGGCGGCCTGTGTTGTGGTTTCCCAGGCTGCGAACACGGAGCGTGTGCTCCAAGGCAAGTGCAGACCTGCTGATGCTAAAGGAGCTGCTGTGTTTGGCTGCGGCAACTGCACCCAGCCCCGCGGAACCGCAGAGGAGCGACATGTCAGAGCTTCCTGGGGATCTCGTTCCTCCAAAGGCATCGGATTGCCGGGAACTCAGAAGGCAGGAAATGCTCCAGTGCCGGCTATTTTTGGAGCGGGCACCTCTGCTCACTTCTAGGACCAGACAATCCTATAACGGCCCTTCTCCTGTGTGCTGCCCCAAACCGGCTCCTCTGCACCCTGCGGATGCGGATGGGGTTCTCACTGTGCCCACGTCCCTCAGTGCCACATCCCGCGGCACCGACACGTCTCAGTGCGGCAGTGCCGCTCCATCACCGCTCAATGGGGTTCGGCCGCAGCCCACCCTGCGTGAGACCCGCGCGCCATCAGCAGGCCGAGCCCGCGGCTCCGTTGCCATGGCAGCGCCCCCGGAAGTAGATCCGCCGCGTGGAAAGTAGTTCCCTGGTGACAGCGCCGCGGTTCCCGGAAGTGCCCGGCGGAGGAGGCGGCGGGGCGGCGCGGAGCGATCCGCGGTTATCGCTGCGTTATCCCGCTCCCGCCGTATCCTTCCGCCACCTGCCGCGGTGGCGGCGCGGTGCTCCCGCAGCCGCCATGTTCAAGAACACGTTCCAGAGCGGGTTCCTCTCGGTGCTCTACAGCATCGGCAGCAAACCGCTGCAGATCTGGGACAAGAAGGTGCGCGGCGGGACGGAGCGGGGCGGGCAGAACGTCGCCGGGTCGGGCCGCGAGGAGCGGAGCGTGCGTGGGTCTGAACGTCGGGCGGCCCCGCGTGGAGCTGCGGCTCGGGCTCGGGTCCGCTCCATCCCCGCCGCAGCGCGGTGCCGCCATGAGCCGTCCCGGGGATGCGCGGCTGTTCGCGGTGCGTTGTGCGGGGCGCGCCTCGGGCCGGGGAACTCGCTCCTCGCTGCCGTCCGGTAACGGCCCGCGGGGCGCCCTGCAGCGCAGTGACAGCAGCAGCGCAGCCCGCAGCCCGGGAGCGGCGTGTGTCCCGGCACGGGGAGCGCAGCCGTCTGCCTCTCGCAGGTGGTTGTTCGCAGCCCTCGGCCTGCAGCATCACACCGCCATTGCTGTGCCCCTTGGCACGGCGCAGGGATGCACGTCCTGGTGTGGGGTGCGCTGTGTGCACACGGGGCCCTTCGGCTCCTACAGCTCCCTCTTGTTTTCTCCCAAACTCGCCTCTGGATGAGGAAGGTGGCACAACGATGCTTGGCTGCACCCCACCGCTACACTGCACTGTGCTGCCGTAGCATCGTGCATCCTGATGCCCCGTGCATCCCCAGGCTGCTGTGCACACTGGTACCAGCCGGGTTTCTTCGGCCCTTGCTGCTAGCACCGATTCAGCAGCGATCCTCCAGAGGTCGGCCTCACTCCGTGCCGTCCTGGCTCGCTTTCCTCTGGGCTTTGTTATGTCAGAGCGTTGCCAGCAGCAACCACGGCCTTAAGGAACAACGGCTGCTCAGAAATAATTCTCTGTGAAGCTGCCTCTCCTTCGTGGTACATGACTGCAAAATGGGCTTTTTCAGTTCATCCTTAGACAGCAGAGAGTTCAGAGAGCATCAGAAGGAATTCTGTTTTCTGGGAGGGTTGCTGCCCTGTCCTACAGCTCCAGAAATCCGCCTGCTTAGGCTTAAGCCTCAAGCTGCTGTCACACTTGCAGTGTCCTTCTGTCTGTGCTGCAGGGGCTGGTTATGAGCATTAGCCTGCCTGTGCTACCTGCAGCTGGGTGCAGCTCATGGAGCTTGTGCTGTGCTGGGAGGGAGGGCCCCTGCCTGCCTGCGTTTCTGCCAACCAGTTTCTTTCCTGTTGCCTTTCATTGTCTTCCTGGTATTGCTGAAGAAGACAGCTTGCTTCTTTTCGTTGTAATCTGGGGAAGGAAAGCCTTCCACATCAGGTGGTCGCAGACAGAAAACGCTGAGTGATCAGTTCAAAGCATGTTAAACTGCCTGCATTGACCTCTCTGGAGGGGCCACACCTGGGCTGCTCTCTATGTAGAGCTGTAAAGCATTCGTGGTGAGTGTTGCTATGGAGGTTTGGTTACTGCTGCTGTCACCTGCTGCAGGGTGATTTCCCAGTGTTAAGGCAGCGTGCCCTGCCCCTATGGGCTCCTGGCTTTCATTTCCTTTATGCCAGCTGCTGCTTTCATAGAGGCACGTGGGGCTTCTGCTGGGCTGATGATTTAGAGGGGGGAAAAAAGTCACTGGGAAAAAACAGAAGCCAAATGATGCAGATCTTATGTGACTGTTTTTTCCCCATCAGAGCTGCATTTAATACAAGAGAGGGATGTGGTTGTCTCATAAGGATCCCCCATGAAGCTGTGCTGGAAGTAGCATTGCTAGGGGCAGTCTGGCAGGGCAAACTGCTATGCAGCACTTCCCAGCAGGCTGAGGTTTCATGCAGAGATGGGGCAGAGTGGTGGGCTGCTGGCAGGGCTCCTCTTCCTTCCTGCAAAGCCCTGCAGTGTTGCCTAGGGCAGGTCCCTGTGGAGATCTGAACTGCTATATTTGTCAATCGTTTTGTAGCTCCTGATGAGGAGCATCCCTTCAGGAGCTTAATGTATCCTGGGTATTAGCAGCAGTGATAGGTGCTCAGGAAATTAATGTACGAAATCGGAAGGAGCGTTGCAATTTGCTGATTTAGCGTTGGAGAAGAGCAGAAGGCTTAATTAGCAAAAGTGCCTTTTTAATGGTGATAAATACGATGGGATGTGAGCAGCTTCATTAAAGGCATAAATCCTCAGACCCTGGGATTCAGCCATGATTGCTGGTGGAGAAAGCTGAGTTTGTGTTGGCTGCTGGTTGCTGTGTGGCCTCCCCAAGCAATGTGCCCCTTAGCAAAGCAGACCTGGGCTTTGAGCCTGTGTGCTCTGTAGTGGAAGTGTCTGAACCAAGCTCCCACCTGGTCCTGCTCTGCCACAGAGTCGGCCAGCTGTGCCCAGCTGTAGGGCCCAGTGCCCTTTGGTGGCTGCCTGGTGGCCTCCTTTGCTCACATGTCTGTTGCTCATACTTGGTTGTACCTCTTATCGCACTCTGGATTGCTCTTGCTCTGACGTTGTTCTGTTTGTTTATTTGGGCGCCTTACACGAAGCTTGAGTCACCCCTGTTCTCTGGAGAGTGTTTGGATAAACCAAAGTCTGTGCAGCATGCTTGGCCACAGACATTCGCTTGGAGTCTTGGCACTCTGGGGTGAGGATTAAAGTCTTGGAAGCAGAGAAGTCCGGAGCAATAGCAGCCAAGTAAAAGGAGATGATCCTCTAAGGGTCTTTTTCCCCTTGTTCGTGGAGCTGAGGGCATCTCTTGTTTCTCCCTCCTCTAACGGCTGTGCTGTCTGCCCACTTCTCCTCCAGGTGCGCAATGGCCACATCAAGCGGATCACCGATAATGACATCCAGTCACTGGTGCTGGAGATTGAAGGAACAAACGTCAGGTAGGAGGAAGGCTGCTTCGGACCTTGGCATGTCATGGGAGCTTGTCCTGGAGCTGAGTGTAGGTGTAACTGCAGGCTGCACCTCTGCCTTCTGCATCCTTCATATCTTAGGCCTGCTCTGCTGCTCTGCCCACATGACAGCTATTCTGACAGCAGACGGGCGGGTAAGAGAGAGATTTATGAGGGGGGATTGCTTATGGTGCTTCACTTAATCAGGTTGTCCCTGTCGGCTGGAGGAGGAGACATGGGCTTCTCTGGCTGCAGGCTCGGCATCCCCACAGCCACACTGCTGCCGTGTGGTTTGGAGCAGGGTGCTCCTTATAAGGGCAGTGGAGTCTCCTCTCCTGCAGACAGGCTGTGCCAGCACTGTTCTTCCTCCCAAGATGTGTTGATATAGAACTTGCCAGACATGACGTGTGCTTTTAGGGCTCATGACCTTTGTCTTCCCAGCCATATACAGCATGCAGGCCTTCTGCCGTGCTCTGGAGGACTCTACCTGTTCAGTTAAAGAGGTTGTGTTAAGAGACATAGCCTCGAAACAGGATTCAGGGAGGTGTTTCATGCCCTACGTGGGGAGAAGTGGAATTTGAAATGCCTTCTTTGGGCCTTTCAGCTTGTTCTTTCTTCAGCCTTGTCTGAAACCGTCCCTTCTAATGCAGGAAGCCCTGCTGGTTGCTGAGATCTTATGATCACAGCTATCTCTTCCTGCCTGTCCTCCAGAATTGCATTAGATCAAGTGAAAGGCTTGGGACTTGGACTGTGTGCTTTATGCCATGAGTGATCCTAAAGCATCTTTCTGTCTTTCTCAGTACCACGTACATCACGTGCCCTGCTGACCCAAAGAAGACCCTGGGCATCAAACTGCCTTTCCTAGTGATGATCATCAAGAACCTGAAGAAGTATTTCACTTTCGAGGTGCAGGTGAGGAGGGCAGGGTCCAGAGACCAGTGAGGAGGGTGTGATGGGGTCTGCCCCCCGACCTTGGTGTCAGCAGCCTGCCTTCCTTGCCCCAGGTGCTCGACGACAAGAACGTACGCCGGCGCTTCCGGGCGAGTAACTACCAGAGCACAACAAGAGTGAAGCCGTTCATCTGCACCATGCCCATGCGGCTGGATGATGGCTGGAACCAAATCCAGTTCAACCTCTCAGACTTCACGCGCAGGGCTTACGGGAC
This sequence comes from Excalfactoria chinensis, assembly GCF_039878825.1. NCBI lineage: Eukaryota > Metazoa > Chordata > Aves > Galliformes > Phasianidae > Excalfactoria > Excalfactoria chinensis. The sequence continues at coordinate 16,210,551 of NC_092835.1, forward strand.
AAATTACATTGAGACTCTGAGAGTTCAGGTAAGAAACAGTCACGTCCTGCACATGAAAACCAACGTGGCAGGTTTTCTGCTGGTTGGGACAGCCTTGATGGAAAGTAGGAATCCAAGCTTGGCCCCATTCGGTTCCTCTGCAGTGCCTTTTCCTGCTGAGGATGCATAGTTTGGTTCTTATGCTGGTGATTCACATTTTCTGTGTGGAGTGGTATGTGTTATTTTGGGGGTGCGTGTTCCTTAGTGTGACTGCTGCAGTGCCTCGTGGGGTTGCCCTCAGATCAGCAAACTGCTGACCTGGGAAATGTCAGGCTTCTCATGTACCCATAAGGAGATAGGAGTGAATCCTTCAGCTGGTAGCAGAAGCAGTGCAGCCTGGACAGTGATTCTTAACCTCAGGAAGTCCTAGAGAGGGAGTGCTTCAAGTGCAGCATTAGTCCTCCTGGCTAATGCTGATACCAGTGGAGGAGCAGAGATGGGTTCACAGCCAAGAACACTGCTACCAGGCAGCTAAGGTGGGTCACTGTTCTGTGGAGATGGCAGAGTTTGGCCATGCTTCCTGAGACAGCCCGTGTCAATGGAGAGAGCAGATGAGAAAGCAGAGGGCTGGTGTTTTTTCCCTGATTTCCCATTAGATTCGAAGAGTTCATGAGGTCTCCTGGAAAGACTCAGGCCAAAACTCTTCTAATGGGGCAGCCAGAATGTCTCCTTCCTTGCAAAACAAACAAGGGCGTTTGCTGACTGGTTAGTTTGTTTCTGTGATGATGAAGAATAGTTGGTGTGCTGTGGCACCTCGCCCCAAACCTGCAATAGGTGATGCTGGGGCGGGAGGGAGACTACCCAGCAGCAGCGATGGGGCTGGAAGGATTCGTGCAGGCTGCTGAGCTGGAGAATCCAAACTGCTGCACGATGACAAAGCTGGACGTGGGGACGGCAAGTGGACAAAGGAGCTGACTGTGTTGTGACTCACAGATCCACGCCAACTGTCGCATCCGACGGGTGTACTTCTCTGACCGGCTGTACTCTGAGGATGAGCTCCCAGCTGAGTTCAAGCTGTACCTGCCTGTCCAGAACAAGGCCAAGGTGAGCCAGCTGTGGGGAAGGAGGGCAGGCAGTGGGGCCAGGCGAGCATGTCTCCTTTCCTTGCTGCCTTTACAATGCAGTTTCTTCTGACAGAGGAGTTCTCTCTGGCGTTGGCCTGCAGCCAGGGAGCACCCTCTCTGTTTGCAGGATGAGCAGTCTGTCTGGTGACTTGCTGAGTGGCTTTCCTGCCAAAGCACATGGAAGTTGCCATTCCCACTTAGGAGCAGGGAGAGCTGTGCAGCTGTTTCCCGCACCCTTCCCATTGGTGCTGGAGGGTGCTGGGCAGAGCAGCAGCTTCCTAGCATCTCCTGGGAGCTGTTGCCCATGACTCAGCACTGTGACTTTGCTGTTCACAGCTAGCTGCACCTTCTTCGTCAGGGCCAGGCATTCCCAGTGCAGATACTTGTTTTAGCAGAGAATATTTCTGAATATAATTTCAAGGATCTGAGGGTTGAGGTGCTGATCTTAGTGGGAGGTGGAAGGCAGTGTTAACAGAAGGGCACGTCTCTGGGGAATCCATCACATTCATTCTGGGATGAAGTGGACTCACAGAGGTGTTTGGGGAACTCTCAGTGCCTTCCCAGTACGGTCTTCTAGGTGCCACCTGAATGCTGTGTGTGTAGTAAGTGTCTCCCTTCTTCTCCCTGCTCTGTCCAGCAATAACACTATATTGAGAAGAGGCACAAGAAATGTTTGGTGTCGACAAAAGAAGGTGAAAGAGAAAGCCGTGCTGAGACCAAGTTTTCTGTCAGCTCACCTTGCCTAGGGTAACTTTGATTCATCTGGTTTCCCTCTTCTGGATAGGACACGGTTGTCCACGTAGCAGGTCTGGGACTGTGTTGTTGGTGTGCGAGTCCTACAGAATCAAAGTTTTCCTACTAACTGTTCCTAAAGTGCTGAGCCTAAACACTGCAGGTGGCACGGTACCTGATCTCTTGTTGCTCAATGCGGCCATTGCCCCTCTGAAGGGAGGATTTGGCAGGGATTACAGAGTTAAGCGTGCCCTCTTGAAGATACCAGTTTTATCTTCCTTTCCTCGTTTTCCATCTCTTATTTTATATACGCTCTAAATACGGATGTAATACTCATTCTTGGAAAGTTATTAAACATTTGACTGTTTGTAAGCCTGCTCCTGTCGTTTTCCTCCTTTGATGGGTCCTTCAGCTCGTACGAGGAAGTGCTGAGCAGTTTCCATAGGAGCCCAGATGTTAAGATTTGCCTCTGAATTTGACTTTGGCAGCCTTGCTTTATAAGGGTCCGCGTGGTTGTGGACAACAGTGATGTGGAGAGAGAAGCGGTAGGGTTTCAGTAGAGGAGACAGGATCTGTCTGCTGTGGCTTATTCCACTTTGTGAGCTGGTGTTAATTGACCTGTGACAAAACCCATGCTGTTCTCTTCTGGTACACGGAAATGGGTTTTTCATTCCCTGCCTACTTGAAGCCATTTTCCCAGCAGTGACAAATTGGTCTTACCTGCCTGTTAAACTGGCACAGTTCTGATAGCTGTGTATTTAAACAACTCCTGCTCTCAGCCAAGCCCCGAGCAGCTACTTATAGCAGAAAGCTCACAATAGCCTTCCAGCTGCCAAATTGTCCCTTTCCCTGGGGATCAAAGACGAAGAAGCATAATAGAAGTGAGGCAGTGAAGCGGAAGTCTTTTCCTGTTCTGAGCCTGCCCTTCCCTGCCTCGAACCAATTTGCCTTTGTTGTGGAATGGCGTGCAGAGGGGAGGCTGCAAACTTCCACCAGCGATGGAGAAAGTCTCGGAGAAGCTGATGCCTTTCCTCCCTGGAGCCCAGCCCCAGCAGCTGTGCAGGTGTGTACCCACCACGAGGGTCAGTCCGTCCCTGGTGTTGGGCTCTGTGTGAACTAAGATTTAGATATCTTATTGTCCTCTAAAACAAAGCTGGTGTTCCCTGGAGGAGAGTTTGGCAGCTATCTGCCCTGAGTCTGCTCCACGTTCTGTGTTTAGTCCTGGTTTCAGGACTTGGAATGACTGTTTACCTTCAGTCCTATGTAAGGGCCCCGCTTCTCCAGCTGGTTCTTGTGTCACCTGCCTTGTGTGCATCTTGAAGGTGCTGTGATTGCAAAGGGAGATGCTGACCCTGTGCTGCTTGCTGCTGGATGGCATTGCAGAGGGCTTTCTGGTGAAAGTCTTTCTGATTCCTGTAGCAGCTGAACAGCTCAGTGGTTCCAAGGAAGCTCACATGGGAAGGCACCATCCATCTTGCTCAGATGCCTGTCAAGGCTTGGCTGGGCTTAAGATCCGTTAAGTGGAGTCATGCTGTATCCTGTGCCAAGGATTGGCTTTAATGAAGTCTATGGCCAGGCTCTCCTGACGGGACTTCGGCGCTTGCCAGGCGTGGGGGAGCAGTCCAGCCTCAGCTGCTGAGGGAATCCATCAAACCCTGGCAAGTGAAGCATCCCTTCCCACCAGCCCTTGCTCACCAGCGCATATCCCGGCTCTTCTGGCCCCACGCTGCTCATCATCCCTCATCCAGCAGGGATTTGGGATGGCGCTGGGTGAGTGACCTTTGTGTGTTAACCCAGGCGGCCCTGAGCTGGCTGCCTTTGTGCAGGGATGTGCTGAGCCCTGCTGCCAATCCCTGCCTGGCTCCAGGAGCTGTGCCAGCTCCCTGCCTGACCCTTACAGCCGTGTGGGCTCTCTGCGTAGTTTTAAAGATGAAGCCAAATAGGGAATCTTCCTGTTTACACAATGCACAAAGTGGAGCATCATCAGATACTGGCTCTTTCCTGTACAGGGTGGTGATGAGTTTACAGAGCGCAGTCCAAAACTATTCTATTTTAATCCTCCTCTCCCATCAAAACTTTAACTGTGTCATTGACATGGAGGCAGGTGAAGTTGGGATGCTCTACCCACAGGAGAAGATGGGCCAGCAGATCCCAGGACCTGTGTCAGCAGTCACTTTGTGCATTAGCACAACTCCTGTGAGGAAGGGCCCAGCTTTTTGCTGCTTTGCATATGGCTTTGGCCAGGCTGGATGCAGCGTGCCCCAACGTGGGAGGAGTGGAAGCAGGAGGAGCGTGGAGCCTCAGCCAGGAGCCGACCTCAGGATGGCTGCTGTGTGTGCTGCGGGGCAGCCCCAGCTCCATGCAGGGAGTGGGCAGGGGGTGGGGGATCCTGCAGAGAGCAGCTCTGAATCTTCTGCTCCTTCACCTTTCTGTGGGTGGCCTGTTCCTTCCTGCCCGAACCTGAACTGCTTTTTATGGTGGGAGAGAAAGGAATCTCTCTTCACAGGGAGCCCTTGGAAAGTTTCAGCCTGGGGTGGAGCGGGTGCTGACGAGGTCCAGACAAGAGCTTTTCTCCCCTCTGCAAGCATTTCTCCTTCCTCTACTACTGGCTGGGGCAACGTCCTGTGAGCAAGCACTATGAGCATGATGTGAGCACCTGGAGCCTACTTTCTAAATCAAAGGCAAGGCTTTCCTTTGTAGTTTTGACTGCTGAAGGGTGCCCGGTGCACGGGTTGCTGCACCTGAGAGCAAGGTCTGGGGAGCTGATGGAGGGAGCAGAGGCACTGGGAGCGAGCAGGAGCAGCACTGAGCAGCACTGGGCCGTGTAGTGCCACCCCAGCACCTTGCCTTGCAGAGAAGGCAAATCTCATTTGCTTCTGATCCGACCACGGATGCGATATCCAGGAACTAACATCTGAACCAAGCTCAGCTCCTTGCCCTTTCTGCCTTTGTTTCTTCATCTCCCTGGATGTCACTGGCTAAACATTGCCCTCTCCATGGGGGGGATTCCACCTCCGGGCCGTGCTAATCCGCTGCAGCTGTTTTCCAGCGTGGGGAGGGTGGTGCTGCAGGCGAGGGAAATATTTATCCTGAGTTTTGCTATTGGCCACTGCCCAGGAAAAGGGGAAGGACCGTGCTGAGGACTTTGGCCACTTGTGCACTGCGGGAGAATGGTGCCAGGGGTGAGGGCTTCCCTTGGCACCCTGCGCTGCGGGACCACCCAAGCGAGGTTTAATTGGGATGAGGGAAGAGCTGCGCGCCCTGACTGCCACCCCTGGCACAGGGTGGGGAAAGCGATGGCTGTGACAACAGGCAATGAGTTCAGTGCCTCCCACGGCCCCAGCGAGCGGCTTTTCAGGAGCCCCATGGCCTCGTGGCTCTTCCTTCTGTCCTCTCCCAGCAGCGTTTCCTCTGGCCTTGGAGCAGCAGTCAGCGGGGCCTGGCCCCAGCTCTTCCTCTCTGACTTCCTCTCTGCTTTCCGGGTCCTCTCCCCGCAGCACGCAGGGCTCTGTGCCCTGGCCCTGCAGAGGAAGAAGAGGGCAGAGGCTCTTCCTGGTCTTGCTGTGGGGCACGTGGGCCGTATTCCTCCCTTTCTGCCTGTAGCAGAGCAGGGTCACGGTGCTGAGCAGGCAGCAGTGAGTCTCTGCTAGTGTCTCCCCAGGAGAAGGTTGCTTGCAGGCTGCGGGATGCTGTTCAGTGGCTGGGGTTCTCTGTGCAGATGGAGCTCACTGCCCTTAAAACTGTTGGAAACTGAAGCAGGGAGAAAAGGAGTATAGGCACTCGTTTCTCTGTGTGTGCTGCCTCTGCCTTGTAACTCTCAGCACCCTGCAGGCTCTGCTTATCGGCTGCAGCTATTTATACCTTGCCCTTCCCTGGGGGCTGTCCTGGGCTCTGCACTGTGGTCTGCCGAGTGCCACCAGCATGTGGGAAGGGGCAGCGTGGCCTTGCCGTGTGTCTAGAAGCCACAGGCATGTAGGGAGCCCTGGGAAGTGATGAGGGGATGTTGACAGCCCCGCTAGGACCCCCTCCGTCCTCTAGCAGACCACTCCTATGAGAGAGGCTCATCCCTGAGAGGGGTCGAGGGGAAGATCCTGTGTGGATCTGGTGAACTCTCCAGTTCTGCCCCCACTGTGGCAGGGGGATGTGGATGAAGGGCGGCTGGGACCGTGCTTTGTGCCAGCCCTGGGTCTGCAGGGCAGAGTGGCAGAGGGGGGGGAGGTGCCAGCAGCCCCATCCCAGCAAGACACGGAGCTCTGGGCGTTCTGCAGCCTATTTTGGGAATCTGGGGCTGCCTGGGAGGTGGATCCTGGCAGGGTGCAGCTGAGCAGTATGTGTGTTCCCCAGACACAGAGAGGGGCTGGGAAGGGGGGAGGAGCGGGGCTCCTGCTGGGCTCCATCCCTGCGCTCCCCAGGGTCTCATGCATGGTGCCCAGAGGCGGTGCAGAGCCAGCAGCAAAGAACCTGGGCTCTGCCAAAGCCTTTGTCTCTGTCAGGGTCCCCGGCTGCTGTCGGTGAGTGTTTCCAGATGGCCCCGGGCTCCTGGCACCGGCTCTGCTGCAGCATCCGGGGAAGAGCTGGGGGTGGGCAGTGACATCCCTGCAGAGCAAACTGGGCAGCCAGGGCCCTGTTTGCCCCAGGCTGCGCCCAGCCCCAAAGCGGTGGTGAGACACTGCCCCAGGATGGAGGTGCCACAAGCATCCTTGTGCAGCCCCAAAGCGACTCAGGGCACCAGGCTTTGGTGGCTGCCCTGCACCCCACCGAGCCCCCCCAGGAAAGGGGAAGCACAGCTGCTGTGGGAAAGGCTTCCACCATGGGAAACACAGCGGCTCCCAGCCGCACGTCCTGCCGCCTCCGCGCCTTTAGGTTGGGGTCATCCCTGGGGGTCCCGCCGTGCTGGGGGATGTGGGCCGGGCTCACGAGCTGCATGCAGGGCCTGCCTGGGAGCGTCCTTGGCTCCGGCACCGGGCTGCAGAGCGGTGTGAGAAACGCGTTGTGTTGCGAGGGAACTGCTGCGGGGTTTGTTTCATTTGTTTGTTTCGGTTTCCTGGGCCGGAGCCATCGCAGCTAAATCAGACGGCCTGCACTCGGAGGGCTGCCATCACTGCCTCCCTGCACAGCCCCCCTCGGACAGGGGGGAAATGGAGAGCAAACCCCAGCAGCAGTGACCAGGCAGGTGGAAATCAAGGCGGTGGAGCCACCGGGGGCACCTTTCCCCATGTTCCTTTGTCCCCAGTGCTGTTGTGTCCTTGGGCTGCAGTGCTGCGCTGAGTTCCAGGCAATGGAGCACGTGCTCGAGTGGCTCTGCCCGGCTCCAGCAGGCGGGGACGGGGCCAGGGGAAGGGTGTCCCCCACCATGGGGGTCCCCAGTGCTGTGGATGGCAGCCCAAGCAAGTGGGGTGGGCGCCAGCCCCCCTCCTCTAAAGTAAGGAGAGGAATGGCAGCGTGGGGTAACTCGGTGCTGGGAACTGGCTGCAGCTCTGTGTTCGGCACTGTGCCAGCGGCCATGGGCCCAAGGGGGTGGGGGAACCTCGTCCCTCCTGCTCGGCCACAGACATCATGGAACCGTCCCCTCTGAACTGGGGGTGGGGGGTTGGCAGGGTTGGGGGTGGCGGGAGGTCAGGGACAGTGCCTGCTCTGCTGCCGGTCCGATCCTGCTGCGGGGCTGGGCAGGACGGAGGGCTCCTGCGGGCACAAGGTCAAAAGAGGATAAGGGTTGGGGTCCGCTCCCCGCGGGGCAGCCCAGACCCCCACGCTCCACAGGGTCAGGCCGGGCTGCTTCCGCCCTCGTTCCTGCGGGAACTCGGCCCTGCGCCAGCCATCCCCCCGCCGAGCGCTCGCTGCACGTCATGCTGATGGCCTCTGCATCCGCTCCGGCCGCGGCAGCCTGCACGGGAGGCGGGGCCGTTCCCAGCAGCGCAGCTCCCAGCAGCTGGCAGCACCAGCGCAGGGCTCCGTGCCCCCACCGAGGGGTGGTCGGGGCCAGGGAAGCGTGGGGCTGCTGAGCCCCAATGGAGCCGCCCCACTCGTGCCCAGGCTTTGCTGGCAGAGCCACGTCTGCCGCCTTGCCAGCTTTCCTTCCCATTGTGAGCTGAGCAGCGTTTTTCCTTGGATAAAGCCAATTTCCTGCCCTTGGATCTCATCTCTCCCAGTCCTACCGTTACTTCTCCCATCTCTAGCAGTTACGGCTCCTCCAACTTTCACCTTCCCCAACAAGTCGTGGCCTTGTTCCCCCAGGACAGCCGCCGTGCTGCAGGGGCAGGGGGCACAGCACACAGAGAGCCGGGCCTGGCCACAGCCCTGCTGGGGAACCACGCAGCCCCCACTGCTCAGCTGTGTGCAGAACAAGGCCCGCTGTGTTCCCGCGGGAGCCCCTGAAAGGCGGCTCTGTCTGCTGCTGCTGGGCTGCCTTCGCTGACCCCCCAGAATGGCAGCCTGGGGGCAGCGGCCCCAACAGCAGCCCCAATCACCACAGCCCCCCACCCAGCCTTGCGCACAGCTCCCGCTGTATCCCCCCCCCCCCCACCGACACCCACCCGCCAGCCCAGCCCTACAAGGGCAGCAAGGATGGCACCACAGCTCCACGCACCCGACCCGTTTAATACAAGCACAAGACGCCCGTGCCCACTGCCCTGCCCGCGGGGCCGGGGGAGGCAACACTGCCAAGGGGAACAAACGCTCCTGGAGGGCTTCGACTGCGGCAGCAGGTGCCTGTGTGGGCAGCCTGAGAGGGAAGAGGGGGCTGAGCTGAGCAGGGGGTATGGATGCGTTATCACACCCAGTGCCAAACAAAGGCCTTGTGCACAGGGTATGGGGAGGAAGCTCGGCCCCTTGCCTGCCTTTCTGATGGGGTTTGCAAGCTCAGCGCTGTTGCTTGGCACTGTATTTCCCGCCTGCACTGTCCTCTACCACCAGCCATGCTCAGCCCCCACTTGCCCTGTGCTTCAGGTGCCCACAGCTCCTTATGTCCACCTGCCGGTGAGGGGCACGGGTGGGCAGCACAGAACCGCTCTGCCCTGCACACACCTGCAGTGTCCACAGTTCTGACTGAAGAACGCAGCCGGGCTGGGGCAGGCAAGGCAAGGCGACTGGGGAGGCCAAGAGACAGAGGGGCACCTCCAGCCTGGGGGGACCCTGACCCTCCCCAGCTCCTCGCCCACTCCCCAGCCCTTGTGCTGTCAGGACAGGGGCTCTGGGAAGCCCTCAGTGCAGGGCTGAGGCAGCGTCCCTCCTTTCTGGAGCCAGACCAGAGCGGCAGCGTGTGCAGGGAGCGAGGGGAACGGGACCAACCTCTGCGTATAAATATGCCGCTGGGGAGGGCAGGGTGGGGCGGGCTCATTGTTAGCACCATGGTGGTGGGGGGGAGGGGGAGGAAGGCGGGGGTCAGACCCACTCCTGCAAGGAGCGCTTGCAGTACAAGAGCATTCGGGGCGTGCCCTTCCTCTGCATCTGCACGATGACATAGATGAGGCCGAGGATGCAGAGCAGCAGCACCAGCAGCACCAGCACCATCACCACGCTCATGGTGCGCGTGTACTCATCGATCTGCACCACCACGTCCACGTCACCGCCCTTCTCGCGGCCGCCTTCACCGTAATCCTCCTCGTCCTCCTCCTCCTCCTCCTCCTCGCCGCCATCATCCTGTGGTGTTTCGTCGCCGTCGGGGTTGAAGGGCGGTCGGTCCACGTCGGGCCAGCGTGGCGGGCTGGGCTCCGGGACCAGCTCCACACTGCAGCCCATGAAGTCCCGCAGGATGGATTTGGGATAGCCCGGCTCCGTCCTGAGCCGCTCGTTGTCAAACTTCCAGTACTTTGTGCCTCTGTAGAAGTAAGTGGAGGCTGGGGGGGGGGGAAGATGGGGGAGAGAGGTGAGTGGCTGCATCCAGGCCTAGCTCCCACATGATGGAGAGCAGAAAGTGCAGAGAATGGCAGGCTCTGCCTCCATCATGCCCACAGCATCCCATTGGGGCCCACCATGGTCACAGGCAGCTGCCGGGCAGGGTGGCTGCGTTTCCTTTGCCCACCCCTCCTGCCCACTTTTCTCTACTTACAGGCATCTGAGCTGAGGAAGGCACCCTTAGGCGAGGGAGGGATGCCCGCCCAGACCGAGATGGGCTTGGGGTAGCCGGGATCCACTGAGCGCGTGTCCTCATTGAAGCGCCAGTATCTGTGGGAGGCAGCGGGACACGGTGAGCAGGGGGGGCACAGACACGCAGCCCCCTGACAGCTGCAGGCAGCACAGGGTGCTCCAGCTTTCCTGTCAGTGCTCAGCCCAGAGAGCCATCTGCCAACAGCTTATCATCCCACTGCTGTGCACCGCACACTGCCCCCGCTCTTGGGAACAGAAGCACCCACCTGTCTCCACGGAAGAAGAAGGTGTGCCCTGTTGGCTCCCACCAGACCGCAGTGTCGATGCTGTCGTAGGGGATGCCCTGCCCGTAGCTGGACAAGGGCTGGGGGTACCCAGCTTCCAGGTTGGCTTCACGGAAGAGCCAGTACCGGTTGCCTGAATGGGAGGAAATGGAGAAAGCAGGTGAGGCTGCGTTGCCACGATGTGGGGGCACTCCCTGCCCCATCGCCCCGCTCCATCTCCTGCTGCCCTGCTCACCTTTAAAGAAGACAAATCTCCCGTCGTGCCTCTCATAGGCAGCGTCGATGTCCCCAGGCAGTCCCCGCCAGAAGTGCCCGATGGGCATGGGGTAATTGTCCAGCACCCGATTGTGCCGGACCCGCCAGAACCACTTGCCCTGGTGGGAAGCAGAGCATCAGCACAGGGACACACAGGGACAGAGCCCTGGGGATGGGCAAAATGCTGGGGTACCCCATCCACCCAGAGACCCCGGGGTGGCCATGGGCTCAAAGGGGAGGGGAGGTGTCATGGCTGGTACCTTGAACACAAACATCTCTCCCCGCAGCACAGCCACTGTGTCAAAGTTCCCATCACAGATATCAGGGCCGTACTGGTCAGGTCGGTCTGGGTTGCCAGGTTTTGGGGGCCGCTCTGGTTTCCCTGGTGGAGGTGGTCTGGGGGGTCTGTGGTCCGGCCTGCCGGGTCTCCGAGGTGTCACGGTGGGCAAGGGCTTGGTGGGCTGAGGGTGCCCATCTGCGGTACCTGCACAGAGCAGGAGAGGTCAACCTACAGTCAACCAACATCTGTCAACCTACAGTGCTTCTCCTCCCCATCCAGAGGCTCCAAGACGCAGCACCCAGCCCTAAGGCTGGCGGAGCACCCATGTCCCCCTGCCAGCCCACGTCCCAGCGCAGCTCCTCACCGTACAGCTGCTGTATGCCCTTCAGGTCATCCTCGGGGAGCTGGAAGTTCTCCGTGTCCATCCACTGGTAGAAGGGGGCCATGATAGCACTGGGGTTGCTAGAGTGCTCCAGGCCCAGCGAGTGCCCCAGCTCGTGCACAGCCACCAGGAAGAGGTTGTTCCCTGCGGGGAAAGGCACCGTCAGCACGACCCCCAGCACAGGGGGTTCCCTGCACCAACACCCCGTTACAGGGATGCTATGCAGGGAGCCAAAGCCGTCCACGCTGCCCTCAGAGAATCTGCTCTCCCAGCACCCCTGCTCACACACACTCTCACCCCACTGGGCCATGCCCTCCAGCTGCCAGGGACACCCCAGGCTGCCCCCAGCACCACCCGGCCCTCAGCCCCAGCTCACCCGACACATCCGTGTTTTCCAGCGTCCAGGGCTCATCCGAGTCAAAGTGTGTGTCCCCCCCCATCCCCGGGCCGGGGAAATAAGCGTGGGCCAAGAACCCCCCGACGCCATCGAAAGGGGAGCTGTCCCCGTGGAAGCCCGAGGCGAAGAGCACCATGATGTCGGCCTCCTTCTTCCGCTTCTGACGGATGTCTTCATAGGGCACCTCCTGGAAGGCCAGCGGCGTGGCCTGCTCCCACACGCGGAACGCCTGGCGGATGGCCTCGTACGAGTGGTAGCGGCCCAGCTTCTCCGTGTAGTTCTGGATGCTGCGGGCACAGAGCGGGGCCGGATCAGGGCTGTGGCCAATAGGGTCTGTGCCCGAGGGCAGGCGATGCCGTACCTGAAGGTGAGGTGGCTCTGGCTCCAGCGCCGCCCAGTCAGCGCGTACCGCTTCCGCCGCATGTTGGACTTCATCCGCACCCCAAACTGGTCCGGGACCCCGCAGCGGGGCCGCTTCATCCACCTGCAGGGGGGGCGGCGGGGCTCAGGGCTCGGCACCCAGACGGGTTACGGCAAGGGGGGGAGCAGCCGCGCTGCTGGGGGCGGGCAGGGCTCGTGTACCCCCGGGGACAGTGACGGAGCACATCCAGCACATCCAGCGCCGGGACAGGAAGGGGCTCCGTGTGCGGGGCACGGCCACCCCGCTTTGGGGAGAGGAGGGCCGGGGGGCAGAGCGGGGGGGGGCGCGGGGCCGAGCTCACATTTTGGTCTCCTCGTCCAGCACGCCGGTGACGGGGATCCCGTAGAACTTCTGCATCTCGGAGAGGGCCGAGGACAGGATCTGGGCGGAGCGCATGGTGGACATCTGCCGGCTGCCCGGCGGCAGGTACCCGTACAGCCGTAGCCATGCCTGAGGGCACGCGGCGGTCAGCGGGCGGGGACGGGAGCGCCGGTTCCGCGCGGCCCCGCGGCCCTTCCCGTGGGCTCGGCGGCCCCAACCCGAGCCCCGCTCCCCGCCGCGCCCCGCTCTCACCTCTGCGTTCAGCTCTCCGCCCGCCGCTCCCAGCAGCGCCAGCAGCACGGCCGCCACCAGGGTTCCGCCCGCCCGGCAGGGGGCGCCCTCACGCCGCGCCCCGCCGCCCGCCATCCCGAGCTACGCCGCCCTCATGGCCCGGGCCCGGGCCGCCGCCAGCGGGGGCTGCGCATGGAGCATGGGCGGCGCTGCCCCTCGGCGCCCGCCCGCCTTTGTGTGCGGCTCAGGCCGGCGGGGCGCGGCCCATGTGCTCCCGCGGCCGCTCGGCTCGGCACGGCTCGGCGCTGCCCCGGCCGAGAGACGCGGGGCGGTGGCGGCGCGGGGCGGGGCGGGCGGCGGGGCGGGGCGGGGGAGGGCGAGCCGCGTTCCCGGCAGGTGCCCGCGCTCCGAGCGCCGCCCCCTCCGCGCAATAAGGGTGGGACGGGCGGGGGGAGAGTCCGCTGCGACCCGCCGCGCTGCCGACGGGAGGGGGGGGTCGGCGGGGTCGGCGCTGCCCGGCGAGCAGCAGCGAGCAGCGCGCTGTTCGTATCGCTTGTAACCGAACAACGCGCCGCCTCCGCCGCTTCGCCCTCCCGCTCCCCCCGGGTCACTGCGTGTTCGCACTGCGGGCGGCTGGCGGGCACGGGCCTGCGGCAGATGCGACCCGCGGCCGTGAGGCTCCGCGCCGTTCTGCGCTCCGGGAGCGTCCGCGGGCATCAGACAGCGGAGAAACAGCGGCGTGAGACGGGTTCACCGCTCGGAAGGAGCGCAGCCTTCCAACGAACGGCGGACAAAAGATGGAGGGCGGCGCACAGAAGCACAGAACGGACTTTTCCCGAGCACAAAGGCCGGCCCCGTGCAGCGCAGGGACAGCCCCGCGCGGTGGGCGCCGCGTTCCGGAGAAGCCCCCCGTGCCGCCCCCCGGCCGACAACAACCGGCGGGCGCCGTGCGGGAGCACACAGCGCCCTCTGCTGGGATCGCCGTAACGACACAGCACGGAGCGGCACGGCCTTCCCGCACAGACGACCTTAAAGAGCGGTCGTTGTAAAGCTCGGCGCTGAAAAAGCAGGGGCTCGTCGCCTCTCTGTCAAGGTTCAATCACAAGCTTTAATCGCCCAGATCCAATCTCGGTGACAGGATCTCATACCGAAACATACAGAGGCGGCAGCGGCGTGAGAGATGGGACCCAGGAGCTGCTGTGGGCTGGGTTAGGGCGTCCCTGCCTCTTGTGTTTCAGAGCTCCGGCTGAGCTCAGCAGTCAGCTCCCGGCCTCCCAGACAATGACGGTGCCGCTTCCAACTGTGCGAGACGAGCTGCCTTCAGCCAGCGCTTCCCACGCGACCTCCCTGCTCCCAAACATACGGCAGCACCCACGGCGTGCACAGAGCTGTGCACAGAGCTGGTTGGTCGGTTGTTGGTTGTTTTTTTTTTCCCCTTTCTTTTTTAAAATCAGCAGAATTAGCAGCTGTGAGCTGACTGTGCTGACTGCAGCACATCCCGCCTGCTGCCGGCACGCTGCTGTGCTGCCAGCAATCTGCTGCAGGAACACATTTCTTCAGCCCACAGCTCAGACTTGGAGGTTGCGTGGTTTCAGACCACACACTTGCGTGTGCCGGCGCTGGGAGCTGTGCTGGAGGACGGCTCTTTGCTGACCAGCAGGTCTTTGGGCTGTGAGATGCACAGCGCCGTGGGGTCCTACCTCAGGGGGAAGCAGAAGAACTTGTTGCCTGATTTGCAGCGGATTTGCTCCCATTGGACACGCAGGATGCGTGCAGAGTCCTCAAATGTGTCCACAATGTCCTGGCAAACACAAGGGCAGGAGTCAGCGCAAGGAGGGCGGGTGGGCCGGCTGATGGGGGGGGAAGTCAGCAGGGTCTGTAGCTGCAATACAGGACAGTGGCTCCTTCCTCTCCCCCCACCCCCCATCCCAAAGTCTCCCTTCTTTAAGTCAAGCTGAGTTTGCCTCACAGAAGCAACCTCCCTTCCCCGTGCCCATGTGGGGACACACCTGGAGCTCCTGCAGACACTGCCCCTCCAGGCTGCCCCTCAGGTCACCAACGCACCAGGCCATGCTGATGTGGAACGATGGGTCCTGAAGATAAAGCAAGGATTGGATCATGAGGATGAAAGGAGGTTTATGGGAATGCAGTGGGAGATTCGGTGCGGTGCTGCCCTGCTTGGAGTGCTCTGCATTCGTGGGCAGGAGGATCGCAAAGCAGGGAACCCCCAGAGTCAGATCAGTGGTTGCAGAGCTGAAATGAGGGTCCTCCCTGACTTCAGCCCCACTCCCAGAGGGCACCAGTTGGTTAACAGCCTTAACTCAGCACCCTTAACTCTCCCATACAGGATACAAAACAAGCCATACTCGTGCTCATTCTCAGCAAGATCCCATTCATGGTGTTAGCTGTGAATGTCACTGACCGGCCTATGGGAAACCATTTCAGAGTCCAGCTTCTCCACTCCTGTTTGTTTGGGGTTGAACGCTGCACAGACCAGCCAGGCCTCAACCCCTCACGAGGAACCAGGCAGCACCTCCAGACCAGCAGGAAAAGGCCTCACCTTGTAGAATACAGGGAGGTCGTATTCCTCCATAACCTTGTCCACCTCCGAGACCATTTCCAGCAGCTGGAAATGTCCAGTAGAGACTTCCAAACCGACAAAGGTCCTAAACAAAGAGCAGGACACACGTGAGTATCTCAGCAGAGCGCTGTGCCCTGCACGAGGGCAGTACGGCTTCGAGAGGATGGAGGTTGCTACAGGAGTGGAGAGGAAGGGGCTGCAAGGCGCCAGCTGAGAATGGCGTGGATGGGGAAGTGCTGTGACAAAGAGGTTCCTCGTGAGGACTGTCAT
The DNA here is from genome assembly GCF_039878825.1 of Excalfactoria chinensis. Classification (NCBI taxonomy): domain Eukaryota; kingdom Metazoa; phylum Chordata; class Aves; order Galliformes; family Phasianidae; genus Excalfactoria; species Excalfactoria chinensis. The sequence continues at coordinate 16,225,893 of NC_092835.1, forward strand.
GGTGACACTTCTCATACTCCTGTGTGTGACCACGAGACGGAGGGAGGACAAATCTCCCTCAAAGAGCTGCTTCCTCCTGCCCGGGAGGGATGTGGTTTTCCATTCCCATCAGATTCAGCAGCTTTTCATAACTTTAATCACTTTTCTCTTTAATGTGCTTTGGCATTTAAATCGCTTCATTGTGTTAAGCTGGAAGGGGCGCCATCAGGCTTATGAGCTGGCACCCAGGTGAGCTGCGCTGTCAGAGCTGTTTGTCTCCAGCCCTTTGAAGACTCACGCTGCAATTTCACCATCAGCATAAGCTGGTGCCACCGGGCCAACCAGACCAGCACAGCAATGTGCAGCGCTGTCTCTCTGGCAGCGCGGATGTGAAGCTGCAGCATCACCCAACCGCAGCTGAAAGGTCGCCTCGGGCCACGTTGGGAACACGTCCCTCCTCCTACCTTCAGAAGGCTGAAATTCTGCAGCCCGAGGTTCAGTCCCCACAGACAATAAAGCTGGCAGAGAGCTGATGGAGGAGCTAAAAACAGACGCAGCCTGGAGCGCTGTGGGAAAGGGGCTGGACAAAGATCTGAACCTTCAGTCACTGAGATGGGGTACTGCGTTCTGCCCCTCCACGTTGCTCCCTGCCGTGCTCTGCTGGCTCACCTGGTTTTGTTCTGGTTGGTGTACACCTTTACCCGGTCAGCCACACAGAAGAACCTGAAGTGAGAAAGAAACTGTTTCAGCCAGGAGGGAAAAAAAAAAGTTTGAAGCCATTTCCTCTCGTACTAAACTGAGCCAGGGGAGGTTTAGGTTGGGTATTAGGAGGAGGTTTTTCACCCAGAGGGTGGTGACGCGCTGGAACAGGTTGCCCAAGGAGGCTGTGGATGCCCCATTCCTGCAGGCATTCAAGGCCAGGCTGGATGTGGCTCTGGGCAGCCTGGGCTGCTGGTTGGTGACCTGCACACAGCAGGGGGTTGGAACTGGGTGATCTTCGTGGTCTTTTCAACCCAGGCCATGCTAAAGAGTGGGAGGAGAGGCCCACAGCCGCTGCCCTGGGGCTCAGTTGTCCCCACCTGTGGAAGGAGGCCAGGCGCTCCTTGAGGCTCTGCATGAAGGGGTTGATCCAGTGGTAGCGCAGCACCACGCTCTGCGACAGGCTGACATGGAACTCCTCCATGGCCGTGAGGGACGGGACGTAGGTGCGAGTGTGAGACACCAGCATCTCCAGCAGCTCCAGGAACTCCTCCTGGGCCTGGTCTGTGGGGCAGGCAGAACGGCCGAGGTTGGAGGGCACCGTACGGCCCGTTGGGCTCCAAGCCCTGCTGTAGGCCGCCTGCCCCAACAGCTCGGGTGTCCCGGGGCACCCCCGGCTCAGGGCAGCGCCGCCCCGCAGCCCCAGGCCCGTCCCGGCCCCGCGCCCGTCTCACGCACAGGGCAGGTACACGTGCGTGGCCCAGTTGCCCCGCTCGTGGGGGAAGCACCGCACGCGGCCGCCGTGCAGAGCGCTGTCGTCCCGCTTCTCCTCCTGCTCCTCCTCGCGGAACATGGCCAGCACGCACTCGGGGACGGGCAGGCGGCGGCTGCAAGGCAGAAAGAAGCGCGTCGGTTTTCCCCCCCTCACCCCCCCGCACGGCACCGACCGGCCGCATCGCACCGCCCGGCACCGACCTGCCCCGCGTCCCCCCGCCTCCTTCCTCCTCCTCATCCTCGGAGCTGCTGTACCCCACCAGAGCGGCGCTCATGGCGGCGCTGCGCTGCGGGCCGTGCCCGGCAGGGGGCGCTGTGCGCCGGGTGCGCTCCGCCTCCTGCGCTCCGCTCCGCCGCCCGGCCCGGCCCTCCCCGCCCCGCCGCCCGCCGCCGCCGCCAAGCGAGCGCGGGGATCGGGCGGAGCGAGCAGGCCGCGGCCCCGCCCGCAGGCAGCTGAGCGGGCTGACGGGGGCCTCCCGCCGCAGGTGAGGGCCCTTTGTGCGGGCCTCGGGCCGGCGGGAAGTTGCCCCCCGTGCGTCCGCGGGGCCTCGGGGCGGCCCATGGGGGCGGCGGGCCGCGGGCGGGGCGGGCCCGGCGGTGGGCTCGGGCCGCGGGGAGCCCCGGGCGCGGAGCCGTTCGCCGCCCGCTGAGCCCGGCCTGGAAGTGCCTCCGTTCCGTCCGGGCGCTCCTTCCGAGGGATGAGCGGCACCCGGAGCCGGTCCCGGTGAAGCAGGTCGGTACGGGCTGCCGCCGGGATGGGGCGATGCCGGGATGGATGGGGTGCCGCCGCATCCCGCGGGGATGGCGCTGCGTGCCGTGCGATGGGACGGGCTCCACGACCCCGGCCCGTGCTGCAGGGTCAGCACACGCGGCGAGCCCCGGGCTGCGGCTGGAGGTGCTGCTGGGAGCCGGCCCGGCCTGCGGGGCAAAGCCGTGCCGCCTCCGCTCGAGGGGCATTGGGGCCGTATCCTGCCCTCAGCTCCTCCGCCGGGTGTCAGAGCAAAAGAGCTGAGCTCCCACATCCTGGCAGGACCCCGGCCCGGCCCAGCGGTGCCCTCTGGGCGTTGTGCTGCCCACATTTGTGCTGGGGGACAAAGTGACGCCCCGTTCCTGCAGGGTGCTGAGGGGGCAGGGGCTGTATCCTGCCTGCAGCATCTGCTCCAGGTGTCAGCACTAAAGGACTGAGGTCCTGGAGGAAACCAGCCTGGCACTTGGGCCTCTGGGTGCTGTATTGCTCGGATCTGTGCTGCAGGACGAAGCGGTGCCCTGTCCCTGTAGCACAGAGGCACTGGGGGGATGTGGGTTGTGGCCCAGCAGTGCCTGCTGCTGCCTCTTGCCAAAGCATGGACACATCGTGCTCTTGAAGTGCCTTGTCACTTGTTTGTACCCACTGCTCGCCAGTGGATTTAACTCTTCTCTTGGTCAATACTGGGTTTTATCTGTGAGAAGAGCAGTAAGACCAAGCAGTACGTCAGGCAAGGTGCTGAGCCCCAGCCTGCTGTTATCCCAGAGTCTGGAGGAAGGCTCAGCCAGGCCATTGCTGTATTGCCTCTTTGACCATCACAGGGAGTGCCTTGCCTGATGCCTGCAGGTTCTGTTTTGTCTGCAGACAAGTTAACGTCGCCTGTCTTCTCTGGCTCTTCCTACAGGCAGAGGGGAAACTTCATGAGTACCTCCCTCCCTTGGCTCTGTCAGAGGTTGATGTGCTCGATGCTGGAGCTTCAGGGGGAGGTTGGGACTGGCAGAACTGCTTTGCTAGGGTGGGAATCTGCCCTGGTATTTGTAACATTTCACTCGGTAGCCTTTTTTGCACAGCATTTAGCACACCTCAGCCCACGCAGAGAAACGGATGGATGTGTTCACTCTGTTAGAGCTGCTCCGGTGCAAATGGGTGAGCTTCCAGGGGAGCATTTTGCTCAGACCCCACGTTGCATCCTGAGCCTGATGGGGACTGAAGCAGCCTCTGCTGCTTTGTGTAAGAGTTTGCCAGGCAAACCCGTGGCTGTGTTGGCCAAGCAGGGTCTGTTTCTTTCTACACCGCCAGCAGCATGCAGTGCTCCAGCTCTGCTCAGCTCCCCTCCGTGAGCTCTCAGGTGCTATGCAGGAGTGCAGGACAGTTTGCAAAGTGGGCCACGAGCTCACTTGACTGGAGAGCTGCCTGGCTGTCCTCTGAGATCTGACGTGAACTGTCTTCTTCTTGCAGGTCGAGCTGCTCCCTGCGCTGCATCGCTCGCCCTGCCTGCGTGTGAGCACTGCCTGCATCACAGCCAGCACAGCGAAGGGCCTCCTCTCATCTTCAAGGCACTTGCTTCTACCTGCCTTCCTTTCTTTTTTTTTTTTCTTTTGTCCAAGAAAAGGAAAGAGAAAAAGAAAAAGCCAAACAAAAGACCGGAACACACAAAGAACTTCTGCAGATCCAAGGAGGAGCCCGTGGCATCTCAGCCTCCTCGCTTCCCAGGATCCTGGCTGTGGGCTGGGTTTGTTTCCTGTCCTCGATTTCGGGATCGGTGCAGGGAATCAGAATCTTGGATGCTTTTGATTTTTATTTTTACTTGAACCTTTCTGACCGAGAAGCTGAAGCTGTCACTGCTAAAACCCTGTTTCTTTTTCCCAAGCATGTCAGAAAGCTGGCAGCAGCAACAGCAGCAACCGCAGCAGCCGCCACCGCCTCCGCAGCAGCACCACGCCGGGACCACCGCCCTCCCGGAACACTCCATCCCACCCAGCACCGCCGACAACCCCCTGGGCTGTGCCGTCTACGGCATCCTGCTGCAGCCGGACCCGGGCCTGCAGCACCACCAGCACGCCCCGCTGCAGGCTGGGGAGCCGTCCCACAAATGCGGGGTGTGCGGCCACGACCTCACTCACCTCTCCAACCCCCATGAGCACCAGTGCTTGCCGGGCCATGACCGCTCTTTCCAGTGTACGCAGTGTCTGAAGATCTTCCACCAGGCCACCGACCTGCTGGAACACCAGTGCATCCAAGTGGAGCAGAAGCCCTTCGTGTGCGGTGTGTGCAAGATGGGCTTCTCCCTCCTAACCTCGCTGGCGCAACACCACAACGTCCACAACGGCAACGCCATGAAGTGCTCCATCTGCGAGAAGACCTACAAGCCGCCCGAGGCCGAGCACCCGCAGCCCCTCGATCCCTCGGAGAAGCCCTACAGCTGCTCCATCTGCCAGAAGACCTTCAAGCACCTCTCGGAGCTGTCCCGGCACGAGCGCATCCACACGGGCGAGAAGCCGTACAAGTGCACGCTGTGCGACAAGAGCTTCAGCCAGTCGTCCCACCTGGTGCACCACAAACGGACGCACAGCTCGGAGCGGCCCTACAAGTGCACGGTGTGCGAGAAGACCTTCAAGCACCGCTCGCACCTGGTGCGCCACATGTACGCGCACTCGGGGGAGCACCTCTTCAAGTGCAACGTCTGCGAGCTGCACTTCAAGGAGTCGTCCGAGCTGCTGCAGCATCCCTGCACGCCCAGCGGCGAGCGGCCCTTCCGCTGCGGCGAGTGCCAGAAGGCCTTCAAGCGGCCCTCCGACCTGCGGCAGCACGAGCGCACGCACAGCGAGGAGCGGCCCTTCAAGTGCGACCTGTGCCAGATGAGCTTCAAGCAGCAGTACGCGCTCATGCGCCATCGCCGCACGCACAAGGCCGAGGAGCCCTTCAAGTGCAACCTGTGCGAGAAGGGCTTCGTGCAGCCCTCGCACCTGGTGTACCACCAGCACGTGCACGGCATAGAGAACCTCTTCAAGTGCAACGTGTGCCAGAAGGGCTTCAACCAGTCCTCGGAGCTGCTGCGGCACAAGTGCGTGCAGAACGCCGAGCGGCCCTTCAAGTGCGCGGTGTGCAACAAGTCCTACAAGCGGGCCTCGGCGCTGCAGAAGCACCAGCTGGCCCACTGCGCCGAGAAGCCCCTCAAGTGCACGCTCTGCGAGAGACGTTTCTTCTCCTCCTCCGAGTTCGTGCAGCACCGCTGCGACCCGGCCCGCGAGAAGCCCCTCAAGTGCCCCGACTGTGAAAAGCGCTTCAAGTACGCCTCGGACCTGCAGCGCCACCGGCGCGTGCACACGGGCGAGAAGCCCTACAAGTGCCCCTCCTGTGAGAAGGCCTTCAAGCAGCGCGAGCACCTCAACAAGCACCACAGCGTGCACGCCCGCGAGCAGCAGTACAAGTGCATGTGGTGTGGGGAGCGCTTCCTGGACTTGGGCCTGCTGCAGGAGCACAGCGTCCAGCACACGGCCGAGGGCGCCTACCAGGTGGCCGCCTGCTTGCCATGAGCCTCCTGCCCCTGGTGGCTTTCAGCTTGCATGTGACGCTCCCGAGCCTCGGCCTCCCCTTCCCTCTCCTCAGCTGGAGGTGGCCTCCAGGGAGCGCTGGGGGAAAGGGGAGGTCTGGCGGGCGGGGAAGTTTTCCTCTGGCCTCCGTGGTCTGCACCCACTGTAGCACAGGGGTTGATGGACGGTGTGAAAGGCTCAGAGAGAGTGGAGAGGAGAGGAGGGAGGTGCTGAGAGGAAGCGATGCCTGGAGCTGCCTGGCGTCCCCTGGACTGTGCTTCCCACCGTACCCACATTGCAGTGCCGGGAGCTGGCAGGGCTCTGCTCGGCCGCCCCCTGCATGCAGCCTCTTTTCCCTGTCCCACCCAGTGACTGCTCTTGCAGAGAGTGCTTGGGAGCAAAGCAGAGCGCTCCCTCTGGCTGCGCTGCTCGCTGGGGACGTGGCAGGTTTCCGTGCTGGGCTCTCCCAGTGTCGTTAATCCAAACTCAAACGAGTGACTTGAGGGGACCGTTTCAGACCATTCGCATTTATCGACCGCCCTGACCTCCCCTGCTCTCCCCTCTTTCTAGAGCGTAGAAAGGGAAAAGCCGTGGGGCTGCACACCTCCAAAATGCACTTTGGCATTGCTGCTCCTGCAGCTGGTGGCTGTCACACTTGGGAATAGTTTTGAGCAAGCCTGCCCATCCCCATCTCTGCTGGCAGTGAGGGAAGAGTACCGAACACCACATGCTGCACAGAGTGTGGCAGGGAGAGTCTCCACTCCTGGTTGTGAGCGTGGCATTGACCAGCTGCCTTCCAGAGGGACCTCGCTCTCCCATGAAGACTTACCTCCAAGCCCAGGCTCCTTCCCTCCCTGCGCTGCTCTGGCTGTGAGCATACCTCCAGGGTCGGGCACGTCCCTGCAGCTTGAACACTAAGGGGTGAGGTGAGCACTAGGAAGAGCCTGCAGCCTCAGGAATGGTCTCAGCCATCTCCAGAGGTGACCCCTGTGGTGCTCTGGGGTGCCTGATTTGCTGAGGGGAACCAGTTCTGTCCAGAACAAGTCAGGAAGACCCTTCCTGCCCCGTGGGGTTGGCTCCAGGGCAAGGGGAAGGTTAGCAGTGGGTAAAGGAGAAGTTATTTTTTCCCCTCTTGCGGGAGTCCCGATTTACCCCTTTGCTCTTTCTTTACCTCTTCCATTTTTTCAGGTTTTGCACAGTTCTTGTAAACGTCACTTACAAATAAATCTCCCCTAGTAAGGTTGGTGCAGCCTCAGGTGTTTTCCTCTGCAGGGTTTTGCTGGCTTCCTGCAGCCAAGAGCCCTGTGAGGTGCCAGCTGGATGCCCTCAGGGTTGAAGGTGTGCCTGCTGCCTTGCTACCAGCCTTCCCCTCTCCGTGTTTGGAGATCTCAGAATGTTACAACCCCGTGCGCTGTAGCCCAGCTGGATGCGGTCCTGGACTACCTGCCATACTGCTCCAGCTTCAGCGCAGGTCCAGTCTCAGCCCCCCTGTGCCCTGGGTTGTCCATTGGGCCAGGCAGAGGTGTTCCGACCAGCTCTAATTAGCAAACAGCAGCCCGCAGATTGCCTGCGTGCTGAGCTGGTGATCAGGACAAGTTTGAAGTCTAGGCAGATGGACCTTGCACAGAGCTGGGCCGTGCCTGCATTGCAGATGGGGGACACTAAAAGGTGGTGAGAAGCTTCCAGTTCCAGCACAGAGGAGGAGCAGAGCGCCTGGCTGCAGGGCTGGGGCACTCGGTGGCCCCCAGGTTGGCTCCACGTGCAGCTTCACAGAGCTGCAAACAGACCTTCCTCTCTGCTGCCCAGGGAAGAGGGACCGATGCTCATCCTCACTTCATGCTGCATCAGAGATGTAGAACTTCCTACCGAGTTTTCTGTCCGCGTTTCTTTGTTTTTGGGTTTGTTTTTGTTGTTTTTTTTCCTCCCCTTTTTTTTTTTTTTTTTTTTTTTTAAAGCAGTTTGTTAATATTCATTAAAGAAGTACTGTATAGTTTAACTTGTCGTCGTAGCTGATGTCTGTATAGTTTAACTGGTCGTCGTAGCTGATGTTTGAAACCAAAACACGCCGGGTCCCTGTGCTCACACAGGGATTAGGGGCGCTGGGAAATGCCGCTGGTGCCGCAGGGCCGGAGGTAAACGGATCAAGCAGCAATTGGCAGGCTCAGCAAGGGGAGGCTTAACCCAGCCCAGTGCAGATTTGTTGCCTCCTGCCCCAGATCCTTCAGGCCATCACTGTGTGCAGCAGGACGGGTGCTTCACGCTTGGGGTTCCTCCTTGCGCTGCAACTGGAGTGTGGCTGAGACCCAGCAGCGCTGCTCGTGCCTCCACGGTAAGTGGCTGGGGCTCACCTGCTGGCTCCTGGGCTTTCTAGGATGATCTCAGCTGCTCTGCTTTGGGGTTTTCTAGCTCTGAAGTCGGGGTGGCAGCCAGGAAGTGGGCAGTAGGGAACAGCTGGTGTTGGTAATCCCATCTCCAGGCAGCATGGTGCTAATCCCTGGGGAGCTGGCGTGGGTTTAGGGTCAGCAGGAGTCTCTGTGTCATGGGGTGTCCTGGGGTGTCCTGGAGCATGGGGTCATGGGGTGAGCCAGCTGCAGGCGTTGTTTCTGGGCTGCTTGCAGGAGCTGCGAGCGTTCCAAAGTGTTGTGGGAATGGCAATGTGCTGCATGGTGTTCCTTGCTGTCCCTGTTGTCCCCTGGATAACGTCTCTATTCACAGCTCCTTAATCCCTTATATCCATGGGGGGTGAAAGGCAATTTCTGAGGTGGTTTCTAGTCATTGGGCCCCTCGGGGGAGCTATGCCAGCACTCATTCAGGCAAGAAGATAAGGACATGGCCCCATGGGATGGGAATTTGGGGCAGAGTGAGGCTCTTTGGAAAGCGAACATCAGGAGATATCCTCTGTATGAGCCCTCAGATGTCCTCTCTTGGCTGCCACCAGGTCACCATGCCACAGCAAGCAGGGTGAGGAAGGGACAGGGAAGCGCAGTGGGTGCTGAGCACATGAGCTTAAAGCAGGGGGCTGGGGGTGGCTTGTGGCAGGGGTGAGGCATGGGGCTGAGCTGGGCTCCGTCTGGCTGTGCCCAAGCAGGAACAAAGAGGAAGGAAGCCCAGGACCTGTGCAAAAGGACTGCCCTGGAGACAGCTGTCCCCGCTGCATGGCAATGCTGGGCTGGATTGAGCGGGTGGTCCCACAGCCCCCAGCACAGAACCTGCCTGAGGAGAGCCCTGCGGCCCCACAGCCGGCCAAGGTGAGCAGGGAGGTGGAGAGCCAGAGCTCATGGCATCCCTTTGGTGAAGGCTTTGGGGACACCAGCACCCAACACCTCTGGGCTGAGGGCCGTCTCTCACCCCAGGTGCCAGCAGGGAAGGCCAGCACTGGGGATGCTGCAGACCGCACGCAGGGTAAGCTCCACTGAGCCCCCCACCCCCAACATGCATGCGGAGCAGCGACAGGAGCTGCCTTTTTCCAGCTGTCATCAAAGAAACAGAGCAGAAGGTGGAATTTGCAGTCTCTGAGGACCCGGCCCCTGCATCTGCATCGGTGTTTGAGAGGTACTTGGGTACAGTGGGGATGGGCACACAGCTGCCCTGCACAAATCTGACGTAGCCCTGCCCCGCAGCGTGGGGAGCAGCGTGCTGTCCTGGATCTCCCAGGGGCTGGAGAAGGTGGTTCCACAGCCAGCACCAGCCCCAGGGTCACTGCAGGCACTCGGGAAGAGCTTTGAGACCAGCGTTGACATCCCTGACCAGGTGGGTCGTGGGCACATCCCCACATCCTGGCTTCTGGGTTCCTTTGGCTTTCTGCCTTCACACAACTCTGGGCAAAGGGCAGATTTCCCCCCTTGCCCCATCAGGTAATACTTTCTGTCTTTCCAGACAGAGGTGCAGGTCCTCAAGGATGAGGATGAGGATGCTCTGGGTAAGGGGAGTTGTGAGCCCACGGTTTGAGGTTCCCTCCTGGTTGCCAACCCCTGCACACCTGATCCTGCTCTCCCTGCAGAGATAAAACCCTTTGACCCTGAGGAGGATGAGCTGGATGGCTGCGAGCTGGAGGACGACTTGGGCACGGAGAACTGGTGGGTTCCCTGTATGCAGCACCCTATGAGCAGGCAGAGGGGTGGCATATAGGGGAGGGATGTGGGATATGGGATGGGCAGACAGGGGATGTGGGATGCAGGATGCAGGTTATGGGATGGAGAGATGTGAGGTGTGAGATTTAGGATGGACAGACACGGAACGGAGAGATGTGGGATATGGGGATGTAGGATGCATTGTGATGTAGGATATGGGATGGAGGGAGGTGGAATGTGGGATATTGGATTTAGGACAGAGTGTTGTGAGATGAGGGATGTGAGACGTAGGATGCCGGGTTTGAGGTAGGCATGGATGTGGGATGCAGGATTTGGGATTGACATGATGTGGGATGGACAAACACGGGATTAGAGGGATGCGGGATATGAGTTGGAGGGATGAGGGATGTGGGATAGAGGGATGCGGGATGTGAGGTGTGGGATGAAGGGATGCAGGACATGGGATGCAGGATTCCGGGTGAGCTCCATCCACACCTGCTCTCCCTGCAGGGCAGGAGCGCGCGTGCTGAGCTGGCTGGTGCAGGGCTTTGAGAGGATGGTGCCGCAGCCAGAGGTGCCAAAAAGGCCCCAGGTGAGCTCAGCTCACTCCCAAGGCAGTGGGGGGTTTCCCTGGGCTTTCCCTGCTCACTCCAACACTTGAGCAGCCCGTTGGGGCCAGACATGGTTGTGAGAGAGGAGGGGAGGAGGGCAGATGCAACATGCAGAGTGCACTGGGACAGCAGCAACACATGGCCGTGTCCATCCCTCTCTCTGCAGCCGGAGCCGAAGGAGGAGCAGTGCAGTGCCACAGCAGGAGGTGAGTGCTTTGCAGGGCCGTGCAGTGCCCCCTAAGGTGATGTCTGCACTTCCTGACCCCTTGCTCTTTGGGACCGAACCTGAGCAGGCACAAAAGGGACTAAAACTCGAGTGAAGCCCAAAGACAACATCCCGGGAGAGGTGGAGCCGGCGGTGGGAGAGGGGCAGCCAGAGCCAGGGACCACCACCCTCCTCCCTCGGTCCCTGGTTGGGGACAGTGGCAGGTATGGGCTGTGACACTTTGGTGGGGATGTGGTGGGAGCAATGCAGGGTCTGAGGGTGGGTTTCTGTTTGGCAGCATGTTCAGCTGGTTCGTCCAGGGGCTGGAGAAGGTGATGCCGCAGCCCGTGCCCAGGGAGAAGCAGGACGTGCAGGTATGGGGTCTGCAGGGAGATGCTGGGAAGCAAGGGTGGTGTGCTGGGTGGGTGTTCTGAGGCAGCAGTGGGGCCTCTGCCAGTGTGATCCTGCTGCTGGGTCTGCAGTGTTGCTGTGGGTAGGAGGGAAGAGCAGGCCCTGGGGTGGGCAGGGAGGGCAGGGACCATGACTGATGCTGCCCTTTCCTCCTGGCAGGGAGCAGCCACCACAGCCTTCAGCCCCGTGGAGGAAAGTAAGTGCTCGCCGCTCACATCCCGCCCTTCTGCTGTCAGATTTTGGGAGAGGGTACCCAAGGAAAGCAAGCTTCTGCTGCTGGGGGTTTAGATATATGGCACGTGAGCGTGTGCTCTCTTAGGGAAGAGCAGTGGGGTTTGTGCTGCTGCTCCTGTAGGGCACCCTGAGATGCCCTGTGCCAGCTGCTCCGCCAGCAGTGAGCACAAGGAGTGAGCTGCAGCACAAACCCACAGCTCCCTAATGTTTTCCTTCTCCTTTTGTTTCAGGGGGCAAAGGGGCTTAGAGCCTCTGAAACAAATGGAAAACGAAGACAGTGGAGGGTCCCCAGCACATGGGACCAACCTGTGGAGAAAGAGCAGCTGGGGAGGAAAGGCAGCAGCACCAGGCACAGCGGGAACAGGGCTTGGGGCTCATGGTTTGGGGGGGTCAGGAGCCCCACGTGCCAGGCTCCCCACATCCCTTTAGGACAATGGTGAAGTGACCAAATTGAGCCCCAGCCACTGTGTTTATATGTAATGCACCCTGCTGGAACCAGTAGATTAGGGGGAGTGGGCTCCTGGGTGGGGCCATGGTTTGGGTACATATAGTGCAGAGCAGATGGCACAACTGGGTTTTCGCCCTTCTGTATTGCAATTTGTATGTTTCCTCTTGGCTTCATGGTGTGAATTCCTCCCAGTGCCCCACAATAAATTGGTTTTACACCACACCCATGTCCTTATCCCTCCTGATTGTTGGTTGGGTGCACGTGTGGGGCTGTGCACTTAGCAGCTCCATACACGCAATGCTGGGGCACGGTGGGGTGCCAGGGGGGCTCCAGCAGTACATGTGGCACTGCGCACTGGGGTCTAGCCTGGGGCTGAGCACTGCAGAGCTGTCCCCAATCCCATTTCAGTTCATATTGTCCCTGTGGAGCCCCAAGAGATGGACCTTGTGCTGGAGGAGGTTGATGACAGCTGGAGAGCTGAAGCCATGCGTGAAACAGTGGCCTGGGATGACATGGCTGAGCTGGGGATGCAGAGCTGTCCTCTCCCCCCCATCGAGGAGGAGCTGCAAGAGGAGGAGAGCAGGTAGGGCAGGGGGCTGCTTTCTTCCTGGTGCTCTCAGGATCTATGGGATGGCCAGTATGGCTGGAGGGTTTAGACTTCATTGCCATCCATTTGTCACAGGGCTCTGGGGAGGTCCTGGCACTGCAGCCCAGAGCTGTGCGTGCCCCATTTCAGGAGGCACCCAAGGCCACGGAGCTGGTGGGGGCACAGCTCAGCCCCGTTTTATGCATTTCACCCGATGAGCTGCTCCTTTTCAGGCTGTGGTCCTGCATCCCGAGTGCAGCTGAGGAGCAGGAGGAGGAGGAGAAGAAGAAGGAAGAGGAGGAGGAGGAGGTGGAGGAGAGCGCAGGGTGAGTGCTGCACAGGGGCTGGAGACCAGCGTGCAAGCAGCGGCTGGCTCAGATGCGTGCATGATGCTTTGGGGGAGGGTGATTTGGGGGCTGCTTTGGGAGGGTGCTCAGGGCACGAGGCCGTGAGGATGCTTTCGCAATCCGTCTCGTTGCTGGGTTTGCTGCTGACGCGCTCCCGGTGCTGCGCGCATCTCCTGGAGACGGCAGCTCCGGCTCCGCAGCCACCGTAGCAACAGCGCCCGCAGTGCTGGGCTGTGCCTGATCCCGGGGCACGGCGCTGCCGCCAGCTCCGTTTCTTCCTGCATTCGGGATCACTGGGAGCGGGTCGGAGCTGGGTACAAAACCAGCGAGTGCTGCCGAGGAACAGTAGGTGCATTTTTGCTTCTTATCTTGCTGCAGAAAACAGCCTCTGTGGGCAGCAGCTTCAGAGCAGGCGGTGTTTAGGGGCATCTTCCTGCTCAGTTTGTGGTTGGCTGTGATTTCACACGGTGAGAGATCCAACCCAGTGCTGCGGGTGCTCTTTTGCACGCTGCTGTCTGTCCCCTGCGCTACCCGAGCTCCAGTGGTCGGGCGAAGGAGGCTCTCTCCATCCTATGTGCTTGTTTGTGGGAAAACTGAGATGTCAACAGGTTCCCAGGTCGGGGTAGTGAGGTCCTGAAACACCTCCCAGCCTGCAAGGTGTGCTGCACCAAGATGTGTGTGTTGCTGTCGGAGCAGTGGGTGGCTTGGTGCCCTGCGGCTGGACCCTGGGGTCACCTGGGTCACCTGCCTCACCATGCACTGCTCAGCCCCAGCTGTGCTCTGTCTGTCCCACAGGGCCCTGCCCCACTCCCTGTGCCCCTCCACCGATGAGGGGCTGGAGGACGCCTTCTATGCAGATGAGGCCTTCAGCTTTGCACGACGGGAAGAGGCTGAGATAAGTGATCTGGAAGGCGCTTTCATACAGGTACGGAGCTCCACATGCTCCACGCTCAGCTCTGGGTACACAGCATTACAGCACAGAGGCTGTTTTTCCTCTTCCAATGGCTTTCCCTTTACCTTTTCCACTCTGAAGGTGCAAGAGCAGGCAGTGCAAGGAGAAGCCAAAGGAGCAGATGCTGCAGGTACAGTGCAGAGCAGCATGGTGTTGGGTCAGAACGGGCTGAGCATGCAGAGGCACCGCAGTGCCCATGGGTGCTCACTGTGCTGCCGATGGCAACAAACCCCCACCAGCCCCACATCTCTGTGCTGCCATAACCATCCTGTTTCCAACCCCTGTGTCTCTCATTGCAGCCCTGCCCCTGCTTGAAGCACCTAGGCACCTAGCAGCATGGCCAAGCGCTCCCGAGACGTTGAGCTAGACCAGCTGGTGCACGACACGCCGCCCGACCACGGGGACGCGTCCCATCCCATGCTAGAGCAGCTCCCCAATGTCCCCAGCTACCGCATCCCTGTCCTCACTGCTGGCAGGTGGAAGGCTGGAGTGGTCAACCCCAACTTTTGCAATGAGGAGCAATCCCCTGCCCGCCCCTTAGGTATTAGGCGATGGGCTTGCGCGGCTTGGGGGTGGGCGCTGTTCCTAGCTGCTTTTTGTATAGAAGCACAGAATAAAAGCACGCTTCATGTTGCAGCACAGAGGCTGGGGGATTAAACTCCTCTTTTTCTACTTCACCGTGATGTGCCTTGCTGGCTCAGCCCCTAACAAACAGCCTCCAACGATGGCTCCCACGTGGCTGCCCCCAGCTGTCCTGCTGAGCCCACCGCACACACACCTTCTCTCCCCAGCACTCCCACAAACCCACTCGTGCTGAGCCGACAGGAAGACGTGGCTGGCAGGGCATGGAGCTCTGGGACACCCCTCACTCTGCCCTTGTCCCCTCCCCAGGGTTGAGGCGCTGCCCCTCTGTGGGCATCGAGGACGTGGATGGTGGATGTGACCTTGTGGAGGAGGATGGCACCCACTTGCCACTGCCCACCCCCAGCTCCCCACACATGCTGGTGGTGCCTGGAGCCTCCCCCAGGTAGGGACCCCAAAGCCCTGCTGTGTGCCCCCTCAGTGATGGAGTAGGGGGTGAAGGATGGCTGTGCGCTTGTGTTTGAATGGTGTGGTGGACATAAGCAGCTGATGTCTGCCTGGACTGGTGCAGGACCTTCATCATGGTTCCAGAGCACATCCTTATCTCCAGACTGGAGGAAGATGGAGATGTAGGTTAGATGGCAGGAGGAAATCCTTCCCTCAGAAGGCAGTGAGGTGCTGGCACTGCTGCACAGAGCTGCGGGTGGCCCATCCCTGGAGGTGCCTCAGGCCATGGATGGGCACTGGGCAGCCCGAGCCGTGGTGCAGGCAGGCCTGGCAGGGGTTGGGGTTGGGTGGGCAGTGGGGTCCCTTTCAACCCAGCCGTTCTGTGTTGTGTGCTTCTCGGTGGCACTGCTGGCTGCTGCCAGCAGAGGGCTGAGAAGCGCCGTTTAACAGCCTTTGAATCAGCGCCCAGAAGCCGGGCTTCCCTTCAGGCCACCATCAGAAGTAGGAAATGGGCAGCAGGTCAGGCTGATCCCACCCCATGCACACCTCACATCACAGGTGTGCTCAGAGCCGGGGTCCCAGCAATCCACTGCCACGGCTTTGGGTTATTCGGCCCCAAGCATCTTCCATGGCGAGGAAACAAACTCGCTCTGCCCCAGAACAGGAGAGCTGTGGGGCAGAGCTCGGGGCTGCCCTTGTGCTGCTCAAACTGTGTGATGTTGGCTTTGCTTCCCATCACAGGAGGTGCAGGCTGGGGGGTAGGTGGGCTTGCAGCTCAGCATAGCTCTGCTTTGTGTCCTCAGGAGGAAGGTGCCAGCCCCTGCAGATGGCCTCGGAGAGGGGAACTGGGACGAGGAGCAGCGGGACAGGTGCGTGGTGGCAGAAATAGTGCAGGTCTTGGACACACTGGGACAGCAGAGGGAGAGGGAGCAGTGCTGGATGTGCCCCTGTGCTTTCCCACCCCACAGCCTGCCTGAGCGCATCGGCTCAGCCACCAGCCAGAGCAGTGCCGTCATCCACGACCGCCTGCAGGAGCTGGTGAGGCTCTTCAAGGAGCGAACAGAGAAGGTGAAAGAGAAGCTGACCGACCCCGATGTCACCTCTGATGAAGAGAGCCCTACAGCATGTGAGTTCGGGTTGGGTTGGGAGGCTGGGAATACCAGGTTTGGCCCCTGGGATGGGGCAGCCCTGCATGGCCCTGAGCTGCTGGAGCCTGGGGAGCATTGGGGTACCGCACTCACACATCAGGTTTGGGTTTGGGTGGAGCCAGGGGCTGGCTTCAATGTTCCTTGTGAGTCCCCTCCAATTCAGAATGTTCTGTGGTTCTACAGCTCTACTCAGAGGGCGGTGAGGCACTGACACTACTGCCTGAGAGCTGCTATGGATGGGGCCCTGGGCAGCCTGAGCTGGTGGCAGCAGGAGATTGGAGCCGGGTGATCTATAAGGTCCCCTCCGACATAAGCTATTCTGTGGTTTTCTCCCAGCACCTTCCAAACTAGCACCTCCAGCACCACCTCCACCTCCACGGGATGAGCAGGCGGGGGAAAAGCCAGCAGAGGACGACCATTACTGTGAGATGCTGTGCTGCACCTTCAAGTGCCAGCCCTGGATGAACCGTGTAAAGAGCTACCAGTTCCCCAGCAGCATCGACCCGCTCACCAGTGAGAGATGGAACATGGCCGGGCTGGGAGGAGGCTGGGTGGGACATGGAGGGGCAGAGGGGGCAGCAGAATGTCTTTAGTCAGAGGGTGGTGATGCCCTGGCACAGCTGCCCGTCCCTGGTGGTGCTCAGGGCCAGACTGGATGGGGCACTGGGCAGCCTGGTGTGTGGGAAGTGTGGGTTTGCATGGCGGAGAGATGTGCAGCCAACTCATCAGGGCATGTTTCCCTGTGTTCAGACCTGGTGTACGTGCTATGGCTGTTCTTTGTTGTCCTGGCCTGGAACTGGAACTGTTGGCTGATCCCTGTCCGCTGGGCCTTCCCCTACCAGACGCCGGCCAACATCCACTACTGGCTGCTCATGGACTACCTGTGTGACCTCATCTACCTGCTGGACATTGTCGTCTTTCAGACCCGCCTGCAGTTTGTCCGAGGAGGAGACATCATAGTGAGTGGCTGCATGCGCTGCATCCCACCAGAGGACGTGGCCGTGGGGAAATCCCACCCATCACCTCCAGCAGCACCAATGGTCTGGATGTTGGTGTCTCCCACCATGGTGGGCTTTGATCATCCCCTTCCCATTGGAGCTGGGTCTGCTTAGGGAGGACACAGACACTGAGGTTTCTCCTGTGAACAATGATTTCTGTGGTGCTGGCACTGCCGTGGTTCCTCCAGGGTGCACAATGAGTAAGACTTGTCCTGAAAAAGGGTGAGGCGATGGCCTGCAGCCAGGTCTTCTGCTCCTCCTGCTCTGCTCCCCTTCCATGCACAATAGAACTGGGTTCCCCACTGTGCTAAAGAAGGGGAAAGCCAAGCATGTCCACATTGGTGGTGATCTTGCTCTCTGCAAGCAGCAATTGATCACAGAGTTGTAGAATCCTTAAGGCTGGAAAGGATCTCTAAGATGACTTATTCCAACCTCTCTTTCCCTCTCTTCCCTGCTATTCCCAACCAGAGTGACAAAAAGGCCATGAAAGAGAACTACCTGCGATCGCAACGCTTTAAGGTTTGGTGTGACTTTATTACATTGTGACTTCGGTCTGTGATATGACCTGTAGTTCCACCCCACCGGGCCTGCAGGTCCCCATTGGTGTCTCTCCCTATGTGTGAGTTTCAGATGGACGTGGTGTGCCTCCTTCCCTTGGATTTCTTCTACTTCAAAGTCGGTGTCAACCCACTCCTGCGCTTTCCCCGCTGCCTGAAGGTGAGCGGAAGAGTACCGTGCTGATTTGGTGGCTACAGCCATAATACTCAATGAGAGGATGCTGTACAATGGATGGGAAGTCTTGTCTCAAAGGCCTTCGGGGGCTGTTGGTCAATATTTCCATCCTATTACTCTCACATTTCCAAAGAAGGGTGGTACCGATGGAGCCAGTTGTGCCCGTGGCTGTTTGTGCTATGGAGGGAGGCCGGGTAGCTGGGCTCTCAGGGTGTCATAGTGGGAATGTGTCCCCTGGTTGGCGGCTTCTCAGGAAGCCACGGCATGCCAGAGCACACTGCTTTCCTCCTCCTCCCAGTACCTGGCCTTCTTCGAGTTCAACAACCGCCTGGAGGCCATCCTGAGCAAGGCGTACATCTACAGGTGAGGGGAATCATTTGTGGGGGGCAGGGATGTCCATCCCTGTTTGTTACTGGGGGAAATGGCTCACACCATGGCACACACCACTTCTGCCTTTCTGACTTGCCCCAAGGCAAGAGCCAATGTTGTGTGTTCGTCCCAGCAGACACCCTGTCTTCTTCCCTCCCATTCACTCCTTGTGTTTTTTGCTGTGCAGAGTGATTCGGACCACTGCCTACTTGCTGTACAGTTTGCACGTGAACTCCTGCCTCTACTACTGGGCATCAGCCTACGAAGGACTGGGCTCCACCACCTGGGTCTATGATGGGGAAGGAAACAGGTACGAGGCAGGGCTCGGGTCCTCTCGTAGCACAGCGTGCTCTGATGGATGGGAGCAAGAAATGTGTTTGGATGTAGCTGGGTCCGTACAAATCTCTGAGGCAAGGATGATAGAACCATTAAGGTCAGAAAAGACCACTGGGATCATCTGGTCCAACCATCAACCCATCACCTATGCCCGCTGTGAGGGGTCCCGAGAGGAGGCATGGGGAATGCTGAGGGTGAGAGGGGTGGTGTGGGCAGGGCAGGTGGGGGGGCTGTGGCTGAGCTGAGGCCTGCAGCAATAATGGGTCAAAGGGGCTGCAAACTGGGAGCCCAGTGCTGGGGGCAAGGATGCCATAGGAGAAAAGAGCACTGCACATGCAGCACTTGGCTCATGAGCTGAATGCTGCCTGGTGACTAATGCCTACAGCTGTGTGTTGTACAACATGGGCAAAACGAGATACCAAATAATGTTTGATTAATTCAGCACCATTCTCCTGTGCAGTAAATGAGAGCTGGCTGAAAAAATAAAGGCTTGTGCAAGTGTGTTAAAGGCTTCCCATGCGGGGTGGGTGGGACAGTGACTGCTGGTGTTTCCTATGGGCTGTACTATGAGTGTGGTACGTGGATGGTGAGTTCAGTCTGGGGGGGTTCATGCCCCAAACGTAACCACAGCTGCATCCTCTGCCTCTCCCAGCTACATCCGCTGCTATTACTGGGCAGTCAAAACCCTCATCACCATCGGAGGCCTGCCAGATCCCAAGACACTCTTTGAGATCGTCTTCCAGCTGCTCAACTACTTCACGGGTGTCTTTGCTTTCTCTGTCATGATTGGGCAGGTGAGTGGAGGGGGGTCCCACCTCAGCTGGGAGGCAGGCTCGGTGGTGGGGTCGGTCCGCAGTGTTCCCCATGCAGGGGCTCCTTAGCTGCTCAGCAACAAGGATGCGGTGGATGCCCCCTGTTAGCACACAGCAGGTGTCCTCACTCCCTGAACTGCTTAACCCGTATGAGAGGTGATAACAGCAACTAAACTGACTCTTCCAACTCTCCTTGCCCTGCAGATGAGGGATGTGGTGGGTGCTGCCACTGCCGGGCAGACGTACTACCGGAGCTGCATGGACAGCACCATCAAGTACATGAACTTCTACAGAATCCCCAGAACAGTCCAGAACCGGGTCAAAACGTGGTATGAGTACACGTGGCATTCACAAGGCATGCTAGGTGAGAGCCTCTCGGAGGGCCACGTCGTGCTCAGGGAGCCATCATCACGTTCCATGTGCGTTTCACTACGCTTGCTTTGCTGCAATCTAGTTGTCAAAGAGCAGCCAAGCAAACAGCACGATGGGTTTGGAGCAGGGGAGGCTTATTTGATTCTTTATCCCTATAGATATATATGATACATATGGTATAGTGTATGGGCTTGCACATGGGCTGCCAATGGGATGCAGAGCCGTGGTGTCCGCTCCAAGACTCACCCATCCCCATGCAGTGATGGGTGCTGAGCTCCTTGGGAAAGTGCTGGAAATAGGGTTTTCTGTTCTGCATCTCACAGATGAGTCTGAGCTGCTGGTGCAGCTGCCGGACAAGATGCGATTGGACATCGCCATCGATGTGAACTACAGCATCGTCAGCAAAGTGGCCCTCTTTCAGGTATGCCTACAGGGTGGGCTCTGTCCCACGGTGCCTGGCTCCATTGGCATGGGCTGACTGCTGTTGGCTCCATTTGGGCTCAGGGCTGTGACAGACAGATGATCTTTGACATGCTGAAGAGGCTCCGGTCTGTGGTCTACCTGCCCAATGACTTTGTCTGCAAGAAGGTACCGAGATGCTGCGTGGGATGGGTGTCCCATTTCTGGGCACCCCGCACTGCATCCATCTCTGTTACAGGGGGAAATTGGCCGTGAGATGTACATTATCCAGGCAGGACAAGTGCAGGTGCTGGGGGGACCCGATGGCAAAACTGTGCTGGTGACACTGAAAGCTGGATCCGTGTTTGGAGAAATAAGGTCAGCAAAGCACTGCTGGGGGGATGCAGCCCTCTGAGGGGCCTTGGGCACTTAGCATCCTGCTTGCCTACCTATATATATATGCAAGGCTCGTTTAGACTGCCATATTAAAACTCCAGATGGGCGGGTGGGATTTTATGTAGTGTTTTGTTCTTCAAAAACGAAGCTTGGAAAATGTCATTGTGGGTAATAATAATTAGACCCTGGGTCCTCCGAAAGAGGGAACCGGAGGCATACGATAGGAAATGGGGAGTTTTATAGTAAGGGTGCTGTGCTGAGCCCCTTAGAATGGCTTCAGTTGGGGGAGCCCACCCAGCCCCAACCCCTGCTATGGGCTGGGTGCCCCACAGCTCACACTGCCCAGGGCCTGGCCATGGCCTGGGGCACCTCGAGGGATGGGCACCCCCAGCTCTCTGGGCTTTGGCTGCAGCAGCTGAAGGTGATGCTGGAGCAGTGCTTGAGTCTCTTGGTGTTCCACTCAGCTTGCTGGCAGCTGGAGGAGGGAATCGCCGAACCGCTAACGTCGTGGCTCATGGATTTGCCAACCTTTTCATTCTGGACAAGAAGGATTTGAATGAGATTCTGGTGCACTACCCCGAGTCTCAGAAGCTGCTGCGTAAAAAGGCCAAGTGAGTGTGGGCTGTGGGATGGAGTTCTGGTCTGAAAGCCACCGGGGAGCTTTCTCAGTTCCAGCTGATCTAACTCTGTGCTGACATCATCTCCCATTCTCTTTGCTGCAGGAAAATGCTGAAAAACAATAATAAACCCAAAGATGAGAAAGGAGGGCCTGGAGACTCACTGATCATTCCCCCCAAAGCCGATACCCCAAAGCTCTTCCAGGCTGCTCTGGCTGCTGTGGGGAAGGCAGGAGGCAGAGGGCACCTGGCACAGCTGCGCTGGAGGCTGAGGCAGCTGAAGGCGATGCAGGAGGCACAGGTCAGAATGGAGAGAGTGAGACGGGCATCTGGGCACCTCTGCAAAGCTTTTGCTAGTATAGAGCCCTTAGGGGGGCAGAACTGGTGCTTTGGGTGCAAGGAAGCCTTGTTGTGCCCGTCCTACCTTCCCTCACCGCAAAGCATGCAGGTTGCATTCCAGCTGCCCTGGGTGATCTTTGAGGTCCCTTCCAACCTGAGCCATTCAGTCTCACGTGGGTGACAGTGGGAGCAGTAGAGCTCCCCAGAACACCAGAACAAGGATCTCCCAAGGCTGATTTTGCCCTTTTTCACTTTTTGTACTCCAGGATCCCAATTTCAGTCCCATCCCACCGAAGTCACCGGTGCACCAGAGGTCACCCACTGCCTCCCCCAAAGCAAGGCCCCCTCCGGGAGAAGAGATATCCTCAAAATCTGCTGATGATTCAGTCACTATCCGTGTGATTTCAACAGCCCAAGAGGATGAAGAGATACTTGCTGCTGAGATCTCAGAGAAAGAAGATGAGAATGAGGAGAAATGAGAACCGAGCTGATGTGGGGGCTGGTGGCACGAGTAGGAATTGGGCACACGCCTTGGGTAGAAGCTTTCAGTCATTAATGATTGCTATGGCTTGGAAATAGGCATCGCTCAGTAGGTGCTGCAGGTGGGCTCTGTCTCTTCTCTGCTTAGACCTTCACCCCACTGCCAATGGAACCCGGAGCTGTATGAGGAGGTGAGGGATGGACACAGCTGCATGGGGATGGGGGTCACCATCCTGGAGGTGTCCCAGAGCCATGGGGATGTGGCACTGAGGGTCATGGTTTAGATTGGCCACACGCATTGGTGATGGTCAGACTAGATGGACTCAGTGGTCTTTCCAAGCTTCATGACGCTGTGATTCAAAGCTCTGTGCTGTGGAAGCCTATTGTATAGAGCATCTGTGTGCACATTCCCTCTAAGTATCAGACCTGAGATCTTGTGGAGGGACAGCCCAGAAGAAACGGCTTTTTACATCTCTGAGTAGTTAATGAGTGCCTGCTCAGATAAAACACGAAAGAGTTTTTCACCTCCAAAGCTGAGTCAGCCGAGGGAGAACAACAAGACTTGTCTGTTGGACCCAAGGTCGTCACAAGCAGCGGGAGCGTGACTCATCTGGAAAGGATCTGGGCTGCGATCCGGAGGCAAGCACAGGCTGAAATCACCATGGTGAGTGCATGGGGGGACCCCCCCGGCCTCACACTGCCAGCCAACAGCTCCTGGAGAGGGGGGAGAAACCCAAACATTAAGGAACTCCAGCATGCCCCATGGGTACCCGCTGCCCTTAACATCGCAGAGGAAACCCCAACCTCCTGCCCGCCTCCCTTCGCATTTTGTGCCCTCAGCTATTTGCACGTGGTTCCCTGCTGGGTAGAAGCAAAGAGCTCGGCGGTACAGAAACAGCTCCATAAACAAACCAGGAAACGTGGCAAAGTCAGGCTGATGTGCTGCTGCGATTTGATATGGTTTAGTGGAACAGTTGACATTGGTAGCGCTCTGTAACAGCTTTCATAATGCACCCTAATCTACAATAAACACCACTTAGATTACCGGTCATTTTCCTTGGATTTATTTCAGGATTCCAGGTTTCCTATGGCTGGAAGCAGATCAGCATGGGAAGGCAATGCAGAGCTCTGCTAAAAGCAACACAGAAATGCTTTGGGAAAGGTTTATGCTCTGTTGGAGTGGAAAACAGCCTCCCAGCTTCCTGCAGGGCTCAGATAGGAAGATGGCAGAGGGGTGGAGCAAGATGATCTTTAAGGCCCCCCCAACCCAAGGCATTCTATGATTCCATGAAGAAGAGGGGAAAAAGCCAACCCACAGTGACTCACATGTTTCCCAGCATGTTTCAGACGTCCTGTAATACTGCTGGGACAAAACTTATGCTTTTTTTTATCATAGAATCACAGAATGCCCAAGGTTGGAAAAGACCTCCAAGATCATCCAATCAAACCATCCACCTGCAAACAGTACTTCCCAACTGATTCACATCCCTCAGTGCAACACCTCAACCTTTCTAGAGCACCTCCAGGGACAGTGGCTCAACCACCTCCCTGGGCATCCCCATCCAGTGCCTGGCCGCTCTTTTGGAGAAGAAACGTTCCCTAACATCCATTCTTTTCCCTGATATTCAGCCCTTTTCCCGATACCCAACTTGCTTCAGTCCCCAGAAGGAGGGAAAAACAACCCAGAAAGCTTTCTGAAGTGACAAACGCTTGCATGAGGATTTGAGTTTTCAACACATGGCATGAGAAGATAATGGAAACAGAACTGGTAATTCTGGAAGCACATGAAGGCTTAAAGCCATCCTCCACTGGACCTGTTCACGGCTTTAATGCTTTGGAGATTATTCCCAGGTAATAATTAAGGTCGAGGTGGGGTTGGGCTTCCAGCCCGTCTCCCTTTGCCATGCAGGGCTGTTGGGACAGGGCAGCTCCATGTTCATCCTGCTGGCTGGGGGCTGGCCATCAGCCATCCCACTGCTGCACTCCACAGCTCCTTTGCTACACGTGCAACGGGCTCTTTGTGTTGGTTCCCTTCACTGTGTTTCTTTTCAGCTTTCACTCACTCCATTTTGATGTTGGCCGAGCACTGCATCGATCCACAACGAGATGCTCTAATAATATTAATGCAGTATATGGGGATGTGTGTGTGCAGCCACCCGTTGCCAGCCCAGCACTGATAGCTGTGCTGGAAATCCTGCATTGCAGTCTTCTTGCTCGCTTCTATTCCCCTCATTTCAGCCATTAATCAGAGGTTTATAACCCAATGCAAACACTTGTCTGCTTCCCTTTCCCTACAGACAGAGCCTGGGCAGGTATCTTCTCTATTTATAGTGAGAGCAATCTTTTTAAAAGATTAAGTGCAATTGCAGGTTAATCGCCGATAAGGTTATAACGAAAGTAAAAACAAATAAGCAGGTTTGGGGATTAGACCTGGGCCTGAAAGAAGTTGCAAGATAAATGGAAAGTCCCTTTAAGTGGCATTTAATTATGAAGCTTGAAATAAAATGGAACATTTCAATCTCGAAACCTGGAGGTCTCAGCCAGCACAACACACTTCTAAGTCCATGAATACTTTCTGCCTATGTGTTTTTTCTGTTGCATGGATCTGCTTAGAGGCAACGCTGCAGTCCTGACCCCGAGTCCCACTCGGTGTGAAGTGGAGCTGAGCGATGCCTGCTGTGCTCTGCTGGGATGGGGCATCTCAGCTGCAGTCACTTGGAATTTACACCCTGAAATAAGGAGTGACCTTCTTCCTTTGATAGGATCGGAGAATCGTTCAGGTTGGAAAGGGCCTTTAAGACCACCTAGTTGACCTACCAATACTGCCTGCTAAGCCACATCCTTTTTCTCATCCTTTCCTCATCTACTTCTCATTTTGGGATGAAAATTTTCAAGTGTAGTTTATTTCCAGTGCCTCGGGGAGATCTGAGCAACATCCAGCAGGTTGGCTTTGAGTCATCGGAAGAATTACATATCCACGTTATTATTTCACAGAGTTTTCCCCCTTGTGGAGGATGCTGGATGTGTGTGAAGAGCTGGAAGTCAAAGGGATGTGGCTGGTGGGCATTTTGGGGAGGGGAGAGGGGGGGTTGAGGTCAGATCTGGGGAGCTTGGAGGTCTTTTCCAACCACTATGATTCAATGATAGGTTGGGCAAAAGCAACCAGAAAAGAGTGATAGATGAAATAGAGGGGCTGTTGTATAGAGACATATTGCCAGCCCTGGGCTGGGACCCGCTGGGACCACATGGCACAGCACAACATGGCATGACATGGTACAGGATGGCATAGGATGGCTTGGCATAGCATGGGATAGGGTGGCATGGCATGACATAGGATGGCAAGGCATGAAATGGCGTGACATAGGATGGCATAAGATGGCATGGAATAGAATAGCATGACATAGGATGGCATAGAGTGGCATGGAATAGCATAGGACAGAATGGCATGGAATGGCATAAGATGGTACAGCATAGGATGGGGTGGGATAGCATGCTGTGGAATGGCATAGGGTGGCATAGCATAAGATGGCATGGCATGAGATGGCCTGGCATGGGATGACATACGATGGCATGGCATAGGATGGCATGACATGGGATGGCACAGGATGGCGAGGCACAGCATGGCACAATATAGCGTAACATGGCACGGCACAACATGGGATGGCATAGGATGGAATGACGCGGCACGGCTCTGTCCTAGCACAAGGTGGAGGAATGAGCAGCAGCCTGATGATTGGCTCAGCCCAGATAAGAGGCTCCTTTGTACTGCAGAAATGCTGCTATCACGTGCAGATCTCTCTGCTGCCATGGTTACTGCCTGCTGCAGTGCATGCAGCACAGCGGTGTGACCATGTTGAGCTGGGACATGCAGCATTGGCTCTGGGTCCTCCTGCAGCACTGGGCAGCGTCCCATCACTTTTTACACGAAGGTTCTTTTCATTAAAGTGTTTTCCTGTGCGCTAATTACGTTGGTTTTCCTTCTGTAAATGAGCCCGATATGATCTGTGTGTCTTGGCAAACAGCCTCGAGAACAGTAACCAAAGCCTTTTTGTTTGATCGCTGTTTGCTTTGCAAATCTCCCTGCTCTCACCGTTCCTGGCTGCTTTCAGACAGCCTGCACGTGCGGGTTGATGGGAGGGAAATGGGGCTCTGTGTCATTCCTTCTGCAGGAACAGGAAAGGTTTGGGTGTTCCTGAGACCCTGGGGTCAGGGTGAGGGGATGGTGGATGGCTGCACTCAGGGAGCAAACCTGCTCCCATCTGAGCACAGTTATCTGCGGAGGGAGAAAAGTCCACCTGTCCACCCATCTGAGAAATAGGTTGTGTCAGCAATTTGCAGGGCCGGGCTTTAATCTGCTTTTAAGGCACCGGCAGACGGGAGCAGAGGGGACGTCGCCTCCGTTGCAGACGGAGTTGCTCTGCAGCAGCCGCCCTGGGGACCCTTTGGGGAGCAGGCAGTGCCATGCATGCGCTGGGTGCTCTGGCTGCACTCTCAGTGCTGGGCTGGACCAAGGGCAGCAAACGGCGGAGCGTGGCTCTGCAGAGCACCAGGGGACTGCCAGGAGCCAGGCGGTGGGCAGCAGGGCCCGGCCCCCAGGTGAGAGGTGTGGGGTGGGAGCGATGGCAGTGAGCCGCAGTGTCCATCCATCACCATGCGGCTCCAGGTGCGGGTGTAGGGCTGTGCATTATATATGAGAGGTGTGAATAATGCATGGCAGGGTAAGTTTGCAGGCCGAGCAGTTGGGAGGCGACGGAGCTGTGCCATAGCTCTCCCTTTCCAGACGGGCACAGGGTGAGCACAACAGCGCTGCTCTTCCCACAGAGGCTCCTATGGCTGTGCGTCCCTGTGGGATTCAGCGCTGAGCAGCCAAGCCACGCACTCAGTGTCCCTTAGTGGCACGGCTGCTGACATCAGCCTCCAAACTCAGTTCCCTAAATTATTCACAATTACTGCTCGAGCGTCTCCTCCAAAACCAAACGTGCTTCTGAGGGCACTAAAAATAGCTTCACTGAGGATGGGATGCCCTTTTTTAAAGGAGACCGCTGCCATCCTTTCTGCCTCTATTTGCACCCCCTGGCCAGGCAGCTGCAGGCTCAGCTCTTGGGGAGAAGAAGGGCAGGGATGGGGCCAGGCCCTGCAGGGACCCTCCTGCTGCAGGAGAAAAAGACACAGCTGCTGATGTTGGGTGGGTGAGTGAGGGCAGCTCCGGGACACCTGAGTGCTGCCTTATCTCAGCATCGCTGCCTGCGGGTTGGGTTAATTCCCACTGTGAACTTGGAAACGAGTACAAATTTCTCAGGAGCACGCTAAGACTTAATTAAAACTCGTTAAAGAGCTTAGATGGCAACGAGGGACTGTGGGGTTTCGTTAGCTGCTCCTGTGGGCTCAGCACGGAGATCCCCTCGCCGGGGCTCTCAGGGAGGAGTGGAGTTACAGCACTGAGCTGCCTTATCATTAATTGCTCTCTGGGGATGCATTCTCACTCCATCTGATGATCCTCCCGCTGGGAATTTCCTACAGAGAGCACCCAGGTGTGCCCACGCCTGCATTGCTGCCATCAACTTGCTGGAAGGGAACGGAGGGGGAGGTTAAACTTTTGCCAGGATATCGTATTTTCCCTCCATCTCCCCGGAGGTGTTACAGATGTAGGTTAAATATTTGCTTGGGGCAGAGCAGACTGCAAATGCAAAGGGCCCCCATCGGCACAGCGGTGCAATCAATGGGGCTTCCCTCCATCCACACTCGTGGGGAAGTGGGGGGGGAAATGGCAATGAAACCGCCTGGCTGAGCAGATCCCTCATTGCATCCACATGCACAGGAGGTGGCAGCGGGGCTGGCCGCCCTCCTGCTGCTCTCCCAGCGCTCATTGATCCCGGGCCGGCATTCGGATGTCTGTTCCCAGGCTGGCAGCGAGGAGGGATGCTTTGCAGGCGGGGAAAGAGCTGCTCTAAAAGGAAAGGCAGAGCCCGCGGCGCCGCGTTGGAACGTGGAGAGAAAGCAAAGGCAGCACGCAGTGAGCTGGGGCTGGAAAGGGGGGGCAGCCCTATTGCTCACAGCGCCCGCCGTGGGGTGATAGAGGGGCTGTTTCCAATGGCAAAGAGCCCTGAGGGTGGGGATTTCCACGCTCAGTCCCGAGTACCATCTTTAGGATGAGCCCCACCGGCCCGGTGGGCACCGAGATCTCCTGGTGCATTGGGGTTCCTGCTTTGGGAGCCGTCCATCTCCCCTCACCCATTTAGTCTCTCCTTGATGCAATTGACGCAACGTACGCCCGCTGCATAATTGCAATGCCATCAAAAACCTGAAGCATTCAAAGGACAGGAAATGACTTAACGCCCAGAGCTATTTGCATAAACATTATTTTGCCCTCACAGCTCGTAAATTAAGTCAGTGACAATACGACATTAGAGTCGCTGCTGGAATGCTTACAGTCACCTCGTGTCCGCCCGTGTCAGCGCTGAACCAGCGGCACGGACATGGGGAGCCCTGCGTGAACACCTACAGCACCCACAATGGGGCTGTATAGGGCCATGAGGGGCCGTGTGGGGCTGGATAAGGCTATGAGGGGCTGAGAGGGGCAGATCGGGGCCGTGTGAGGCTATGTACAGCTGTGTGGGGCTGAGAGGGGCTATATGGGGCTCTGTAGGACTGAGAGAGGCTGTGTGGGACTACGAAGGGCTGTAAGGGGCTCAGAGTGGCAGAGCTGGGCTACGTGGGGTTGAGAGGGGCAGTGCGGGGCCGCGCATCCCCCAGGCACCGCCGCCCGTCGGGGGTCCCGGGCGTTACCAGGGCAACGAACCGGGGCGGAGCAGCCGGTGCCGACGCCCGGGTGGGCGGGACCGGGGCGGGGAGCGGAGCTGCAGCGGGCGGCCGGTGAGCGGCACCGGGAGGGTACCGGGAGCGGGCGGGGCCGGGCCGGGCTTCCCTTTGTGTGCGGGACGGCGGTGGGCGGGACCGGGGTGCGGAGCGGGGACCGGAGGGCTTTGCGAGGTGCCGAGCCGCTCTCCCCGCGGCAGCCGAGGGGTCGCGGAGCCGGGGACCCCCCGTGCCATGCCGGCAGCCCGCCCGGGCCGGGAGCTGCCCCTGCAGCGTGAGTACCGCACGGCTCCGCGGAGGGGCGGGGGGAGGAACCGGCAAGCCCGCATTCTTCGCATTGCTGCGCGGCCGGGGAGCGGGAGCGAGCTGCAGAGCTGCAGGGGCGTGGGGTGCCCTGCGGGTTGCGCGTCCTGCTGCTCGCCCTGCTGTCGGTCTCCTTCGGGCCTCAGCCGCCCCGCAAAGCGATCTTTGGGGCGGTGCAGGAGGGGTCCGCCCGCTCCGTGGGCTCAGGGGTGGCTGCCGGCCCGGCGCTGCCGCCGCCGTCCCTGTGCGGGGCCGCCCGTCCCCGCTCAGCGCTGCGCTGCCGCCCGAGCGGAGGGAAGGAAGGGAACTTTTGAGCGGTGCCCGCAGCTGCTCCGTGCCGTTCCCTTGCAGAACCACCTCGCCAGCACTTTTTTTTACTGGTGGCATTAAAAATAGATAGATTTTTTTTTCCCTGCAAGCCGGCGAATGCGGGATTACACAACAGCCCGGACTTTTTTGACCTTTGCCGTATTCCTCTCTTTCCTCCTTCTGGGTTTTCCTTGAGCTGGAAAAGCCCCAGCCCTTTGCATTCAACCTTGAGACACCAGGGCTTTGCTGAAGCCCACCCAGCGCAACGACACCGACGTGTAACGGGCAGAGCCGAAGGCAGCCGGCTGAATTCCTCTTGACAATAGAGGGTGGGGATGTGGGACCGTCCTCGCAGCGCCTGTGCGATGTGGGTGTCCCGGGGACGTGGGGCTGGTGGAGCACACCCAGTGGGATGGCACTGGGAGGCCACGAACCCAGCAGCACATTTCACCCTGCAGGTCTCGCTGGAGGACGGCCAGCAGCCGGCCCTGCCACGCACCACGGAGGAACCACCAGCGTCCCCATGTGAGCCCACCGTGCCAGGGCAGGCAGCCTGCACCATGAGCCTGGAGAAAAGCGGTGAGGGGAGCACGGACGCAGCCAGGGCTGAGGGATGGGGCCGTGCATGCAGTGTCTCCAGCCGGTGCTCCGGTGCCTTCCTGAGTGGTGCCTGGCCCAGCTGGGAGGAGGCAGTGCTCACCGGGGGGAGGGTCTGCTGCCTTCAGGTTTGGGTTTGGTATCCCTTGGCTGGAACATCCCTTTGGTACGGGGAGGAGGCGGGCGCTTGAGCAAAGCTGTGCATGCAGCCCCAGGCAGGAGAACAAACCCCCCCCTGCAGTCCCTTCTGGAGGAGCACAGATTCCTGGCTGTCCCTCTTTGCTGCCTCTTGGCTTGAAGAAAGCACAAGTCCCCACAGCTGTCAGTACCTTGGGACGGCTGACACCCTGCAGCACGTGTGTGAAACACAACTGACACACGGCATCAGCCCGCCTGCAAGCAGCCAAGAGGCTCCCAGCATCGCCCTTTGCCTTCCAACCTTCGCTTTCCAGGCAAGGCAGGGAGCAGCCCAGATCCATGCTGCTGGTTCCACCGGCGCTGCATGGCGGTGAGTCAGTCCAGCTCGTCCCCTGCTGGAACCACCGAGCAATTTAAGGCTTCGTTTGCAGAAAGCTGTGTTTAAACTCGTGCTGCGAAGGTCAGAAAGTCGCACTCAACAAGCAGTGCCACCATTTGGGTCGCCCGTGTAATTTGAATTTGGCTTCCATTACGCTGCCGTGTTCGGTGACGCAGCCTTTAATAACACCATCCCATGCTGTTTTTCCACTGGCACCTGCTCATTCAGGGGCAAAAAAAAGGCTGTGGTGCTGAGGGGGTGAATCAGAGGCAGCAGTGGGGCTGGGTGGCTGCACGTCCATGCAGGGCAGCCCAGGCTGTGCCGTGGGATGCCGGCATCCCTCCGTCTGTAACACGGGCACGCACTGGTGTCACCGCCCTCCCACTGGGACCCTCAGCACCGCTGTGCTCCTGTTGCTGTCTCCCTTGGGTCGCAGGGTGCCTGTGTCCCCCTGGGGCTGGCTGACCCCGACCCTGCTGTGCTCGCTCCTGCCGCAGGGGGTCGGTTTTGCAGTGGGAAGCGTGCCAGCCTGCCGGCCCAGCGGCCCTTCCCCGTCATCCAGAAGGTGGTGGCATCCATGGCGCACCTGCAGGAGGAGAAGCTGCGGCTGCAGGAGGAGCTGCTGGCTCTGCAGGAGAAACTGGCTGCCCGAGAGAGCGAGGAGATCGCCATCTCTGTCCAGCTGCGAGGGCAGGTAGGGGGGCTTTGGGTGCACTCTGTGCTTCCAGCTGCGGGTTGTGATCTGTAGCATGAAGGCTCAGGGTGCTCCAGCTGTCTGGAGTGAGGAGCAGAGCATGTCTGTGTTGGTGCTTGCTGTGCTGCTGTGGATGGGGGCTGGCCTCAGTGCTGACCCCCTAATGTTCCTCGTGCCGGTGCAGACACAGCTGTGGATGTGAGGACCTTCCTCATTACAGGGAGATTGAAACCCAGGCTGCTAATAAAGGGATTTGCATGTGGATGTTGTGGAAGCTATTACAGTCAGGTTTGGCTTGTTCCACTGGTGTCAAAAAGGTGGATGTAATTGTCCTGGATCTGGTTGGCATAGTCTGCATGACACAAGCAGGACAGGCAGCTGGTGTGCCGGGGCTGCGCAGCACGGGGTGAACCTGGGCTCCGTGAGCTCAGCAATGGCCGGGCCGTGCCTCAGCCCTAAGCCCACTGCCAAGGAGTCCCTGAGCAGCCTGGAGAGCAGGCTGCAGCCGGAGCTGCCTGAGGAGGTAGGGCACGGGGCTGTGCTGCTGTAGCAGGGCGCTGCGCTGGGGAGCAGCTCTTCTCCTCTATGAGCTTCTGCTTGCTGCGTGGCTGGAGCCTTCCAGCGCTGTGTGTGGGGCGGTGTGCTTTCCTGTGAGGTTTATCGTTGAGGTTCCGGAAGGTGCGGGGACGTGGTTGGGGCTGGAAGCGTGTGGGGAGCACAGCCCCGCGGTGCGCCATTCGTCTGAGCAGGAGGGTGGTGGCTTAGCCATGGCTCCGCGTCCCCCTCCTCCTGCCTGGAGCACCGACGGGCTGTGCTGAGGGTGAGGGGCAGCGGAGGAAGGGTTGAATTGAGGTGCTGGCTCCGGGAGCAGCCTCTGCCCCGGCACACGCAGGAGGTGCGCTCGGGCAGCTCGCCGCGCCGCCGTCTCCACAAGGGAGCGGCTTTTAACTTATCATAATTAATTACAGCACAATGTGAGCGCGTTCGCATTTGTTATAAATCAGCAGCTCCTAAATGACGATCTGCGGAGGTTCAGAAGAGGCTGCTGCCGTTTGCATGGGGGCGACAGCCTCACGCTCACTGCGTCGGGGGTTGGTGCGGTGCCTCCTCGCCTGGCAGGGTGTTAGGAGGGGAATCCCTTCCCGGGGAGCAGAGCGTTGGGGGGCGGCACAGCACAGCTTTGTGCTTCCAGCGGAGCCTCCCCATGTGTGCAGGTTGAAAACCTGAAGGCGAACCTCCGGGAGCAGGCGCAGGAGATCGGCAGGCTGCGCTCGGAGATGGTGAGCTCACCGGCTGCGGGGGGGGGTGAATGGGCTTGGGGGGACTGCTGGGGGGGCTCCCATCACACGCTGACCTTCCGCAGGGTGGCACGGATGTGGAGAAGCACCGGGACCTGCTGGTGGCTGAGAACGAGCGGCTGCGGCAGGAGATGAAGGCGCGTGAAGGGGAGCTGAGGGAGCTGCGGCGGCAGCAGGCGGCGTGTCGGGACTGCACCCACCTCCAGGTGAGCTGCGGGTGACCCGTGGCTGCCGGTGGGGGCTGCGGGTGCCACGGCCTCGGCTGAGCCTGCTTTGGGGCCAGGAGAACGCCGGGCTGCAGGAGCGGCTGTGCCAGCTGCAGAGGGAGGCGGACGAAGCCCGAGCCAAGCTGGCGGAGCTGGAGCTGGAGGTGCAGCAGAAGACGAACCGCCTGGCCGAGGTGGAGCTGCGGCTGAAGGATTCGCTGGCCGAGAGAGCGCAGGAGGAGGAGCGGCTCAGCCGGCGGCTGCGGGACAGCCAGGAGACCATCGCCAGCCTCAGGGCTCAGCCCCAGCAGATAAAGGTGAGCACCGCGGGGCTGTGCCTCCTGCTGGCTGTGCTGCGGTGCCGTGACCTCGGTCCGTAATACACCATCGTCTGTGGGTGCTTCGTGCAGTACATCATCAAGACGGTGGAGGTGGAGTCAGCCAAGGCAAAGCAGGCTCTGTGTGAAAGCCAGTCCCGAAATCAGTACCTGCAGGAGCAGGTGGGGATGCAGAGGCAGGTGCTGAAGGAGATGGAGCAGCAGCTGCAGAGCTCCCAGAAGACAGCAGCTCAGCTCCGGGCACAGGTACGGGTCTGCAGGCACAGCAGTGCAGTGCTGCGAACCAGGTGATGTTGGGACTGATGTGCACGCGTTGTCGGTGCTGCCTTACACCACCGATTCCCCCCAGATTGCCATGTATGAGTCGGAGCTGGAGCGGGCCCACGGGCAGATGCTGGAGGAGATGCAGGCGATGGAGGACGAGAAGAACCGTGCCATCGAAGAGGCATTTTCCCGCGCCCAAGTGGAGATGAAGGCAGTGCACGAGAACCTGGCGGGTGAGGAGGGCGCTGGGCTGGTGGGGCTCACGGGGGTCAGGGCTGTGTGTCTTCACCCCGTGCTGGGGCCACCCACCCTCACCTTGTGCTGCCCGCAGGCGTGAGGACCAACCTGCTGACGCTGCAGCCGGCGCTGCGCACCCTGACCCACGACTACAACAGCCTGAAGCGGCAGGTGCGGGATTTCCCCCTGCTCCTCCAGGAGACCCTGAGGAGCGCCAGGGCTGAGGTGAGTACGGGGTCAGCCCGGAGCCCCTCACCCTGTGTGGTGTGTGGGTGGGTGGGTGGCTGAGCACCGTCCTTCGCGCAGATCGGACAAGCCATTGAGGAGGTGAACAGCACCAACAGGGAGCTGCTGCGCAAATACCGCCGCGAGCTGCAGCTCCGCAAGAAGTGCCACAACGAGCTGGTGCGGCTGAAAGGTGCGTTGGGGCCGGGCTGCGGGAACGGCCGGGTGCCACAGCGGGGCTGATTGATGCTGCCTCTGCTCCCCCAAGGGAACATCCGTGTCTTTGGGAGAGTCCGCCCCATCACTAAAGAGGACGGAGAGGGCCCCGAGGCGGTCAGCGCGGTGACGTTCGATGCGGATGACGACGCCGTCCTGCACCTCCTGCACAAGGGGAAGCAGGTGTCCTTTGAGCTGGACAAGGTGTTTCCTCCACAGGCGTCCCAGGAGGAGGTGGGTGCTGCCTCACGCCACTAACAGTGGGAGGAATGACGGCTGGGGGAGGGCTGGGGGACCGTCCACTGATGCTCTCTGGCCCCCTGCAGGTGTTTCAAGAGGTTCAGGCTCTGGTCACCTCCTGCATCGATGGGTACAACGTCTGCATTTTTGCCTACGGACAGACAGGGGCAGGGAAGACCTACACAATGGAGGTGAATTTACCTGGCTTTGCCTTTCCTCTTCTTGCCTTCCTTGCCTTCCTGCTGCAGTGCCCTGTGTGCCCTGTGTCCCAGTGCCATCGCTAACCCAGGCCGGCGCTGGACCAGTCCTGGCTGTTTCTGCAACCCCTGAGCTTTGCTTCTGCTCAGCTGCATTGGGAAGAAGCCCAACGGGTCATTTCTCTCCCCATTCACCAGGGAACCTCCACAAACCCAGGCATCAACCAGCGGGCCCTGCAGCTGCTCTTCTCTGAGGTGCGGAGCAAGGCGGCCGACTGGGACTACGCCATCAGCGTCAGCGTGGCCGAGATCTACAATGAGGCACTCAGGTATGGCCGTGAGCCCTTGGCCGGGGCACAGCATCACGTGGAGCCCTCGGGGCTCAGCGTTGGCCGTGTAAGGAAGCACCAGTCTGGGTCCTGTCTCCCTTTGAGCCGTTTCTGCTTATTTGGGCTCCCCCCGCTTCCTCCGCTGGGCTCCAAACCCTTCCCCTTGGCCCGGCTCCCCGGCCTCGGCCGTTATATTTAGAAACTGTGCTCTGGGAGCCAAGGGAATGAGAAACATTTTCCTGCCCTGCCTGGACGCTGGGGGCTGGGGGAGTGATGGCAGCAGCCGTAGGGGCTCTCTGACACTGCAGGGACCGGTGCAGGCCCTGAGTGCACATCTGCACTGTGCTGCACCTCTGGAGGCAGCAGGCTCCGTCCCAAAGGGAGCTGGGTGCTGATGGGTTCCCCCTCGCAGGGACCTGCTGGGGAAGGAGCCCCAAGAGAAGCTGGAGATCAAGCTGTGCCCTGATGGCAGCGGGCAGCTCTATGTGCCCGGGCTGACTGAGTTCAGCGTGCAGAGCGTGGAGGACATCAACAAGGTGAGGCAGTGAGCTGGTGGTCATCCTACGGTGTGTTGGTGGCTCTGCAGCATTGTCCCAGGATGGGGGGCAACAGAGCCCAGAACAGGCCCTGGATGTGCTGCAGGGGGCTGGAAATAAAAGCACGGTGGAAGGGGGGATGAGTGGATGGCAGCCTCACCCCCCGCTCACCCTCAGGTCTTTGAGTTCGGCCACGTCAACCGTGTGACAGAGTGCACCAACCTGAACGAGCACAGCTCGCGCTCCCACGCGCTGCTCATCGTCACCGTCCGCGGCCTCGACCGCAGCACGGGGCTGCGCACCACGGGTGGGTGCTGTGCCCCCCGGTGGGGCTGCATGGCGGTGCTGGCGGTGCTGACGTCTGTCTGTGCTCCCAGGGAAGCTGAACCTGGTGGACCTGGCGGGCTCGGAGCGGGTCGGGCGCTCGGGTGCAGAGGGCAGCCGGCTGCGCGAGGCTCAGTACATCAACAGGTCGCTGTCGGCGCTGGGGGACGTCATCTACGCGCTGCGCTCCCGCCAGGGCCACGTGCCCTTCCGCAACTCCAAGCTGACCTACCTGCTGCAGGACTCGCTCAGCGGGGATAGCAAGACCCTCATGATGGTGCAGGTCTGGGTTCCCTGTCCCCCACCCCCTGTGCTCTGTGCCACCTGCTGTGGCTTCTCTCTGCTGGTGACGGGGCCGTGCCTGGTGCAGACGGCGGCCGGGGGCTATCGTGGGGTGATGGGTTAATAATAGCAGCTCCCTGACCCCGCTGAGCAGCAGGGAGGGACGGGGGGGTGACAGTTGAGTGATGTGCTGCTGCTCCCACCCGCAGGTCTCCCCTGCCGAGAAGAACAGCAGTGAGACGCTGTGCTCCCTGAAGTTTGCCGAGCGCGTCCGCTCCGTGGAGCTGGGCCCTGTGTCCCGCAAGACTGAGCTGGTGTCCTGGCCCAGCCAGGAGCAGCTGGAGGTACCCACAGCTCCGCCGTCACCTTTCATTGTGTGCCATCGCTGGAGGCACGAGCTGACCCGGGGCCGTGCCCCATCTCTCCCCAGGGTGACTTGCCGGGATCCTCCAGCCGGAGCCACGCGTCCCCCAGCCCTGGGCTGCCCAGCGGCCGCACCACCTCCATCCGCAGGAAGCTGCAGAGCTCAGGTGGGTGAGGGCGTGGGGGTCCCACTCCGTGATCCTGGAGTGCCCAACCCGCGGCCTTCCATGGGAGGAGGCTCCCAGCAAACTGATGACAGGCTAAGCTGCGTGTGGAGCGAGCTGTGCAGTAATCGGCTCATTAACCGCTGGTTAATTGGCTGGCAGGAGCCTGGTTAGGGCTTCCCCTGAAGTGCCCTGTCCCAGCACAGGGCGGTGAGGGGCCACGTGGGGCAAAGCAGCCGGGGCTGCACGTGGGGCAGCCAGGGAGCGATGCTGCAGGGCAATGCCCGCAGCTGAACCTCTCTTCTCTTCGATTTCAGCCTGAATTGGGCAGCTGTGGCTGCCAGGTGAGTGCCCGCGGCCGGGAGCTGGTGATGGGCTCTGCTTCAGCCCCGCTTCCCAGGCAGGGAGGGCTGCAGGGCTGTGCTGCTCGCAGGGGGAGCTGCTGGGACCGCATCGCTTGGGGCCTCGAGCTGTGGTGGCTTTGCCCCCTGCCCAGCCTGATGCACGTGTCTGTGTCCCCACAGGGAAGCTGAGGCCGGTCCCCGTGTGACACATGCTGCAGGACCCAGCCCCTCGCCCACCTCGGTGCCCCGGCCACCTTCAGAGCTGTGCCCCAGGGTGGTGGCACCCCTTCCTGCCGTGGCACCTCTCACTGTGAGACACGCAGCTCTGTGACTTGCAATTCTTGCTGGACAGATGGCTTTAGCAAGGAGCCTCGCCACCTCTGCAGCTTTGTTTTTGGGACAGCTGGGGTATCTGGCTGGAAGGATCGGGGCTGAGCACTCCCACCTCGCAGTGCTGGGGACACCACGGCTGCAGGAGCAGCGGGCACATGGATGAGGCTTGGTTTGGTGTGACTGTGCCCAGCTCCCTGCCACAAGGTCCCGCTCCACCCCCTGCCCCCCAACCCAGCCTCTTTGGGAGCAGCACGGCCCAGATTCGAAGCCAGAATAACCCCAGCAGCTCCTTTCCCTGTTGGATTCTCATGCCCTGTTGCACGAAGGCGCCCCGGTGCTGCTGCATGCACCCTGCCCAAAGGGAGAGCAGCCGTAGGGCTGCCCCCCTGGCACCAGCAGGGGCTTTGCAGTCTTGAAGGAAGCTATTGTAAAGTGACTGAACCGTTGTCTTCTCAAGAGAGATCACAGTGTGGTCAAGATGAATGTGTTTGCAATATTTATAACCTGTTTACATGGTCTTGGAATGGAGGGAAAAAGAAGAGCAACCTGCAGCCCAGTGCTGTTGGGAGTAGGTGTGGAAGTGGGGGCCGGCAGGGGCACAGAGGGACAGAGGAGCCCCAGTGCAGCCTCTGAGTCAGCTGCAACCATGGGAGGTATGTGCTGCACCTTCCAGCTCCTGGCTCTCCTCCACACCGTATCCTATTAAAGAAAGAGGGAAATAAAAAGGGAAAAATAAGTCTAGTCTTTTGTTAAGATTAGATGTTTCTATGTATTTTAATAATATATATATATATATCTCCCGTTTTATAACAAAACTTATTTTAAATAAAGCATTAAAGCCATTCTTCCTGTGCTGCTGTTACTTACCCCGGGGCTCCATGCCCTGCCCCATTGGCTGTTACAGGCTGGAGCCCACTGCCTTGAGCGCTGCCAGCACTCAGGTGTGGAGCAGAGATGTGTCAGGGAGGAGGACAGGCCACAAGCTGCTCTCAGGGCTGGGACCTGCCCAGCAAAGCGAAACCTCCCACGGGCTTCCTGCAAGGTGCTCGGGGAGTGCGGCTCTTACTCACGGCAGCCACTTACTCACAGCAGCCTGGTGGCAGGAAGGGTGAGAACGTGGCCCTGAGAGACAAGAGCTGGGGAGGAGGGGAGGAGATTGAGGCACGTAACACCGCTTAAAAACAAAAGGCTTACAAACGTTTTAATACAATTTGTGATAAGTTACATTTCCTAGAGAGCAGCTCCAGTGTATAAAAGGAGGAGACGGGGCCGGAGGAGCAGCGGGAAGCACCAGCAGGAACCTCTCTCCCCACAGGACAGAAGAAAGAGGGGCAGGAGGTTCTGATAGCCGTTTATTAGGGAAAAGGAAGTCCGAGCGGTGCAGTGGATGCAGAAAGACGTCAGTCCGTGTCCCTCTGCTCCTCCACCATCACCCCCAAAGGCAGACGCGTATGACAAGTCCTAACCGAGTCCTGTGTGCCAACAGATCCAGGCGGACCTCAAGTCCATCTTCTGTGGCGCAGGGTTACCTGCAGGGATGCAGAGAAGCTGGAGGACAACTTCCCCTCACCGTTATTGGCCCTTGTGGCTACACCACGTGCAGCGGTGCAGTGTCCTGGCTCACGTGTTTTGCAGCAAGCTACAGGGGCTGGTCCCAGCTGCCTGGGGAGGAGGGTAAGTCCTTTCTGCAGGGCCGGGGCTCTTCATCCCACAGCTGGCTCTACTGGGGAAGAAGCTGCAGTCCTCAGCGTGCTGCACAGGAGCAGACCTGGCCGCCAGAGCCAAGTGGCAAAGAACCAACAGCACAAATGGGTGAAGGAGAAGTGGCAGCAGGCCTGGAGCCCTCCGCTCAGGGCAAGGTCAGCACACAGACGCAGAGTTTGATGGTGAAGGTGAAGAGCTGAAACGAAGCTGCTCCACAACAGGGACTTTTTGCAGCCAGGTCCCCTCGCGTCGCTCCACTCCAGTCTTCCACCTGCCCCCACTGGCACTGCTTCTGGACAGGCGGCTGGCCACGCAGATCCGTGTTCCCTACGGTGCCGTGGGGAAGGATGAACACGCAGAGAGGTGCAACCCAGCCAGACTGAGCACGGAGGGGAGTTTGGCCACCCGTGTTGGCGCATGCGGAGGTGGCAGCTGTCACTCCAGCACAGTCATGAGGAGATGCAGCTCTCTGAAGGCACTACCGTGGCGGCCGCTGAGCCCGGACCTGTTCTTCACAATATTACTGATGTTTTTCAGCTGCTTGTAGCACAGTCTGCATTTATGGAGCCTGTGAAAACAGCAGACACAGCATGAATGCTCACATGGGAGACGTGCCTGTTCCCAAAGTGTCCGAGATTCATCTCAAGCAGGAAAGAAAAATGCAAGCCCTGCAAATGGCCTGACTGGAACAAGAGCACAACTCTGCAGGAACAGCAGGTCTCCAGCCCGCATTCTGATGAAGCAGGAGAATGGCATCCTCACAAGGGCTCTTTCACGCCTGTTTTCCCCTTTGGCAGTAAGGTCTGAGGAGGAAAGAGGTGCTGTTTCCGGAGAGCTGGTTCTCAAAGCAGAGTTACCCTGCGAATGAACTGGAAGCCCAAGGCCTATAGCTGAAAACTCCTGTGCTTTGTGAGGTGAAGGGTGCAGCCACTGGCTGGTTTTACTTCTGACAAACTTGAGCTTTGTTTAGGTATGACTCAATGCACAGACAGAGGGAAAAGCAGTCTTTGGCCTTTTCCTTAGAGCAGGAGGGGTTGGTATTTGCAGACAGAAGGAAAGGCATGCCTGGTCTAGTATCAAAACCTCGAGGAAAAGGAGCAAAGCTCAACTAGGGAAAGGCTGGTTTGAAAGTGAGCGAGTGGAGGTGGGAAGTGCTTACCTCTCCTCTCTGGAGATGTCCACTCCTACAGAAGGTGGTGCAGCAAGTATGTCCGTGATCAGGGGCAGGAATCTCTGCAGAATGAGTTTCAAGGAGGTGCAGCCCGTTTGCACATAGCTGAAAAGCAAACAGAGAATCAGACCCCACCTGAACTTCATTCCTTTCCTACACGCATCCAGATCGGGGGAGGGGGGTAGGGACTCAACCCCCTCCCTCCACCACTTGCAAACAGGTAAGAGCAACGAGTGCTAAGTGCCAGTAGTGTCTAAGTTGGAGCTGAGACCGACGAGCGAGCCTTTTCCCAGGGCATACACCCTCCTAAGTGGGACTTTCCTGCTCAAGAGCAGACACGTCCCGCTGAGGGCACCTGGCAGGATCCTTATAGGAAAGGGTAGAAAACCCCATCTTAAGCAACGTGCTGCCTTCCCACCTAAAGACGAGATTCAAAGCAACCAAGACTGCTGTGGGATTGAATTCCCCTTGTCCCAAGTTAACAGTTTCATTCTCATCAGTGCACAGAGCCCACTGGCTCTACATCTATCTGACCCCTCCTGGCTCCCAGCTGCCTTCACCTACACACTTATACCAAACCTAAACATCCTGCTCCTAATGAGGACTTCCTGCCCACACATTCTTCCCATATCATTTCCTAACACTCACTTGGCCACTCCACTGTTATCTTCCAGGTGCTGTACCAGCATCGTGCTTTAGCTGCTGTGATTTTCCACAAATCTCTTTCAGCCCAGCGGAGCCCTCCTATCAGCACCCACATCTTTCCCACCGAACACACCGTGTTCTCGTGGCCTCACCTTTCGTATTTACTTTGGAGAAGTTTTTCTATTTGAGGCAGAACTACAGTGCATAAATCCAACTTCCAGAGTGACCTGAAAAGAAAAGCATGTGTTGCAAGGTCGGAGCATGAGGTTTTCCAAAGCTGAGCTGACACAAATGAAGTTTTCTGGCATGTAGCTGAGCCCAAGTTTACTGAGCAAGTTCACTACCTCCCCCTTGCGATAGAAAGCAGCAGGTTCTGACATTTCATTTCCTCCCTGCAGAATCACTTTATGAAAGCCCTAAGACTTGATTTTTCTTATGAGACATCATTTACCAACAGACCCTGTACAACCCCAGCAGTCGCTGGCACTGCAGAGCCGGAGATGCGACCACAAGCACAAGCATTTCCTGCTGCAATGGCCAGCTGGACACAAGGCAGGTGCATGTCCTGACACAGCCAGACAGCTCTTTGGTATCCCAGAGATCCAGCACTCACGCTGTTTGGTTGACAATGTTCAAGAGGTCCACAACAACAGACAGGTCGT
Organism: Excalfactoria chinensis; assembly: GCF_039878825.1. Lineage (NCBI taxonomy): Eukaryota > Metazoa > Chordata > Aves > Galliformes > Phasianidae > Excalfactoria > Excalfactoria chinensis. The sequence continues at coordinate 16,266,828 of NC_092835.1, forward strand.
TGGTTGCTACAGCAGAGTCCACGGAGTTCTGAGAGAGAAGGAGAAGAAAACTATTGCAAAGTCTGAACAGGCTGGACTAGTGCAATAAATACCACTTGTCAAAAAAACACAGTAGAAGAAATTGAAAGATTGTAGGTAAGTGAAGATAACCCTCTCCATGTTTCCTTGTGACCTTTCAAGCCCAGCTGGGACACAGCAGCACTTTGCAACACACCCCTGGGCACAGGCACTGTAAGATCCCATCTTTTGTATGGCAAAGTCCCACAGCAGCCAATGGAGCTGCTCCCCTCATGAACCTCAGGCTTCTCCACATCCTTGCCTTGATGTCACTGGTGCTCCACACGGCCCGCACAGTGTCCAGATTCTTGTGGCGGCTGGTGAGCACCATGCACACAGTCTTGTGGCCTTTCCTGATTTGGGACATGATTTCTTCATCCACGAGCTCAGCCTGGCTTTGGTTTTTGAGAGCCTGAAAGTACAGACACCAGTAGAGGAGCAATAACAGGACAGGATGGTACAGAAAGGGGAAGAGCTTTCTCTGCCCTCGGTGAGTGTTAGTTTTGGTGTACAGAGGGCCAAGAGGCCTCCAAGATATAAGAGGTAATGGCTGTCATGAAATAATGCTGTATGTGTAATGGCACACAACAATTTTCTAAATGAATCACTGTCTAGTATTCATTCAGTGTCTTTGTCCCATCCCTTGTGCCCTGGCTTAATAACACATTCCTCTGGAGCATGGACCAACACTGCTGTGTTTGCATCAGCCTGCCATCACTCAAACAGGGGGCTGGCTGGTCCAGCAGCCCTGAGGTGCTAACCCCACAGGAACTGCAAGTTGAAGCAGTTGGGAGGCAGCAGAGCAAGCTGGCAAGGGAAGCACCACGTGAGCAGAAGGAGAGCAGAAGGAAACATGCTCTTTTGCTGCTGTGCTCAGTGCTAATGACTGCAGGCTGCAGAAAGCACCTAAGAGACCCTTCTGCACCTCCAAGAGGAGCCACTTTCTGATGCAACACCAACAGAAATGTCTGACTGAAGATACTTACTGGTAGGAAGTCAGAAGCTTTCAGGCCAATGGGCTCATTTCTGGCTGCAGGAATAACTGATGGCTCTGCCCTGGGCATAGGAGTTGAAGAAGCAATTGGTGGCCTCTGAAATGACTCAGGCTGCAGGAGAAATTGGGACAGAAGTTCTAGCAGCGGGAATATGGCCTTAGTCTCTCGCCTTCTTTCCCCTCAAAACAAATTCTCATTTGCTGGTATAGGTTAGAAGGCAATGAAGTATCCCTTAAGTACACATCACAACTCAGTGAAGGTTTGCAAAGAACACGCAGACACTCCAGCATAAGTGCTGAATGCTGTCACTGTTACTGCCTTCAAAAGTTAGGACAATGGGCCACGGCCAGCCTGAAGGCAGAGAGAGTTCTGAAGAAGCTGCTTGAGATTTTGGCTCAGTTTGAGTGCCTGCAGAAATGAAGCACCTGAGTTCTCTTCAGAGTGCCCTTACTTGAGGTGAAAGAAAAAATATCATCGTATGAGAAGCAAACAAATGCAATACAGCCATTGCCTGCTGAAGGCCCAGCCTCCAAGTCTGCTGCTCAGATAAGCCATGTGGATGGACTAAGAATGAAGCTGCACTGATACTATTTTTTAAAAGAGGAATGAGCTTGATTAAAAATAGCAAACTTCCTAGAATTCACCACCCAGCAGGGGTGTGAACAGCCATTAACAGATCACACTGTACGTACAAGCTCTTGCTTTGGCACCGGGGTTTGGACTTCCACAGGTTGGATAGGCTTCACTGCTTCCTTTGCAGTTACCGGCTCTAGCAAGACAGAAAGAAGTGGGAAGTGGGATTGTTGCTCACAAGAGAAGCTTAAGAGTACAGGCACTGTAAAGCCAGTCTGCAATTAGTGATTACTGCATACGTGCAACTCTTCCTGTTCTAAGGACTATTAACTCCATCCCCACCAAGCTGTTATTTTCAAACTCACCATCCTCTGGGGGGGCTGGAAAGGGCTCGTTGGTATGAGGAGGAGTTCGAGCTATGGAGAAAGAAAGGAAAATAAATGACAGAGTCATCCAAGGCTACAGATTAGTAATAAGTCAGCCTTGGAGCTGGGAGATCTCCAGCAGCTCCACTGATTAGGGCAATCAGTGATACAGCAAGCAGTTATCTTCTCCAGACCTTGACGTTATTGCTGAATTTAGCCAAAGGCTTTTAGCCTTCATGGATGGGACAAAGCTGACTTGTGTAGCTCGCTGCTGAAGAATTATGAAGCACAAGGCACTGTCACAGCAAATCACGTTGGAACAAACATTGACCCCCAAATACACTCATTTACAAAAGTAAATCAAAATAATGACTTCCTTTATACTTTATACTCTTTATGAGTATCTCATTTTCCTCATTAACAGAAAATGAGACATTGTTTTGTGCCTCCTAAACAACAATTAGCACATATTTTACCTTTCCTTCTTTAACAGAGAGGCTGCTGGTTTTACGTGTATCAGAATTCTAAGCAAATAAAAGACCCTGTAATAGAGTGGTGCTATTTAACCCGGACAGAAAGGCTCCATGCTTATAATGGAGCTCTGGATTCTGGGCCAGACTTCAACCAGACATCACTGCATCCAAGTAAAGGGGTAACCCTTCAGAAGTTTACCAGTGTGCTTTGTGGTGCAGAGTCCAAGCACAGAACAGTGAAGTTATCTAAACTCTCTCAGGTGACAGGTGAAGCTGTTATTACAGTACACCAAAGTTCACTGCTGATGAATCAGTTTAGTGCCTACTGCTCTGAATTAGCCACATCACTCAAAAGCACAATAAGCCACGGTACTAACAGATGACATTCTTGGGCTGGAAGATCTCTTTGTAATCCTCTGGATTCTGGATCTCAGCCTTGGATTCCTTCTCATCCCGGTCCTCTTCACTGCTGGGACTGCGCCTCTCACTCTCTGAACTGCGCTTCACCCTGATATGAAAGAAAGAGATGCTGTTTAGGGCCAGGCCCCACACAGACCCTTTTAGACAGAACAAAAGCACTAAGCTCCTTCTTCAAGTTACAACAAAGCAGCTTTCCCTTACCTCTGAGGCTTGCTGCATCTAGTTGAGGGTCTGTCATAGCTGCGACGAAGGGAGGACCCTGTGGGGGTGGGCTGAGCCAGAGGCTCATTGTTCCTGAGCAGCCCATGAGAAACCGAACCTGACCTTGTCACTCTACTGAGATCCACAACAAAGGAAGAGACCGTGCTTTGTGCAAAGGAAACTCCAATCTGCAGAGGCAAAAGATCAAGGCAGTTCACTGAACAGCATGGACCATGTCAGCCTTGCTGAGATCAGGCATGATGATGGAGTGACCCTGAGTGATGGTGCTTGAGAACGTGTCAACTCAGTGCTTTGGCTTTTTCAGTTGGAAACTGCCAATGTTTCATTAAAGGGCTATTCCAAAACATACAGTTTTATCTGTGATTGGTCAAGTTAAGTCCCCCTTCTTTCCTCCACAAACCAAAGATGAAGTGGAGCACAAAGCTCCTGGAAAGAAAAAAAATAGCCCAGAAGCTTTGACTCAGTGCAGGATACACTGCATGGCCTCTTACAGTCCAACGCAGCCTTACAGGTCAGGAGGCCTGCAAGCAGGCAGGAGGATTTATCTCATGTTTTACTACCACCACCTCCCCAGCTCCTCGCAAACCGTGTCTTACCAGCTGGTTGTTGCAGATACATAAATCAGCTACTTTTCCCCAGTTCACTAAGACCACATCAAAACAACGCTCTGGCTCCCAGCCGTACACACGCAGAGAATCCTGGAAGCCTCCATACAAGCAGCAGCCATCCGGGTTGAAAAGAACACACCTGGGAGAAGGCAGATGGAGAATATAGACACAACTTTGCAACGTTGCAAGCTCCCCAGGGCTGTGTCCCTGACTTCACCGAACACCTCCAGCACTATTCTCACTAATTACCCCACTGATCTGGTGAACCAGTTCAAGTTTCTCTCCTCAGCTTTCCCTCTCCTAAAATCTCCAGTCCAGCCCCAGTTTTGCTCTGTGCCTGGTACACTGCGGTAGGACTTTAACATACCTGACCGGAGTAGCCTCCTCTTCAATACAGCTCACAACGTGAAACTTCTCCAAGTCCCAGAAACGAATGGTCCTGTGCACAGGACAGAACAAAAATCACTGCTCATCTGTCCGGAAATCCACTTTAGGATCAAGTATTAAAGTAACCCACCCAAAACTAGAACAACTTCCACTGTTGTGCATGCAAGATTGTGTAGCTAAGATACATAAATCAAGCCCAAGATGCTTAGAGGTTCTAGAAATGTATAGGCTTTTAGAGCAGAACCAGAGCACTGCTTGTTATACACGTAGGATTAGTGAGCCACTCAAGCCCACTGCATTGTTTTCTAGCATGGCAAAAAGCATCAGCAGTTCTGGATGAGAAGGTAAGAGCTCTATATTCTGTACATTACAGGTATGACATGCTGTTGGCTAGGTGACACGCTCTTGTAATGGTTTGAGTTGTGTGACATTCCTGCTTGCCACGTTCCTGAATGGAAAGGCATCAGGAAAGGAAACTTATCAACAATTCCCTTTTTTCTCTTTCCCCTGTCTTTACCTGTCAGAGCTGCCGGAAGCCAAAAGGTATTCGCTGGGATGGAATTCAACAACATTGACTGGGCCAGAATGCCCTGTAAACTCGAACATTACCTTCCCAGCAGTCAGATCCCATAGCTGGAAGAAATCAAGGACAGAGCCAGAAATTGATATGGCATATCCAACTTAGTGAACATGACTAAGTACATTTATTTAGCAACTTCTATTAAGATGACTGCTGCCGTGTTTAGGTATCCCAATTTTACCATCATAAAAACCTGAATTTTCATGAGCACGGTGCCAACTTATCTGCAGGACAAGGGCACTTTATCACACCCCACTCATTTTGGGATGCTCTGAGCCATGGGACATGATCCCCAACAAACACTTGTCCTGGCAAAGCCACAGAGCCCAGCCAGCTGCCTAATAAACAAAAGGGGGCTATGAGGGACTGTTGGTAATTCCTGGTTAAACAAACCAACCAACCAACCAGCAAGTCAAGTATTCCACATAACATAAGGGAGATGTCATAATAAATTACCTTTACAGTGTGATCATCAGCAGCAGAGGCTAACCATTTGCCATCAGGACTAAATCGAAGGCATCTCACTGCTTGTGTGTGACTCTGCAACCAGAAAAACAATTATCCTGTTTTTTAATTTTCTTTTTCCTTCCTTTAGAGGGAATTCTGGCTTTTGTCTTTCAATGCAGAATCAGAGATTCACAAGGCTAGAAAGGACCTACAAGATCATGTAGTCCAGTTGTCCATCTCTTACCATTACTACCACTAAGCTACTAAACCACACATCATAGCTCCTCATCCAGATGCCTCTTGAACACTGCCAGGGACAGTAAGTCCACCACCTCCCTGGGCAGCCATTCCAGTTCCTGACCACTCTCTGGGAGAAAATGTTTCTCTTTACACATAATCTAAATCTCCCCTGGCGCAACTTGTGGCCATTTCCTTGCATCCAATTTGCTGTCTGGGAGAAGCGGCTGACCCCCTCCTCATCACAACCTCCCTTCAGGAAGTTGTAGAGTGCAATGAGGTCTCCCTTGAGCCTCCTCTTCTCCAAACTAAACAATCCCAGCTCCCTGAGCCACTCCTCATAAGACCCCATTGTGCTCCAGACCTCTCACCAGTTTCGTTGCCCTTCTCTGTTTCTCAGAGTCCACAACTCACAGGATATTAAGCACTCACAAGACTAGACCCATCCACACTAAATGGGCATAACTTCTCTTATCTAGACATTTTTGGCATCAGTCTAAGAGTGGTAAATATAGATCTGGTTGAACTAATGAGAATCAGATTTAAGCTAAACAGATTTCTTTGTTAAGACAGATGAGCATGTCAATACATTGGCATCTAAATGGGATTTATATATAACAGTATAGAATTAATTCATAGCTCTTTGGGTAGAAAAAGGCTCCGTGAATAGAATCATGTCAACTGTAGTGGAAATGTCAAGTCACAGCCTGAAGCAGTGATTGAGCACCTGGTGGGAAGGCAGGGTCAGCCCAGGGGAGCTCAGCTGTATGCAGTGTACCTGAGTGACTGGAAGGGGTGGAGCCAGGATCCATCCCTTCCCAGACCTCATTTAAGGGTTGGCAGTGGAGGTAGGGGTATCTCTTGCTGGAGATCCCTTCCTACCTGAGGCCTTCCAAAGGTAAGCAGCTTTTTTTTCCTTCATTTCTGTGGCTGTTGCATCTGGGCTTGTTCTTATTTGCTGTACCCAAAGACTTTGCCACCCTGCTATTATAACTCCATTATAGCATTACATCAGTGTAGTGGGGACTTTGTGGTAATAGCAGTCACAGCATGAAGAAGCACTTACTCATAGATGCTTTCTATCTCTGACTGAAGCCAACCAGACTAAAGCGTGTCAACTCCTGTGATATCCATTTTGTGTTCCCATACAGTTCACAGAGGCCTACAGAGCTTTATTAGACCACTTCACATGCAGACTTTATTTTCATATCAGGAAACTAGAAAGTTAATCACACATGGTCACTATAAGGTTAGTCCACAAACCCAAGACAGAAATCCTTCTGATAATGAAGTTATAATTTTACCTTATATTTGAAGATGCAGCCTTTCCTTCGTACATCCCAGAGCTAGAGGGAGAAAAAGCAAACAAAATATGCTTAGAAGGGTACGTGGTGTATAGTGGGGGTGTAAGAGCCCCGTCAAAACAACATGTCACCAAGCTGACAACACAGTGGAATGAAATCACTGAAGGGGCTGCTGAAGCCCTGCTTGCTCCAGCTACGTTTCCTAGCCTAATTTACCAAGTGAGAATCACTTCTGCAAGGTATTTCCTACTACAAAAGCTCTGCTGCAAATACCAGCCTGCTGAAGCAGGTGCAGTCCATAGTGATGAGTACATCTGTGCTTGCTGACACCAGCTCACAGCAGGCACCTAACCTGAGCCCTGTGGGACAAGTCACATTCCATAACTGAGGAGACACCCTCATGAACTACTACTGGGAAGACACAAGCATGAATTTCACAAGCACTCATAAATACACCTGTCCACACACACAAATGAAGATGTACAGCATCTACCAGCAGCTCAGTACAAGGCACATTCTGGTGCTCTTCATAACAAAAAGGCTGCAAGTAGAGAGTAATCTCTAGAGGAAGGCAAGCTTTACCTTAATATCTGTATCTAAAGAGCCAGATGCCACAAAACTTCCATAAGGATGGAAATCAAGGCTGCAGATGTTTGCTTTGTGACCAAGCAATGTACGGAGAACTGGGAAAAGGAGAAGCAAAGCAGGGAGAAAGAATTAGGAGCAAGTATTTAGTACTTCATTTCACCCCAACAGCATGCAGGAGTTTAGCAAAACCATCCTCACTGCTAAACAAATGTTATACATGGTTTATTATTTAGAATATATACAGGTGATTCTACCAAACTGACCCAAACTTTACCCTCACAATGCACAGAAACAGCAATATGAGGCCCATGTTTGCACAATCATAAAACCATTTGAGTTTGAGGGGATCTTTAAAGGTAATCTAACCCAACTCCTCTGCAATGAACAGGGAACGTTCAATGATCCTAATGAAATCCCTGTCCTCAGGTGTGGAAACTATGAATAGAACTCAGCTGTGACCAATCTGAACATAAGACTAAAAAGGTATGCTTGGAGGCAGCTGTCTGACAGTGTTATCATTCCACTTGTAGTGAAGAGCACAACAATAAATAGGGTGGGGTAGTTCCAGCCTGGAATTGGAAGGGACACCATTCACCCTGTGGCTATTAAATGGGCCCTTTTTGAGTGCTCTGCGCAAGCCCAACTTCTGCCTCTTCATGCTGCAGTATTTGCACGGGGCTCCTTCAACCATCCCTTACAGGAAGCATCCCAGACTGGGAATGGGCACTCAGAGCAGGAGGCAAAGAAAATGGACCAGTGTTTGAGCAAGCCATCAACAAAGCAATGCTCTTGTAATTCTGGAAACCAGAAGGGACCCGTTGAACAGGTACATCTATCTCTGAGAGAAGAACTCAATGTTGAAAAGCAAAAGTTGCTCAGATAATGACAGAGTCAATCTCTCTCCACCACCAGTCATCTGGGACAATATCACAGTTCCCTTGGTACCAATTAGCTCAAGCCAGACTTGGAACACTCACTTGCACAGATGCTGGCTCATAAGCCTACTACTAACTTCAGCCAGATCAGTTAGCCTGCACTGGTAGAGTCAAACTATGTTATAACTGAACTGATTCTAACTGTCTGAATGATAAAAGTGCTCTTTATTATCTATGACACCAGCTGTTTGCCACCTTTTCTCACAACATCCTTGTGGAGAGACTGGCTGCCCATGGTTTGGATGAGCTGGGTGAAGTGCAGGCTGGAGGGCTGGGCCTGAAGAGTTGTGGTCAATGGAGTTAAATCCAGTCAGTTATTGAACATCTTTATTAATAATCTTGAGGGGATTGAGTGCACCCCCAATAAGTCTGCAGATGACACCAAGTTGGGGGGGGTGTGTTGGTCTGCCAGAATGGAGAAAGGCACTACAGAGGGACCTGCATAGGATGGATTGATGGGCCAGGGCAAGCTGTATTAGTTTCAATAGGGCCAAGTGTCATGTCCTGTGTTTTGGTCACAACAACCCCAAGTAACCCTATGGGCTTGGGGAGGAGAGGCTGGAAAGCTGCCTGATGGAAAGGGACCTTGGTGTGCTGATGGACAGTCGGATGAATATGAGTCAGCAGTGTGCCCAGGTGGCCAAGAAAGCCAATGGCATCCTGGCTTGTATCAGGAATGGTGTGGTGAGCAGGACTAGGGAAGTCATCCTGCCCTTTACCTGGCACTGGTGAGGCCTGATCTTGAGTATTGTGTTCAGTTTTGGGCACCTCAGTACAGGAAGGACATGGAGGTGCTGGAGCAGGCCCAAAGAAGAGCAACAAGGCTTGTGAAGAGCTTGGAGAATACGGCCTATGAGGAGACACTGAAGGAACTGGGGATGTTTAGTCTGGGGAAGAGGAGGCTGAGGGGAGACCTCTTCCAATATCTGAAAGGTGATTGCAGAAGAGTGGGGTTGGTCTCAGTGGTTACAGGATGAGGGGAAATGGCCTCACATTGCACAGGGAAGGCTTAGGTTGGATATCAGGAAAAACTTCTTTACAGAAAGGGGTATTAAGCACTGGAATGGGCTGCCCAGGGAGGTGGTTGAGTTGCCATCCTTGGATGTGCTTAAAAACTGTCTGAATGTGGTGCTAAGGGGTGTGATTTAGCAGAGAGCTGTTAGAGTTCAGGTAACATGATCAGGTTGCAGTTAGACTTGATTATCTTTAAGGTCTTTTCCAGCCTGAGTGATTCTATGATTCCACAAGAAATACTTATTAATTTTACAGTATTTCTGCTGGAATCCACTTAAGGGATTCATAGCACTTGAGCAAATTTGTTCTAGGACTTGACAAAAAGGCAATACATAAAGTATGACTCAACAGTTGTCCTTTAAAGGATCAGAGCCTGATGAGTTCACAGCTTTTACAATTCAATAACAATTAGGTCTTTGTCTATTTCTCCCCTTGCGTGGCCATATAAAAACTGAATAAAAAGATTCCTCAAAATGCATTGAAGAAAAAAGGAAAGATGGAACCTAAAAGTGAGAGGTCAGCTAGCAGGAGGACTTGTGTAGAACCAAACAAATTTCCATTCTGATTTCAGAGTTAGAGTTAGGTGTATCCTTTTATTAAGGCTGAAACCCTTAAGCTGAGGCTATGAGTATGACTCATATGCCTTGTTACTCCTGATGTGTAGAAAAATTTATCTGGAATACAGATTTCAGCCTCAGATGAGGTCAAAATCCTGGAAACTACTTTCTCAGCTTCATCTCCACGATAAACGTACAAACTTCTGCTTCAGTGTGCACACAGAGCTTTACTGTTTCAAGTAGGAATTCCACAAACACCCTCTAGCAGTACTGGAAGCTTAGACAAAAGCAATGCTGGAATGTTGTGAGTTGGCATAAACACTGAGCATAAAGATATTGCAAGAATGTATGTACTAATAGAAAACTCATAGCAACATACTTTTGGCAGCTTCCAGGTCCCAGACTCGAATGGACCCTGACTGGGACCCTGCAACAATGAGTTTCTCGTTGGCACTGATCTGTAGGCTCTCAATGGGTGTTGTGTGGCCTGTCAAGCTCTGCAATAAAAACCACAAGTCACAAGCAATGGTTACTGTCACAGATTTGGGCACTGTTTAAGGCACATGATTCACACTCAATTGGAAACTATTTTGTTGGGACCAGCTGGTTGTGCTTTTTTCTCAGCAGCTACCCCCATGGTAGAGCATCCCAAAGACCATCTTGCAGCTAGCACTGTGCACCAATCTTCCATGTTATCCAACTTGCTGGAACACTGACTAACTTTTCAAGGATGCATCAACAGAAATGTGTGCAGCTAAACATTAAGTGCAGATGCCCAGATGAGGCTGACACATGCTTATATTACAGGAATTATGCTATGCAAGCACAATGGCACTCTGCTTATCCTAAGTGGGTCATATAGGTCTCACAAACAGGTTACAAAATCAAAGCAAGCACAAAAGCAGGGCCACTCAAAACCTTCCCAAAAGCAAGGAGCCACATGTTGCTGCCAGCACTGGATGTCACAATGATAACATGGTGACATCATTGAAATATTAATTTGAAGCAAGAGCTTATAATTCGCATGTATGCATTTTCTTTCATCCTTGAGCATCTGAAAGCTTACCAATTATCTAAGACTTTTGAGAAGGCTAGTATTTAATATCAGTGTATGCACTACTATTATAGGCCTTCTGCTCATCAATTAAGCAATATGATTATCCCCTGCTTTACCTCATCCTCACACAGGTCTTTTGAAACAGTTAAGCTAGCTCTGTGCCTCCGCACAGGTACAGAAGTTGGGGATGGCAGCAGAAAGCCGCCTGTTTTGATGGGGCTTTCTCTGGATTTCAAGCACTCCTGCAGTGCTCCAGGGCTGCAACTGTCACTGCGCAGGGAGGGACAAATAGGAATCAAGCTGCAGTGCTACTTAAGTTCCTTTCCTCCCTCCCCGTCCCCAAAGAGCAACCATCTTGAATCTCAACACTATCTCATGAGGTTCACTCTGCCTAGAGAAATCCTTCCATAATGCAGCGTTATTTTGTTAATTAAACAAGTGATGAGGGACACTTGCTCAAGATACTTTTCCAAAGCACCCTCTTGAAGGAAAAGTGATACAGTACAGACAGCTGTTAAATGTGCTCTAGTGGTAACCCTACTCTTTCTAACATGCTGTGCCCAGGATTACTCTTTCCCAGCCTACGGTCAAGTCAGTATTCTAACTTTGTGCTGACAATGAGTGACTGTAGGTCAGGTGGAAATGCATCTTGCCTGGGATGTTTCCTGCAAGGAGGACAAACTCCAAGATGCAAATTCAGCCCCTGTAGCTCACGCTACAAGACAAGCTGACCTCATACAAAGCTATAATTACCTGCAGCGCAGTAACAGAAGGCTCCATATTCATTATCTGAGAAAATACTAGTTCTGTTGGAGCAGAGGGCCATCCCTGATCCTCCTTGGAGCAGCAGCCTCACTGATCACCGAATTCTATCCCAATCTTTTGCTAGCATTTGGCCATCTGGCTTTGCATTGATAAATTCTATTCACAGGTCCCACAGGCTACAACCCAACAATCTCCTCCCTCGTTCCCCACCCTCCCTATCTCAGAATTAATGCTCCCCTCCCCAGGAAGCTGAAGCAGGCCCGCTCTCACCATGACGCAGTTGGGCTTGTTAACTGACCACACGTTGACCCGACAGTCATCTCCTCCAGTTGCCAGCAGCCGGCCCGAGTGCTTCCCCAGGACTAATGAGGACACGTTGCTGCTGTGAGCCACGATCTCTTCTGCAGGAAATGAAGCAGTCAGGATGGTCTGCATTAAAGACTTTCCACCCCATTCCTCCCAAAGAGATTAAAAAAATTCTTCTTGCTCCAGAAAGCCTTTCCGGTTTGCACTGGAAAACTGGCAGCAGCGTGCAACTCAGATAAGAAGTCACACTATTATCTGGCTTCAAACAGTCCTCCTGGGCACTGTCTGCTGTACTTAAGATGTTTGCTGGCCAAGCTTCATGACTCCAGTGCTCACATGGCTTCCTAAAAGCATCTTCTCTCCCCCGCAGCAGTGCAGGAGCTTTTAAAGACTGCAGCAACCTGCTCACAGAGGCCACTTTTCCTTCTGCGCTGAGGTGGGTCTCAGTCAGCAGAGCTGCTTCAGAAGCTGCAATGATAAGCAGCAGTCATGGACTCCTAGAGAAAGGCCTTTAACTGGGAGAGCTGCATCCAACCCCAGAGGGCCTCAGTACAGTTTGTTACCTGACAGAGCAAAAAGCCAGACTCGGCAGAGGGAGAAGTGAAGCTGCACTGTGGCATGGGCTGTGCTAAAGTGAAACACAGCAGTGCAGCTTGCCAATGTGACAGAGGAAGGATGGGCATTTCAAGGGGCACAAAGAAGCAAACGTGGCTGGTATGGAAAGATTGTTAAGAACTGAAGGGCTGATAGAAACACTAGAGTTCTAGGAAAGAAAGCCTTACGATACAAGCGTGTGGCAAAAGATAAGCCAAAGAAGCGCTTTTGCATAGACATCAATTTTTATAATGCATTTTTAAATCCACCCAAATTTTTGGCAAGAGCTTTTGGCAGATGTATTTACTAATTTCTTCCCTTGACTGCTCTCTTCTTTGGGAGTTTACTGCGTTTGCAGGCCTAATAGGTATGAAATAGAAGAGGAGGCTCAGGGGAGGCCTCATTGCACTTTACAGCTTCCTGAAGGGAGCTTGTGATGAGGAGGGGTTTGGCTTCTTCTCCAAGGCAACAACCAGGGCCCAAGGAAATGGCCACAAGTTATACCAGAAGAGGTTTAGATTAGACATAAGAAGGAACTTTTTCTCTCAGAGAGTGGTCAGGCACTGGAATGGCTGCCCAGGGAGGTGGTGGAGTCACTGTCCCTGGCAGCGTTCAAGAGGCACCTGGATGAGGAGCTATGAGAGATGGTTTAGTGGCTTGTGGTAGCAACGGTGATCTTGTAGGTCCTTTCCAACCTTGTGATTCCATGAAATTAGTTGTACAAGGGCCAGGCAGCAATCAGTTCAGCTCCCCTTGGAGTTGCTCTGGTGGGAAGGGCGATATGACTGAGTAAAGCACACCACTAACCCAAAGGGCCATCAGGCAGCTGCAGCAGTAATTACAGCTGCTTTGATCTCCGGCTCTGAGTGTTTTTCTGAAAGCAAAACTGTGCAACTTTCACTTCAGCTGGAGGAACACCTTTCAAATTACGCAGGTAAATGGGCTGTAAATGAGATGAGCCAAGCTGAAAGTACGTGTGCTCTGTGTTGAAAGACCAATCTTCCTTAGGACAACACTAAAGAAGGTATGTGTGCAAAGAACCAAAGGCAACAAGCAGTACAATTAGTACTGAGAGACCGACTCACTCATAAGAAAGGAAAGTACAGATGCTGAGCACTGCTGTTACCAACAGGGATGCATTAACACCCTGTGCTTTTCCTCCTCCTGGTTTCATTCATTGTCATACAGTGGATGGTTAAGTGTCACTGCTGAGGAACCAACCCCTGTCCACAGGGCCGGGCTGTGGGCCCTCTCCTCACCCACAGGGCCTTTTCTCCGGGGCACAACGACACCGAACCCCCCACCAGCACCAGGGGTTCTCAGGGTAGAGCAGGGCGATCTGGTGCCGCAGGTTCCCATGACGGCAATTTCAGGATGACAGCACAGAAATCTGCCTTTCTCACCTGGGCTCAGCGCCACCTCCCAGCCCCGGCCGCCAACCCGGCCCGCTCCCTGCAGCCGGTTCCCCCGCGGCCCCCCCGCCTCCCGCCGTCACTCACGCAGCTTCCAGGCCGTCTTGGTGACGACGGCCGTTGCCATCTCCCGCCGCCGCCAGGCTCCACGCCTGGGCCCGGCTCGGGGCTCGACCCCTTCTCTGTCCTAGCACGGCCGCTTCACCCGCAGCTCCGCCGCCTCCGGGCCTCTCTTCGCCGCCGATCCCCGTGGCGCGGCCTGCGGGAGCCGGGAGACCCGCGGAGGTCCGGTCGGGAAGGCCTCGATGCCTCCACCCGGCCCTACTCGCCCGTCCAGCCCGGCGCCTGGCAACCGGGCCCTGGCAACCGGCCCCCAAGCGCCAACCTCGGTCACGCCACGCCCCCGCTCGGCTTCCGCCAATCGGAGCCGCCCTTGCTCCTCCCGTCTCCTAGCCAATCCGCGGCTCCGCTCTGTCCCGCAGCGCCGCCGCGCCGTGCGGTTGCCAGGATTCTGTCAGGCTCTCGACCAATGGGAGACGAGAGATGGGAGGTTGTCATAGGAACCACAGAGCGGCTGACCATTCGCAGCGCGGCTTCTTGGAAAAGCCTTTCTAGTCCAGCCAATACGGAGGCGCGGAGCTGGGCTGCTTCCTGAGCTTCACGTTTGCGGGCTGGAACTGGGTGATGTTGGAGGTGCTTTTGAAGCCAGGCCGTTCTGTGATTCAATAAGAGCTTTCTGTCTATGTGACCCTAGCAGCTTTGGGGTCTTGCATAAATACCAGCACGTGGCAACACACTAACTGGGTGCTGTTTCTTGGTATCAAGGAATGATTATTAGCCAAGAAAGCGGATTGTCTGAGACAGCAGGTGGTACAAGTTCATTAAAACCCCATTGAATTCCAGAGAGATGCACAAAGACTGAGAGCAGAACCTGATGAGGATGCAAGTAGGAAATCCTCTCCACCATCTCTAAGGCTGCTTTTAACTGACTCCAGCCCCAATTCCCAGTGTCTGATCTGAAGGAACGAAGAAGCAATCAGGCATGACCGAGGTGCTCTGCCAGCCGAGGGTCGTTGCGCAGTTTCTCTTCAAGAGCGAGGTACTTCTGTGGCGCTGTCTGCTTTTCCCTAGGACAAGAAGGGGAATTATCAGAGGGAAGCTGCAGCAGGACATGGAATGTTTTACAGAACAGCTGCACTGCTCAGGAACTAGGAACGCTGACTGGTAAACCTCCCTGTTCCCCTGGGTGCTTTTCAAGTCATCATTCCCAGTTACCTTTCGAGTCTTAGTGCTAGAATGTGGATACGAAACATGGTTTCAGAGTAACCAGCGAGGAAGTCAGCCTCCTCCTTCTCACTGAGCTGATTCTGCTTTGCTTGAAACTGCTGGTTCTTCTTCTGCAGCTCTTCTACCTCCTGTTGAGAGAGTGGCAAGGAGTCAGGGTAATAGAAAGGAGAGTGAGGAGCATAGATACGCAGAAGTGCAACCTGGAGTTCAGGGAGCCACAAACAAGAGCTGCTTTATTTTCATGAGAGGCAGTGAGTCCGAGGTGAGGTCTCACAGAGGATGAAAACAAGTGGACCAGTGAGAGGCTGCAAGACCAGAATGCGTTGCTTCACTATAGTTAAGAAGCACTGGAGAACCAAATCAGTTCTGCTTGAAACAAGGACTAAAGTTGACCCTGGAGCTATTCCATTCTTTGATCTCACATGTCCATGACAAAATGACACAGCTGAGTCTAGGGCTCCCTTAAAGGTAAAGGAGTTTTGTTCCCTGTCACGATGAGATGTGTATTACCCTCCTGCCAGTGCAAAACCGACTTCAGTTACGTGCACATCATGGAGCAAGGCTGGGAATACCTTTTCAAAATGAGCTTGGATGATATTGGCCTTAGAAACCAGGCGATTCTTAAAATCACTCAGGCAGTCGTCTCTGAGGCGAAGGGCCTGTTTTTTGGTCACTTTCTCCGGATTGCCAATTTGAATAAGAAAAGGTGCCAGATAATCCAGATCCTGTCCTGTTTGTCCTGGGAACTCATCCTCCTTTGCTTTCATCTGGAGGGGGAAAGACAAAAAGAGTCAGGACCCCATCTGCTTGTTTCCCAACCACCCTACGATAAGGCAAAATAAAAGCAAAGGCCTACATTCCTTCGACCCTATGGTGCAAGTGATGTTTCCTTTTGCTATAGTTTGACCAAAACTGTAGCTTTTCATGAGTTGTACAATATCAATGTGTTCTTCATTCTGTCATTTATTCTTTATCGCCTTTTTTAATATCTTTCCTAATTTCCTTGACTGCAGAGATTTATCTTTCATAAAATGTGCAAGAAAGGGCTCCAAAAAAGGCATTTGGATTTGGACAGGATATCTTGAGTGCTATTAATTTGTAGGCTGGCAAATAGCTGATTCTTGGACCTTTGCCTCTGTTTGTGTTTCACGCCAGATGTCTGGCATGTAAAACCTACGATCACCTCTTATAACCTCTCCAATCAGGAAAGTTCAGTCTAAAAATCATTCACGAGAAGCACACAGGAGACCTGAAAAAGCTGCAAGTAATTCTTCTTGAAGTTTTTTTTGTGTTTGCTCACAACATTCATAAAGTAATAATTCCCCCCCCCCCCCCCAATCCCTATTATCATTAAAATAATTAACAAGGATTAGTTATTAAACTGTTACCTAAATAAAGTAAAACAACTTTTTTTTCCCTCTGATGTGGGGTTTTCCAGAGAGCCAGAAGGTCATAACATGGCCATGTTATATTTCCAACTTGTACCTGCTAGGGATCTGGCCCTGAATCTCTTAATAACACTAACAGATCTTCAGAGCTAATTTGTCAGATAGAAAATGCTTACTCTGGATTTAATTAATTTGCATGCATGTAATTAATACCGGGATTAGAAAAGTCTACCTACCATGGCTTCGTACTCTTGTCTTTTCTTTTCATTCCTCTCTGTATCATATATTGAAGCTGACAATTTAATGTCTGCTTCTTCATTCTCGCGGGCCTCCAGAATTTTTAGCAGCTTTGAAACAATCAGAAGAAAGACAGCTCAGCTTTCCCACCAAGTGCCAGCACTTCTACATGCTAACAGAGCAGCTGCTTGCGTACCACAACTGTAGCACAAGTTTAAATGTATCCCAGACCTTTATGAATAACGTTCATATACTGCTAAGTCAACCTGATCGTTTTGAAACTGTGATGCCTTTTGCTTTGTCTCTACAGGATACACAGCACAAACAACAGGGATGTTTTGTCTGCGAATACATCAAGACTAAGACATTGGGTAAGGTAATTCAGGAGGTCACAGTTTACGCTCTTCACAATACTGAAAAACATTGCAAGCTTTTTCTCAGCTATTATGAATATCCTGCATGCCGTTATTATGCGTTCCTCCCCAGGGGTTTTTCCTCCACAGAAAAACAATTAAAAACCCAACCAAATCCAATAGCTCTGTCTCCACTTGCTAGAATGACTGAATTTATTCTGAAGTGACTACAGAAACTTCTAAGAATGTGAATTTGTTACAGCAGTCACAGTGTAACAGTACAAGCAATGTATTTTGTGGACCATTTCCCTACAGTTGTTCCTACCAAAAAAAACCCACAACCTTATATTATTGTTATGGTTTCCTGGAAATGCCTTGCAATTAGATTACATTACATACGACATCCTTTCTTTTTTGTTTCATTCCCAGGCAAGAAAACAAACAGATCTACTCCTGGATGCCTCAATTCACACGCTGTTATTTCTCTCTGAAACCATTTCCATCTCTGAGGACAAACAGAGCAAGACTGGGAAAGTGTGTCCCTCTCCACATACAAGACCTGTACTGAACAAGGGATGGGTTGCAAACTTGGTCATTCAGCACGCAGACCAGCTTCACAACACCAGAGTTTTATTTTTATCACAGCCTAAGCTGAATGAGGCTTCAGCAACCTGTTAAATGAAACCACTCCTGACCACGCTGACAGCAGTGAGGACAGCTTCCTATTACCTCTGCTTGAGATCTCCGGACTTGTTGCTTCAGCTGTTTCTCTTCCTCTGTTAGCTCTTGCAACAATTTGTACAGGTGGACCAGCTTTGTGCGCTGCTCAGGGAACCCCGCCTGGAAGCAGATAAGCTAGTGAAAGGCAGTATTGTTGTCTGGGTGCACGGGACCAAGTACTTTGCAAACATAAACTGGCACCATTCTGCTAAGTCAATATAAGGACACTGCTTTACATCATAAAAACATCCAACCCACTGTCAATAGTTGACTGCAGTTCACCTAGACTTTGAGTCCATCGGTAAAGCCAGCCAGATTGCATGTCCTGCACCTCTTTGATGATATTTGTGTTATTTGGCTGAGACTGTTTTTACAGGGTTAGAGATGAAACAACAGCACTCCAGCAGTTGCATCTCCCCACCAGAAATATAAATTAAGAAATATATATTCATAGTGTATATATCTTTGTAACCCGATTTCCAATGTGTAACTGTGCAGCGTCACAATGTACAGGCAGACATCTGCTTCTGACTACAAACTCACATCAGAGATGTTAATGAAGTGACCCCTCAATGAATGAGAGAATTTGGCCTAATGACAGTACTTTCCTTTTTGGGGATATATTTTATTTAAGGCTATCTGTCTACCTATCTATCAGCAATAAAGAAGGCCTCAGTACCTTGCCTGAATTTGCAGAGTAAACTGGGGGTGATTTAAACAACAGTGTGACCCAGGATTTGTGATCCATGGCAGAAATTGAGTTAAAATCTGCTCCTGCTTCTCTGCTATAGTCTCTTAAAGAGAGAACAGAAAAGGAAATTTCAACTTCCCTGCCACGAATCTGCAGGATTGAGACAAGTGGCTGCTGAATCAGCATCTTGCAAGATCTCAGTGGCCATATAAACTACCTGATGAGCAGATGGAGGAGAGGCTGAGCATGAATATGTCATGCCATGCTTCCACTGACATTACACCTATCCTTTGTGTCCCCATGCACCTTGATATAGGTAGATTTTCTCCATACCTGGTATGTGATGCACATTTCTGGGGTCATGATTTCGCTTTGCTTCCTATAGCTATCTGCTGGTTTGAAGAAGTCCTTCTTTGAGGCTGTGATGTATTTATCCTTGAGGTGGTATGTCAGCTGGATCACATCTTCTTCGATCAGAAAGACACGTTCTGCTACGTCTTCATCAGCAGGCTTTTGTGGGTTTCTGTGGAAACACTCCGTGATTTGCTGAACGAAGAGAAAGAGATGGAAGTGAGTTGGACTACAGAGAAAAATGGCAACATTTGCAGAGAGTTAAATCAAGGCTCAAGACAAAAACTGGGCCTTTTTGCCCAATTTGGACCGTAACAGCTACTCCTAAAGCCTTGGCCCATGGTTGGACCCTGAGAAAAAAAAAACTACAAAGCTGCTTAAAGCAATACAGACTCCCATTTGTGGAGCTGAGCATGCTCTTCAAGTTCGAAGTTGAGATGCATCTCAGACTGATGGAGCAAGGTATGCTGAGCACAACAAAATATCCCAGATTCCCCAACAAAAGGGTCAAAAAAAGCACCTTGGGTATTGACCCAAAGGCCATGGCATGGCTCTGCCGTGGCAGATGAAGTGTCTGAGCCATACCACCAGATGTCAGGTTTCCTCTCTCGTCTGTTCTCCAAACCAGACTTGGCTGGACAGAGGTACCTGTTTGTAACTGCATTAAGGGACACTTTGTCAGCATTGCAGAACATTAGTTTGGGGCCAGAACAAAATAGTTGGGAGCCTTGTGAAAATTTCCTTCCCAAATCATAATTAAGCTATTTTTCTTTCCTCTGACACACATTTTCCAGGTCATAATTTCCTAGTTTCATTTGAGTTCTCAATGTGTTTTGAGACAAATGCACACACTGTGGCTCTGTCAACCAAGCGATTGAAAGACACAACAGCTGAACAAGACTCAGACGCTTCATCTGGACTTTTGCCTTGGTTGTGTCCACTCAGAATGAACCTAAGGCCCCAGGCAGCGTGTTTTGCAATGTATAAATATCACTGTGACAGATATTTTTCTGTTCCTGTCTTGGCCGTACCACTATAGGCCGGGAGTTAACATCATCTCTGGTGCCAACCAAAGTTACTTTCTTTTTTTTAGTGCGAAACTCTGTGTGCTGGAAGTACTTGAAGTCATCTCGCCCCACGAAGTACTCTTTCATCTCGTTGTCACTTTCAGCAAGTTTCTGGAGGCCATCGACTCGTGTCTCAGTGTAGAACTCCATCACACGTTCAGTCTGTGGGCTCATTGACTTATAGGTGTGTACTAAGGACACAAAAGAGATTGCATATGTTTTCACAACTGGTCACCACAATACTAGTGAACACAGGCACACACAGAGGAAATCTCACTTTCTTGAGCAGGCAATCACAGCCTGAACCTCTGATTAATCAGCTGAGGCAAGTGTCGGGTCAGCTGTGGGAGCACAGGTGAGAGTAATGTAGCTGTGCTCCTGGAAGGGATGGAGCTTGACTCCACCTCCTCTAGACCTCATTTAAGGGCTGACCACCACTAAGGCAGCATCTCTTGGAGATTGCTTCCTGGTGGAGACTGCCTCAGCATTTCCCAGTGAAGACATCCATATTGGTGAGTTTTTCCTCATAAATAACCTTTTGAATATCTGTTAACCATCTTTGTTACCATCTTTGTATCATTCCACCTTACACTGGTAAAAGTATATATCACTATATATGATGCAGATGTCACATTCTGTTATGCTGGGAAAGCGCTGCCTAGGACTGGAAGCACAACCAACCCAATTTTCTACTCTCAGAGACCATACTATTAATCTATGCAATTCATCCTAGGTGTTTTCAGCCTTTTTGCTTTGAGCTTTTGCAACTGCTAGAATAGATTCCCATGATGTCTTGGTTGCCCAGATGAACCAGAATACCTTTGAGACCAAAGGGGTGTCCTGGGCTGAAGTACTCTGTGGTCTGCTCTGTTTGTTTATTCACTTCTCTCCTATCCAACATGTCTTCACGGTTTTTGAACCACTCTCTCACTTCTGCTGCGTTGGTATCTGGCAGGAGACATGCAATTTCACAGCCTTACATCACCCAGTTGGAAGTGGTAGCATTCATCTGATATCTGTGCAAGCAGCCCACATAGTTACTAGAATTGGCTCTGTGCACTGGGGCACTTTATAGATGAATCCTAATAGATGAATTCTCATCTACTTTGATGGCTTATACCATAAAAAGACTTGTTTGTCAACAGAAACTAAAGTCACCAGCTCAGGGGGGGAGAAGGTGAGGTAAATTCCATCCTCTTACAGTATGAGTCTGCGTAGATGGTGAGGCGTTTCACCAGCCCATTTCCATTGGAGTATGGTGCCCATTTCTCTAGTTTTGCCTTCTTGTACAGGGTTACTTTCCTTCCCTGGGAACAGCGGCTCTCAAACTCTGCAGTAGGCAAGGGAGGTGTCAGAAAGATTGGCAGGCAGTCCCATATGCATAGTGGTACCAGAAAGCTCATCCCAGGCAAAATCATTCAGTTAGCAGCAAAAGTGTGTGTGTCTATGAGGACTTCCCACCCACAATGAGACAGAGCATAGCTGGTACATTCAAACCAATAGCAAGTGCATGCCTTGATCTGCTGCACTTTGCTGCTGTACCTTAAACATCCTGAAGGTGGAATTCTTGAGTGAGACAAATGTCCCAGATCTACTAAAAGCTGGAAGGCGAGCAAAAGGCAAAGAATGAGCACCTTTGGGAGATATCTGAATTGGAGCTACCCATGACAGTGGCATGGTGAATCTTATCTCCTCCTCCTCCTCCTCCTCTTCTTCGTCCTCCTGTTGAAACAGAAAGTTTCATTTTTGATGATTTCTCTGACTGTGCCGGGAGGCCTTCTGGTTCTGGAGAATGCACTGCAGCAATCAGAGAGCAACTCACACGAGACCACGTTTGATCCTGCGCAACACAGTGGCACAGTTATGTGCTGTATCAATCACACACGGCCTGAGGACAGGAGCAAGCAGCATGCTGCCGTTTATAGGGAAGGAGAGCTTTATTGCATCCTCGCATTCTTGATAGCACATCTTATTCCAAGCCTAATGAAATGTGGCTAACGCTTATGCTGGACAGGTTATGGATGTGACTTTTGCCATTCAAACTAATGACCAGCTTATTTTATACAGACCATGGAAGAAGTTTTGATCCCTGGTGAAGAACATAAGCTGTGAAGATTAGATATGAGGAGGGAATGTATTGTTATCAGTGTTTCTCTATAGTGCTGTGCTGGTGTAATGCCTGCTTTATCGTATTTTGTTCTTCCAGCAAGATAACATAACATTTATACGTACTTTATTTCTACATTTGGTTGGCAGCTCGTAGGAGCTGTTTGCTGACCAGCAGAGAGAGGATGTCCAAAAAATTTTTTGGTTTAATTTTATTTTTCTGAAATTCCTTTGTCCCAAAGGTCAGTGCACTGGAAGGCTGAGTGCTAACCATTCAGGTCACTCACCGTGTCATCCATGTTCCTATCAAACAGCTCTTTTTCCTTCTCGGCTCCCAGAAGCCGCTGAAGAGGCTTGTCAGACTCTGAAAGCATAACTTCCCAGTGGACAATGTCACTCAAATCAAAGACAAGATCCTAGGCCAAACAGAAGACATCCACAAAAATACAGAGCAGCTTCAAGGGTGTGACACTACATTCAACACTGCTTCCTCACACCTGCAGACTCTGGACGCCCTGGATCCCAGTGAGGTTGAGCTCATCAGATCCCTGGCTCACTGGTGGGACCCCAAAGACTGGCTCTGTGCCTGGAAGGCTGCAGGTCCTTTTCCTCATGGTACCTCTGCCTTGGCCAGCATCCATGACCCCAGAGTCATCCAGGTGGGCCCAAAGTGACTCTGATTCAGCCCCTCTCCTTCCAGCCTTTCCACCAGCTGGGCTATAGCTAATGTGTGAGAAGAGCCAAATCAAGATCTTTCCTAGCCTGAGATGTACTTAACAGATTTTATCCTACAAGTTATTGCTGGGAGAATGGTTGTCCAGCCAGCCTTCAAAGCTGATATTCCAGCATTGTGGAGGATTAATAGGTATGATCCATATTTGCTAGCTCAGAGAGTGGGGTGCCAGGAATTAGCTCCAGGTACCAGGCCTGATGTCTAGAATTACACACCCAGAGCCAGTGCAGGGGAATACTGGATCACCGCTGATTTTGGACTTCCTCGGGGCTCAGCCTGACTGTCCCTTTGAGGTGCATGGGTATTTAAGAGCTCATTACCTTGCAGCCATTCTGGCAGTCCTGCATGTTCACCCAGTAGTTCTTGTGGTTCCAGACACTCTCAATCCCAAGGAACTGCTCATCGGAGGTGCTGTGGCTGTTCCCCGTGAAGGGATCAATGAAGAAAGTTTCGGGAACCTCTCTCTTGCCAGACAGAACCAGAACCCATGCATGGACCCGTAAGCCACATAAACGGTCACACGTGGGCTCTTCCTGTAGTCCAGAAGACAGAACAGTAATTAGAGCTACTTTATTGACACTTTAGTCCAATCCACCAGCAATCTTATTCTTTCCCCTAATGACCTCCAAACCCTTAATGCTCTTCAGAACAGTAGTGTAGTACATGCTTAGCATATATTCCTCTGCTAGCACACACTGTGTTTCCAGAAACCGTGTGTTCATAGCCAGAATCTGAGTTGTAATCTACTGCGTGGAGGGTAGTGAGCTCCTTTCTAAGGTCAGCTATTACCAATGTCTCAACTCTTGCTAATGGAGTTTGAGAGTAGAGTAGCCCTTGCTAACTCACCATGCTCATCTCTTTTTCCTTTTTCTCAGTTTCTGCTTTCTTCTTGGCCTCCTGCTGAAGCTCAAACTTGCTGCGCGCGTCTGGGAGGGATTTAACTCTATACTTGCTAGACTTCTTCACTTCTTCTTTTGGGCCCTGCCTCCACCAAAGCAAGAAATTACTGTTAAACCCAGCAGGAATCAAGAAAAGGGAGAAAGCACGGGCAAACTGTTGCCCTTTTTAAATGAGTAACGTGATTAGAAAGCAAACGGGCAGTGTGGCTGGGCGCCCCACAGCCTGCCATCACACTCATTCTTATCACATGTTGGACGCACCAGAGATGCCAGCTTCACTGGCCTCCAGTGTGCTTTGTCTTTCTCACCAATGTCACGGTTTTCTTATCAGAACCAGACACCCAGGCTCCCCCCTGCCTGCTCGCTGCAGATCTCCTCACCTCCTGTGGCTTCCTGAGCAGTGGGCATTCCTCCAGAGTTTCATCCAAGCTGCATATGCTGTGGGTGGCATACCCATTCACACAGTAGGCATCGTACCCAGCTCCAATCAGCATGGAGCACAGCAGCACACTGAAGTCAAAGCAGTTCCCTCGCTGGTACTTCAGGATGGTGGTTGGGGAATAGAGTGAACTGGGCTTGAAAGAAAGGGATATCTGTTCACAGTGCTTGTTTTCTGAAGCTGAAACGCCCCAGGAAGGGAGAATGAGAGAGAGAGGGCATTGCTCATATCCCTGGGCACTGCATCCATAGGGAGTCTGTTAAAATGAAACTCGTGCATAAACCATAGACTCTAAAAGTTCCTTCCAAAGCAATCTGGAGAAATTCTGACCCTAAATCTTGTGCAAATTTAACCATAGAGAGAGATGGGCAGGACAAGTTTGCCAGGTGCTGAGAATCTAATGCTAACCACAATACCAGAATGGGGATCATCTCCATTTCTAGCTGGTCTGCCTGCAGCATTTCAAAGCGAAACACCCAGAACCTAAATTATGGCACAAAGGGAACTTACTTCCTTTTGGCCCTCGCTCCCCAGGCAAAGGGAACAATAAGCAAAGTAAATAGAGAGAGATTCTACTCGCACCATCTATGCCCAGATATCAGACTGAACCTTAGGTTTGATCAGTCTTTGTTCTCTAAATCAAGCCACATTCTTGACACGTATCTCTTGAGCCCTTGGGACTCTTGGGACACACGTGGCATGGGGCTCATGTCAACTCTTTGGAGCACAATGAAGGATATCAGCAGTCCTTGCTAACAAAGACTGGATGGTCCCTTTGCTTTTGCTGGTTTATAGCACCCTGAGGATATTGGCATCACCTCTTCTTGCCACTCTAGGGAGATTGCCCAAGTAACTGTGGGGTGCTGGAGGGACAAAAGGACTTTGTAATCCCAGCCCCTTGAGTTTCCATGTTGTGTCCTTCTGTCACCTCCATCACGGAGCTCTTTCTGTAGGGACTGCAGCCCCTTTCTTACCGGTGTGAGAGGGCACTTGAGAGGCTCCATAGTGAGATAGTCAGAGACAAAGCTGGCACAGCCATCCCAGTGATACAGCTCTGTGTAAGGCAGCAAGGTTGGCCTCACTGTTGTGCTCACAAACTTCTGTAATGCAAGAAGAGGACTTTGATTAGCCAACAGATCTCTGGTGCAGTTTTCTGTCCAAAGCCATCCTCAGACAACCGCTGGATGTTGCAGTTTATATTCAGGACTTCCCTGGAGCACATCAACACGCCGATGGTACACCTCATCACCATTCAGAACTGGAAATGCACGGAGTTAAGAGACTTCATGCTGGTAGACACTTCTGTTTGTTTGTGCCTAAAAATTCAAGCTAATCTCAGCCACATTACAGATGTGAGCCAGGTATCTTAGTTTTCATGTGAGACAGATAGCTACTGTGCTTTCTGGCTTCTATATCCTCTGGCATCTATTTATATATTTATTTTGCCTTGTATGACTTTTATATAATAGATGTTGGAGGGAGCTGATCTAAAGAAGCAATTCCACACATTCAGAGGAGCAACAGGGCCATAACTAGACACAAACTGTGCAGCTTGGGGCCATCTCCACACCACCCTTTACCTCCACGCCACATTCGTTGACTGGGTGCAGGAAGAGCGGCTTGCGTTCAGGGCAGAGGTGAGTGAACTGCTTGTGGTAATGGTCAGCAATGCGCAGCATCTTCTTTTCCCTTGGGGAATTCATCTTGTATGAGTCTGGTAACTGGGATGTGTCAATGCTGTTCCAGTCAAAATCCCTTGAGAGGCAGAAGGAGGCAGAGAAACACAGATAATAAAGTGAGGAGCAACTTAGATAGGATGATCTGCTATCAAAACACAGGAGGGGCTCTCTGCTGGAAAAAATGGGGCTCAAATCCAAGAAGACATCATTTAAAGTGGGCATGATTTTGCCATAGCCAAGCTTCTCTGGAGTGACGGTGAGCTAATGTAGACCAAGAGGACTAGGGGATGTTTATACAGTGTTTTGATACAACACTGAATGGATGGAAAATGAAGTGATTTATTTTGTCTTGTTCACAGAGATCAACAGCTCGCCAGGCTTACAGAAACTTGCGCTCCCCACCCTGCCTTGCACAAACAAGCCTCAGCACCAGCTACAAGCATGCAGCTTCCCTATGGACCCTGCTGTGGGACTGTCTCTGCTCATCCCAGTGACTGACACAAACGTGCAACTTACGGTACGTCACTTGAACAGCAGACTTGTTCCACAGACAGCTTCGTCTCCAGGTCGTGAAGCTCACTGCTGTCCTCCAAAGCCTTCGGCTCTTCTTCCTTTTGCTCCTCTTCTTCTTTCTCCTCTAGGACTTCCATTTCGCTTCCTCTACAGAAAGACATGCAACCAGGTGAGACCAGGTGTATAGCAGCACCAAAACCCTTGCACTTGGGGCATGATGACTCCCATCTCTGTGACTGTCAGGTTCAAGCACTGAACTTGAGTTCAGCACGGGCAGGTGGAACACAGGTCACGGGGCAGCCAGGGAGATGGGGATTAGTTTGGTGACAGCCATGCCACAGCCTCAGGTCCTGTTGTGGTCCTCCAAGGGCCCCAGCCAGGGCTGCTGGGCAGGGGGTTGTTTGTAGCTGCCTCAGCAGCCTCCAAGGCCGCAGCGCTGCTCCTATCGCCTGTTTACATTTCAGGGAGGCTGGGGGGCATCCATTTCCCTCCCTGCGGTCAGGCTGACCCACTGTGGAGCAGATGGGGCACGATGGACCTTGTGTCTGGGGGCATGAAGGGGGGGAATCCCGGGGCCAAGCACCGCACCCAGCCTCTGCCATCCCGCAGGGTCCCCGCAGCCGCTTCAGCCCCGCAGCTCCGTCCCTTGCACGGCTTCGCGGCCGGGCCTGGTCACCATGGCAACGCCCACGCACCCAGCAGCCTTGGCGCGGCCTGCGGCCTCCCCCGGCGCCCAACCCAGGGCCTCCTCCGCCCTATGGAGGCAATAGGCCCCGAGCTGCCCCCGGGTCCCTCAGCCTTCTCGCCTGCCCCAGCTTTTCTCATCGCTCACTTCAGTACCTCCGTACACAGCCTGGCTGTGGCAGGTGCTCATCAGCCCCATAGCTAATGGGCTGGGAGCTGTGGGCCTCGGCCTGGCTTTGGGCCTGGGTCTGGGCCTCAGCCTGGGCCTACTCTGCCCACTCCAGGCTTCAGGACTGCCCCAAAACTCATGGGTTGCACTGCTTTTACATGTCGCAGGAGGCTTGTTTGTTTGAGTGGTGGTTCTTTGGATGGACAGCTGCTAAGCACTGCTTCATTTCTGTGTTTTCTCTGTGTTAAGACAAGCCTGCCCTGCTCCCAGGGGGTGCCCACAGCAGTGAAGGCTCCTGAGGACACACCGGGACAGTGGGGTGTGCCATGAACAGTGCTGGGCATGCAGACAAACCACAGTCAGGTGTTTTAAATCATTCTCCGCTGAGTGCTTTCTGTAACCAGCAGTTTATGCAGCATATCAAGTAGCATCGCTTTGAGTGAACGCTATCGTTACCGTTTCACAAAGCATGGAGGGACCGAGCCCTTATCCCCATGTCTGTCATAGCATCTCTCACCAGATCTGAGATTTCAGAAGTCACCAAAAACCAGAGCACATGAGTTTGTGGATGGGAAACCATGTACGAAGCACACAGTTATTTGCCTCTGCAAGTACCACTATGAGATCTGCTGCTCTTGCTGAGGCAAAGCAGGTGCCACAGCAGCAGGTGGGTGCATAAAACCCCGGGAAGCAGGGGATGGTGCAGACATAGAGATATTGCAAACGCTGCTCCTGCTTGGAGTTCCACCAGGGCTGTGATTTGGGTCAGCGTTCACCAGCCCTGAGCTAATCAGAAGGACACACTTTCGGAGGGCACTTTCCTCCCCGTCTGCTGCTGGCTCTTGTGCAATCGCAGAGGCAGCGTGTTTGCATGGGGGAGCGATGAGCTGCTGGGAGGTGATATAAGGCAGGCAGCCGGAAGCATGAGAAGGACCCAGCTGGCTGCGGGTGGGCAAGTGTGGAGTGGTCTGGCAATGGTGAGTAGGATGAGAGAGGTGGGAGCTTTGTGTTGGGGATGTATGCTGTCCTTGGGCTGGTGGGCAGGATGAGAGCAGCTGGGAGCTTTGTGTTGAGGCTACTGCAGCCATGGGTGGCACCTCTCGGAGGAGGTTTGCAGAGCGGCCCGAGGTGGTTGTGCCAAGCTGGAACAGCCCTGCATTTGCTGGCAGCGTGGTTCTGGCAGCAGCAGGAGCCAGATTTGCACTGAAGCTGGAGGACCATGCAGTGGGGCCATAGCCCGCTCTGCAGATGGGGCTTTACATCCCCAGGGCTTTGCATCCTCCTTGCTCAGATTTCTGGTGGTTGCAGCTGCTCAGGACAGGGCTGAGGGAATAAATAATTTGCTGCTAGACTAGAGTCTGGCAGTCCAATGCTTTTGGCTTTGGCATTGCCCTGCTGTGGGGACATGTGCAGCCAGCATCCCCAAGTGACTCATATCCACAGTTCTGATAAGGGTCCTGGGCTTATCCAGCACCACGTCATTAATTTCTCTAAAGAAACCTATTGTCTGACTTTATCTGTGTCTTCATGACATCAATTTTAGTTATGTTCAAGGTTTGATTCTTTTCTTTTAAGCCTGTTGTCTCTCCTGTTGTGGATATGGGTTACTGGAAAGGCAAGGACGGCTTCGTAAGCCTTAAATCTTCAGATCAGAACTATGATTGGAAAGGTTAGAGGGAAACTCCTTTTCTCTTTTGGGAGCCTGAGCTGGGAGGATTGCTGTTTTGGCCCTTTGGGATAGGAAATTACTTCATATCATTGAACTTATAGTTTTTGGAGGAAATGCAGTATAGAAATTATTGTACCCATGTTTGAGGGCTGGCTCTGAGTGATTGCCAACACCTCTGCAACGAGGACCTGCTAAAAACCTACATTACCCAAAGCTTGATTGTTCTTACAGGAAGGGACTGTGACATATTTGCTGCTGCTCTCTGCCCTGCGCCTGGCTGGCTGTGAAGGCAACAAGAGTGAGTCTCCTTGTATGCTGCCCTGTGCAGTTATAGACAGGGATATGGAAAGGAGAGGTCAGAGCCTCTTCAGCCCTTGTGAGCAGTGGGGTGAGCTTTGCTCCCATGTCTCTCAAAGGTTAGATGTTCCTGCTGTATTTCAGCTTGCTTGCATTGCCTTCCCTGCAGGTGAGCTGGTAAGCCCGCACAGCTCGAGGGGAAGGTTTACCCTGCGTGCCAAGAGGAGCTCAGATGCCTGCATGCCCAACCCATGCCAGCACCATGGGAGCTGCCAGGTGATAGAGGACAGACCCATCTGCAGCTGCAAACCTGGCTTCACAGGGGCATTCTGCCAAGGTAAGGCTTGGGGTGCTGGCAAGCTCAGTTTGCCCACAGGCACCAAAGGGAAAGGTGATGGGCAGGGTGGTGTTGCTGCCCTTTTCCCTTGGCAGACTGCAGAATTCTATAGACAGCCTGCCCCAAAGACCCGTGATATCTGCCTGTGGTGTCTTGAGCTTGAGGGTTGCGTCCATTCAAAGTAGCAGCAGTTGTAGACTTGTGCAGACTTAGGCAATTAGCAGTAAATGTCAGATCCTCATTAACTCCAGCTCATTTCCAAAGGTATTGCTTTCTCTCAGTGTCTCTGAAGACCCCTACCAGCAGCCTCCCACAGGGTTGGGATGAGGGTCTGTTGAGCTCAATAGGGCTGTGTCATCCCATAGCTGACTTAGGGCTCCTTCAGGCATCTTCCTTATCGCTATTGCAGATGGCTTTTTCCCCCAGATGTGGTACTGAAGTTGGCCTGTGAGGAAGAGCACATGAAGATGATGGTGAGAAAGGAGGTGTTTGAACTATTGAAAATCCCCCGGGAACTTGTCCACTTGAAGAACCAGGCATGCAAAGTTTCAGAAAGGGAAGAGGAGGGTGAGCTGTTTTTTGCAGCCACTCTTACAGGTGAAAACCACACTGCCTGTGGATCGATAATTCAGGTGAGGATTTAGCACAGAGCCTCTCTGAATAGCTCTGGAGCCAAGAGAGGAACAGATCTGCTGAGCAGGGACAGCCCTGGAGGCTTTTCCTTTTTTATCTGGCACTGTGAAGCTCTCTTTCCCCTTGGGAGGCTTCCCTGGGGGCTGTTAGAAAGCTCTTCTGCCTCTACGAAACCACTGCTGGCAGCACATATTAACTTGTGCAGCGGAGCGTGGAAGTCTCAGTGTGCTCTTTAGGAGCCTTCAGCTTTCTGGCAGGATCCTCTGAGCTCTGCAGACCTGTCTATAGTCAGTACATCGCTTAATTCATTAGAATGTGCTGTACTCTGTACGGGGGCTTAGGCATGGTTTCTTTGTCGTTCCAGCAAAACAGCTCCCATGTGTCATACTCCAACGTCATTGAGACAGCGAAGGAAGCACACAGGGGTGTGATCTCCAGGAGCTTTCAGCTGGAGGTGCATTTCTCCTGCGTCTACGCCTATGAACAGGTGGTGAAGATGCCATTTGCTCTCATCCCTGTCGACAAGTGAGTGGTCCCTCTTCACCTTGCTGCTGAGAGGATGTATTCAAGCTTGTGGGAAAATAGATGCCTTTGAGATGATCTGCAGAGGCCATGGGGAGCCACCAAAGAGCTCTGAGAGCAATATCACATCAGGGTGCTTCTCTTTCTCTTCCCCAAGAGGGCCCCGTGGTAGTTTTTCAGAATAAGGTTTGGGCCTTGGATAGGGGCACATGTAATCTGCCTTTCTCCTACCTCCATCCGTGCCTAGTTGGGCCAGCTCCACATGGGATCTGGGGTCAGCGAACATGAAGAGCCTGTGCCAGCACTGCTGACCTGACATGGCTGTTCGTGAGCTCTCCTTCTCTCCTCACAGGCTGGTACAGTTCATGGTCAGAGAAGGGCACTTCAACGTCAGCATGAGACTGTACAAGACCGCATCCTACCTCGAGCCCTACCACCTGTCAGCTGCGGCCGTGCCCATCACAGACACACTCTATGTCATGCTGAAGATAGAAGGGCAGCACCAGCTCCGGTACTTCCTGCTGAGTGTGGAGGACTGCTGGGCCACACCAAGTGCAGATCCCTACCAGGATGTGCGACATGAGCTCATTGAGCAGGGGTGAGCATTCCTGGTCTCCTTGCTGTGGGCGTCCCAGGCAAGGGGCACTTTTTTTTGCCTGCTGACCATACTATTTCCCCCCAGGTGTCCCCATGATGAGACAGTGACATACCTAAATACCATTGGAGAGAGCACCACAGCCAAGTTCAGCTTCCAGATGTTTCAGTTTGTAGGGTACCCCGAGGTGTTCCTGCACTGCCGTGTCCGGCTGTGTCTCCCTGATGGCCCTGAGCCCTGTGCCAAGGTGAGTGACCTGGGGAGAAGCAGGTTAAGGCTCTTTTGGCAGTCAGCTTCTTCCCCATGTTCTGGGGCTTGCCATTCTTCTAGGCTGCACCTGGCTGTGCCTGTACTGGGGCAGAGCACCAGTGCAGCCTGTCCCCCTGGCAGGCACTAATCCCACAGGCAGGCTTCTTCCCTCCCCTCTTCCTTTCCTTTTACTCTGTTAACAGCAATGTCCCACTCTCTGGAGGAGCAAGCGAGCACTGCCAGATGACTACAATAAAATTGTCTCCTATGGACCCATCCACCTGCTGGCTGCTCCTTCCCTGAGAGTGGAGAGCCATCATCCCAGGGCTGACCAACAGGAGCTGAAGGGTACGTATGCCACTCTTGGGAGGATCAGGGCCAGCTTGAGAGACCCAGACCAGTTGGCAATATTTCTTCTCATTGATAGGACCCAGCCTGTGGCTCCCTGGGATCCTCATCCTGCTGTGTGTGCTTGGTGTGCTCACCGTGGTTGCTGTAGCTGTCAGCATCAGAAGACGGATGGTGTAGAAAATAGCCAGTTCCAAATAAATGTGGCGGTGGCAGAGAGGCTCTTCCCTGTGTCTTTACAGAGACTTGAAGGAAGGAAATTCAAATGTTGCTCAAAGGATGAGTCACGTCAGAGTGTTTCTGTTCACTGAGCATCCTTTGAACGTTCCCATGCCCTCCCAGCCCAGGGTGAAACAAGTACCCAGGAAAGCTGAGCAGAAAGGGCTGCTCTGGGGTGGTGGGGTGCCTCGTGGGCTCCAGTACCCTCCCATGGGTCAGGGCTCAGCTGTTGGGCTCTGCAAGACCCAGCAACCCAGCTGTAGCAAGGCCTGCCTGCAGGCTTGGCTTAGAGCTTGCAGAGAGCAAACAGAGCAGCCAGATCTTTTTTTCCTGATGTCCTTACGCTGGGCAGGTGGTTGGTTTAGGAAGGGGGTGGGGAGATGGAGCTCTGTGCCCACCAGATTTGGTTCTTAGTGCCTCAGATAATGTGGCATTAGCAGAGAAAGGGCTGCTCTGCACATGTACAAGTGTGGGTACACAGCCTTGTCTGCACAGATAGCTTCCTCCTGCATAACAGCAAACTGCTAGAAAGATTTTGGCTCATCAGTACATCTAGCAAAGAAAATTATACATATTGTTCACTGGTAAACGTCAAAAGCGAAATCCATAATGCTTAGCTAGCTAGCAGAGTTTTAATGCTGAAACACAGATGTGGATTGGCCAGTACAGCAGTTCTATGTGAGAGGATGTGAGCTGGTGTGTGCACATGCACATACAGTGTGGAGGGGACGGTGTAGCTCAGGGTACAGCTGGCTGTGCATCTCTGGGCTGATCTGGTACCCAATTCCCTCTCTTCTGCTGGGGGTGAGAGGTTGTCTCCATGCAGGCTGAATGCAGCTGGCCTGCGGGCTCCAGCAGGAGACACTGGGGAATGAGACTTCCAAGGGCATGCAGGAGGGAGGGAGGTGTCTGGAGCTCCTTGGACCAAGCTGGCCACTGGGAGCCAAATGGCAGCTAGGGCAGATCACACCCACCGAAGGGTAAACTGAGGCATGGGGGAGGGCAGGGGCCACGCCGGTCAGTCAGGGTGCCCAGCTGCCCATGCAGCCCTCACTCCCATGGGAAGCCACGTCCTTTGGGCTGGAAGCTGGCAGGCAGGGAGGGAAGGCCCAGCAGTTATCCCTGTGACACTGCCATGGTTCTGTCATTCCTCACGATGTGGGAGAGGGAGCTGCTGGTCTCCTCCGCCCTTGGGTAGTAAAGGACAACCAGCCAGATGAAGATGAAAACACCTGCAGGGGGAGGAAGAAGATGATAGCAGCAGCAGTGTGAGAGGCTCCTCCAAGTGCCTCCCCAGGGCTCAGCATCAGTGGCTTGGCTCCATGGCAAGTCCCTCTGCACCCTGCTGAAGGGAAGGGTGTAACTGTGCCTTGGGACTCCTGGTCCCCCAGTGCCAGGCTTCCTCCTGCCTCCCACCCCTTCCCAGCCAGACCCTGCAAGCCAGTCCTGACCTTGGAGGGAGTTGAGGATAGCAGCAAGGAAGAGTATAGGCGAGGAAGAGCTGCCGTAACTGAGGAAGGACAGTGCCCAGGTGGCTCCAAGCAGGCAGAAGAGTCCCAATGCTGCCAGGGCCACCTTCCAGGCCTTGCAGGGCCCCTGCATCACCCCACTCCTCCACAGGTGGAGGTTCTTCCAGGCCACCACCCCGAAGATGATGGTGTTGAAGAGGAAGATGAGGCCGAAGTAGCCGCAGTTTGTGATGTAGTGGACAAGGAGGTGTTCAGAATTGATCCAGCACCTGAAAAGAGACAACCGCAATGCCTCCAGAAGCTCTGCTCCCCACACATCTATGGGAACACTTCCTACGTGGCCAAAGGGCCACCCAGATCCTGCAGGCGTGTGCCACGCACAGGTGGATTATGGTCTGGTGGTCCATCATCCCAATGCTGTACTCTCCATAGCTGCCAACGGCTCCTGCCACCACCACCACCAGGGCAGGGAAGCCTGGAAGAGCAAGAGAGAGCAGCACAGGGGAGGTCAGGGTTCTCTGTCCCTGCAGGCAGTCCTAACACTGCAAAGCCCAGTTCCCTCTGGCTGTAACCCACGGACTCCTTCACTCCCAGCAGCCTGCGCTCACCCCATCCGACAATGCTCAGCTTCAGCAGGTAGTGGTGTATGTAGGTGCCAAGGACCTTGACGAAGAGGAGGTAGAGGTGACAGCCCTCCAGCGCCATCCAGGTGAAGCAGCAGAGCAGGCAGTAGTGGGTGAGCCCCCCCAGGGCACTGCACAGCCCCAGAGAGGCTCTGCTGGAGAGCCCACTGTTGAGCAGGAAAGCCAGGTTGAGCAGGAGCAGGCTGCTGACCAGGTTCATGTGCAGCCCCAGGTTGATGCGAAGGGTGTCCTCAGACCTGAACTGCTTGTAATTGCACCTGGAGGGAGCAGGAAGGGTGGGGGCGTGGGGCAGAGGGGGCACCCACATACTGGGGAGGGTCACAGCAGTGGAAAGGGAGAGGGGCACCCCGTCCCCAAGGCCTGGGGTTGCTCCACATTCATCCCCAAACCCATCCAGGGTCTGTGGAGCTGCTGGCACACCCCACCTTAAGAAGATGTAGAAGGCAAAGGTGAAGATGGAGAAAGCAACAGCCACTCCACAGCCAGCATTGGCCACAGCCACCAACGTCTGCGCCATGGTCCCGTCCAGAGATGGGTTCTGCCAAACGTGAGAGGTCAGATGGGTCCAAACCAGCCTGGAAAAGCTGGGGACCTCTACAAGCCCAGAACCCTCAGGTCTGTCCCCAAGTTCCCCAGGGGTGGTGGTGGCTCTGGGGGGATGTGCTTGTTTTTGGGGTGGGGGCACAGGTTGAGAGAATGGACCTCAAGTTTCACTGCTGCCAGAATAGAGCTCTTTCCACCCTATACATCCTCCACTGATCTGCTCCTGCCCTCCGGGACTGGGGTTGATTTTTGGGAAGGCCTGGGCTTGCTTAGGAGCAAATACAGCTGTCCCTGTGCACCCAGCAGTGACACGCGAGGGACCAAGCAGCCGAGCAGGGCTAAGAGTGGGAGCTGTAGGGAGAGGGGATGTCACCAGCAGGAGGGTGAAGAAGGAGAGGTGGTCACAGGCGCAGACTGTCTCCTTGTCCCCGGGCTGTGTGACACATCCATGGCTGCTCCAGCCTCCTGCTGGCCCTACAACCAGCACAGGGCTACAGTGGTGGGTGCTGGCCCAAACCCCCATCCTGCCTCACAGGGCACAGGTCAGGGGGCTGCAATGCTTGTTAGTAGCAGGATGGCAGCCAGGCACGTGGCACACACCCTGCCCACAGCCACACCAAGCCCTGCTGAGCCTCATACCTTTGTTGGGCTCCCAGAAGACGCATAGTGGGGTGACATTCTGCAAACAGGGACACGGTGTGAGCCTGCACCTCACCAGGAAGCACAGGGAGGGGAGGGCATGGCTTACGTGTGGCAGCAGCTGGTGGGCAAAAGTGAGATGCACAGGGTCCTGCAGCTCCGAGATGTCCCCGTCCCCCACCACGATGCCCACCACGGTGTCATCCAGGACCTTTCCCATCTGGTTCTCCTCCTGCTCGGAGCGGTGCTGGCTGAGCTGAGCCTGCGAGCATCTCCCACACCCCAGTGGCTGAAGTGGGGTCAGGAATGAGAGCTGATACCTGGAACATGGCGAGCTGCTGGATGTTGAGCACGGTCACCACCACACGCACTGCCTGGCTGCTCGGGGATGGGAACACCCCACTGGGGAGCCGGATTGTGCCTGCTGTCCCCTCCGCTGCTGAGCTGATCACCGCAGGGCCCTGGGGCAGGCATAAGCTCAGCCCTGCCCGTGTGTGTTCTGCCATGCAGGGCTGCCATGAGCCCAATGTGGAGGGCATGGAAACGTGTGGAGCCCTCACCTCAGCAGGGGAGAATGCGAGGAGCAGACCTTGGGCTTTGTCCCCGCTGACATTCAGGTGCAATGCCTGCAGTCCGGCCATGCTCTGCTCTGCAAACTGCACCATCCTGTGGGTTGGGCAGCACCGTGGGGCACAGCCCAGGGCACTGCTATGGCCCCATAGCACCCCACAGCACCTCCCCACTACCTGAGCCAGCGTGCGCGCAGGCAGCGGCAGGCGGGCTGCCCCGAGCGGCGCAGCTCCATGCAATGGTGGGGCAGCTCCAGGGCCAGGCCACGGCCCTCACCACGCTCCTCCGGATCCACCGCCATGTTGCAGCACTGCTTGGTCTTGTCCCCACGAGGCAGCGCTGTGGGAGGCAGCGGTCAGGGTGCAGCAATAGCATGGAGGCCAATGGGGTGTGGGTGGGTTGGGGTCTCACCATCACAGCTGTCCTGGCCAGGCACGGTGCCTCGCAGGGGGGAAAACTCAGCATCAGCCCTCACTCTGATAGGGAAGATGGGTGCCAGCCCGAAGCGAACACACGGAGATCCCCCAGCCCCTCCTGACTGTCCCAGTGCCACCCAGCCCCATCCCACCCAGCCGGCACTCACCAGGGAGCAGCAGGAGCAGCAGCACCGTGCCCAGGTGTGTGAGCTCCATGCTGCTTCCAGGGTCTCCCGTCCCACAGCCCTGCTCTTCTGCAGGCTCCCCAGGGGCTCACAGCTTCTCCTGAGGCAACCGCAGTGTCCTCATTTCCTTTCTGCAACCCCCTTCCTGTGGGTTGCCATGTAACCTCCTGCCTTCAGCTTGATGCCAACCACGATTAGCGGTCGGAGCTGCTTTGCCTCCCCAACGAGCTCTTGTTTTTCCTTTCCTTCTCACCCCATCCTGCCCAACCCTACTGTGCCAACGAACAGCAAGACATACGTTGGGGTGTCCCACTGCCAGCTAAGCCTGTACCATCCACGGGAAGGACCAAAGGAGGGACCCCAAAGGAAAGCTCACCAACAGCAGAGACCCTGGGGAGACGCACTCAGAGTGGGTATGACTTTAATGGGCGCAGGTCTGATGAGCACAATCATTCGACATTTACACCATACAAAAATAGAGAAACATTCAACAAAATAACAAAAATAGATTATTTCAGCTGCTAGAGGGCGTCCCCACGGCTGTTATTCTGTCTTGGCTTGGGAAGGGCCCTGTCGGTGGCCACAAGCAAGGGCTGGAGACGGGGCCTTTCCCACCTGCTGGCCTTGGGGCAATGGAAGGGACACTGGGAGGCACAGAGGGCCCTGTCCCTGCCCCATGCCACAGCCCTACTCATCCCTCTGCCCTGCCCCAGGAGCCAGCCCTGTCCCTGAGGAGCTAACAGGCAGGGATGGTGACACCCAGATACTCAGGGGGACGCAGTGATGGGGAACATGGGGCCAGTGGAGGCGAGGGGCTGGGGGTCCCCGCCGTGGGTCCCTGAACTCCCAGTGGGTGCAGTAGAGAAGCGACCACTCTCTGCCAGGCAGCCCCACGGCACGGCCAGCACGGGGCTCAGCCGGGGTGGCTCTGGCTGCTGTTGGGCTGTAGCTTCACACTGTCTGAGCTGCACTGGAAGTCAGAAGACTTTTTCGCCTGCAGCACCATGGTCCAGTACCAGAGAAAGATGAGAAAACCTGGGAGAGGAGGGAGAAATGGTGAGTGAACCCCTGAGGGAACGTCAGCAGCTGAGAGCGAGGCACTGGTGTGCCAGGGCCACATCCTCTCACACCCCACCACTGCCTCACCTATCCCACCCAAAGCCCCGGGGCAGCTCATGCCCTTTTGGGGAGCCCAGCACCCCAGGATCACCTTGGAGTGAGTTGATGATGGTGAAGATGTAGAGGGAGACGAGGCGGAAAACACCAGAGGTGAAGGAGAAGAACACCAATGCCCATGGAATGCCCAGAAGGATGCTCAGCCCAAAGAGGGCTAGGACATGCTTGAGCTTGTGGCCTTTCTTGTTCTGCCGGAGGATCTCCCGGACCATGGCCCCCAGCATGACCAAGTTGAAGAGAAACACCACGCTGAAGAATCCCAGGTTCACCACGTTATGGATCAGGGGGCTCGTGAGCCAGCATCTAGAGGGAGGGGAAAGGGCAGAGGGTTATGCTGTGCCATCCGTTGGGAGCACGAGACAGAGCGCTTGGGGGGAGACCCTGCTCCACCCTACACGGTAAGACACAGCCTGGTGGGCTCAACCAGGTGACTTTAAGACCAGGGACCAAGCATCCAGTTTCCTATGACTTACATGGTTGCGTTGGTGGACCTTCCGCCAATGGATTCATAGACAGGAATGTAGAAGGGGCCGTAGTTGGTCCAATTTGTCAGGAAGATCAACATCACACACAAGAAGGGAAGTCCTGCGTGTCAAGAACAGAATGAAGCGGCCAACCTCAACCCTGGCCCATAGACCTTCTGGAGGAACCCCTTCCCCTTTTTCCTTGTATGGTGAACAAAGAACCTCCTCTCCTTGGTGTGAACCGAGGATGAAGCATGCAACGAGGACACCCGGTGTAAGCCCTGGCTGAGGAGCAGACTTGTGGTGCACAGACCCACATGGGGGTCACAAAAGATCATATCACCCTACCATAGCAGGCATGTGTGCACATCTCCTGCCCCAAACCCATCTGCATGGACAGCCCTGGGTGTCTCTGCTCTCAGACACCTGTTCCAACAGGTCTCCATCCCTATCCAGGGGGATCCCCATCCCACATACGATGGAAAAGACTCAGGGGCAGAATCCATGTGCCTGATCAGCCCCTCGCCCTGCCCCTCGGGGGTCTCTGCCTCCCTGGTCCTCACCCCAGCCCACCAGGCAGAGCTTGAGGAGGAAGTGGTCATGGTAAGCGTTGAAGACTTCAATCACAAGCCGGTAGAGGTTGTAGCCCTCAATGCCCATCCAGGTGAGGCAGCTGAGGAGGGAGAAGTGCAGGAACAGCCCCCCAGCTCTGCAGGCTGCCTGACTGCTGCTGGAAGCCAAGTGCTCCGAGACGAGGAAGGTGAAATCCAGGAGGAAGATGGCAGCCAGCAGGTTCATGTGGATGTGCATGCTTGTGATCTGGTCTCGCTGCTTGCTCCTGGAGGAGCGAGGGGAAAAAAACTCAGCACCACACCTGGTCGGTTATCCCCAGTGCCCCAAAACACCCCGCAGTGTCACAATGGCTCCAAGCTGATTTCCCCAGTCATAGAAAACTGCAGCTGTTTTTGAGCCCCCTGCAGGAAACCTGGCCATGGCAAGTGGTTTCCAGACTGGAACAACTCCGCTTTCTTCCAACCTGGTTTCTTTCACTGTGCTTCTAGCTGCGCCACCCAGTGGGAAGCAAGCAGAGCACGGGTTGACCTGTCAGCCCACTGGGAGCCCAGCACATACCTGAAGTAGAGGAAAAAGATGGTGGAGATGGATGCCAAAGCTGAGATGAGGCAGCCAATGTATGTGATGAGGCTCAGGGAGTCCCTGTGTAGGTAGGAAATCTCTGGAGAGGATACCTGGGACAAGGAGGAATGAGAGACAGTGAGGGAACTGTGGGAAGGACGGAGGGAGCCGAGGGAAGGTGGTACCCACCATCAGCACGGCAAAGTAGGTGAGGTGGTTGCATCTGCAGTCTGTCCGGGTGTCCCCCTCCACTGTCGTGCAGCCATAGCTGTCCCAGTTCCCAGAGCTGGCTGTAAGAGAAAGGGAGAGCAGCAGGAACAGGAGCTTTGGGATTTTGGAGCTTCCAAAGCCTCCATAGCAATGGGGAGGACAGAGGTCGGGATCCTCCCATCGT
Organism: Excalfactoria chinensis; assembly: GCF_039878825.1. Classification (NCBI taxonomy): domain Eukaryota; kingdom Metazoa; phylum Chordata; class Aves; order Galliformes; family Phasianidae; genus Excalfactoria; species Excalfactoria chinensis. The sequence goes on from NC_092835.1 coordinate 16,306,543, forward strand.
GGGGAAGGTTTACGGAGCTGGAGCAAGGCAGGGAGGTGCAGAACTTAGCTGAGGGAACAGGGACAGCATCTACACTTCACACCCAAACAGAGATACACTCACCGGCGCCATCCTCCCTCCAGAAGACACACAGTGGGGTCACATTCCTCTGAAATGACAAAGCCACGGATGTTTGGGTGCTGTGCGGGGCTCTGGGCTCACAGCCCGGGGGGAGAGAGGGTTTGGAAGAGGCAACATGGGGCAGGATGTGAGATGGTTGCAGGAGACAGACAGGCCTTTCCCCACCTACCGGCAGCCGGTTGTGGAAGAAAGTGAGGACCACTGGCTCGGAGAGGTTGGCCACCACCGTGTCCACCAAGGAGATGCCAACCACTTTGTCACCCAGGACGTGGCTGCTGTTCTCATCCTGCAGGAGGAGGAGGTGGTAACACAACAGGAAGGGAGAGGTCCCAGAGAGGAGGCCCTGTGCCTCTTCCTTGTGCTGTAGCTCATCTTTGGAGCACCTAACACCTCTGTAGCAGGGATGGATGCAGGGACGCCCATCATGCCAACACGGTGGGCATTACCTGAAACATAGTTTGGCTGTTGATGTCCACCAGGAGCACCCTGTGCTCCACCATCTCCTCCTCCTTCTTCTTTGCCATCACAAATAAGCTTCTTGGCAGGTCCACAGCAAACCCCTGCACCTCTCTGCTCTCCTGCAAGGACAGACCCACTGCCATGGAGCTTGGGCAGATGCTGGTGTGTTGAAGGGCTTTGAGCCCTTCAGGAGCAATGGGGATGAGTGGGGTGCCTAGCTCCAGGGTAACACAGACCCACCTCTTTTGGGGAAGCGAAGGCCAGGTGGCGAGGAGTCTGTGTGGGGCTGATGCTCAGCACAGTGGCACGCAGGGCAGCCTTCCCAAAGGTCTGGCTCTGTCCTTCAAGCTCCACTTGTGCCAGCGTCCTCTCCAAGGCCCCGAGTTTGCTGCAGAAAATAGGGCACAGTGAGTGGGGCCAGGAAAGTGGACGGGCATGGCTCAGTGAATGCCCCATGTCACCCAGCCCCACACTCACTGCCGAAGAGAGCGCTGCGCCGTGGAGCCCACAGATGGCACCCGAGCAAGGAGACCATCCAGGGCAGCAAGCTCATCCTCCACGTCCTGCTTCCAGACAGGCATCACCTCTGGAGGGACTGGTGGCACAAACAGGAGATGGCATCAGAACCACTGGCAGCATCAGCTTCCCCCACCCACAGCCCTGGCACCACCCCAAGCAAAGGGCTTTAGCGTGACCCTACAAAGATCCCAGCCCATGGGGCTCCTCCAGGTGCCTGCAGCTTGGAGCTCCTTGCAGAGCTTCCTGGGATATTATTGGGCTGAAGCACTTTGGGAAGTCTCTTTCTTCATCCTTGGGGAGATACTTGCTGGCTGCCATGGGCTCCTTAAGCCAGTTGCCCTTCCCATCGCCCCTTAGCACAGTCCTGATACCATCACATCACAGCACGGCAGATGGAATTAACCCATATCTCACTGACACAACACTGAATTGCCTTTACCAGGGAAAAGATATTCAGATGCACTCTCAAGGGAGGTGTTCTTCTGGCCCTTGAAGACATAGGACACGTTGAAGATGGAGGCCTTGGTCTTCTCCATGCCCCGTGTGATGCCATCAGCCGGCTCACGGCCCAGGAAGAAGCTCTTCTTTCCATATGCCAACCAGAGGGTCCTGTTGGCCTTGAACCAGTAGACGCAGAAGCGGTACCTGCCCAAGGTGGTTGGCAGGCTGTATTGGTAGGACGGATTTGTCCTGTTTGCCATAAAGGGACTCCTTATCACCAGTGCCTGGGCCATGTTCTCAATGGAGATGTTGGCAGAGCTGTGCTCGTAGATGACAGAGCTGTTCTCAGTCTGGTTCCTGTCACCGCAGAAGCGGAAATCTTCCTGGTGGATGCTCACCCCCACCCCTGCATTGCATAGGGACAGAGAAACACTGCTCAGCCATGGGGACAGCCAGCCAAACCCTGAGCCCACCCTGCCCACAGTCACAGCGTAGGGCTCTGCAGTGTGCCGGGCTCCTTTCCTCCCCATTGACAGGCAGTGCTCTGCAGACAGATGGAGACCTGCTCTTTTCTCCATGTTCCCAGCCCAGAGACCCAAACCCAGGTTGTGTTTCACCCTCAACAATTGTGTTTCAGGGCTGCCAGGCCGTGGCAGGGTGCTGCCTACCTTGGAGCGGGGAGAGGAGCAACAGAAGGAGGACTTTCATGGTGGCTGGCTCTCAGCCTGGGTTCTGCCTCCCAGGAGCAAATGGAGCCTGGAGGGTCACAAAGAGAAGAGGCACGGTGTCAGGGAAGGGGAGCCGGTGTGGGACAGCAGCTGGAGCACAGTCAGCTCTGGGTGCCACTGTCACCAGGAGGAGCGGGCACCCTGCTGGCCCCATAGGGCGGAGAGGGATGTGGGAGCCGGGGAGCTCCCTCCTGCCCACTGCCTCATATCTTGGTTCCTGCCTCGGCTTCTTTCAGCAGGTGATAAGAACAGAAGGAAACAGCAGTTTCCTAACTCCCCCAGCCTAGAATTATATTTGCTGGTGCTTACAGCAAGGAGCTGATGGTGTCACACACCGCGGTGAGACTCCATCCCCCTGCTGCCACCTCCCCCCGTCCCCACCACGCTTCAACTGCGCGCATTTCCCACACTCCTGGGACCAATTGTAAGAGCCCCCCCAGCCCCCAGCAGCATCCAAGGCTGCACCAGTGAGGGCTGCACTGAGACGCAAAGCCGGCCAGGTATGTGGATGGCTGCTGCCGTGCAAAGCAGAGCTGCAGCAACATGAGCGCAGAGGGGTTGTCACAGGCCACAACCTGGCCACAAACCTACACTGCACAGCTGAGGTTCTGACCACGGCCATGATGCTGAACATCATGATGCTGACGGCTTCCTGGGTGCGTGAGAATGATAAAAATAAAGGCTCTTCTGTGGCTTTAAGTCCTTCTGTAGCTCAGTGCGCTGCCATGGGCACAATGGTCCCACTGAGGTCCCCGGTGCGACTATGGCACAGGCACCGCTTGGGAGGGATCATGACTTTAAGTCATTTCTGAGCCCAACCAGAACCTGAAAGTCCAGCCAGGACCCAGCGGAGGTGAGCAGCGAAGTTTCCCCTGCTCACCCTCCTGATTGTCACTTCCTGAGCTGAACAATGGCGAGAGAAAATCCCCCAACACAGCGGGGGGGAAAGCTGACACAACCCACAAAAGGCACTGCCCCTTCTCCTCTGCATCCGGGGGGGCAATGGGGACACAGAGCATTGCCAGCCCCACGTACCTGGGGGCAGCAGGGAAGCGGAGCATCGGGGTACCCAGGTACCTGCAGGTGGCCATGCCCCCATCCCCAGGAATCCCTCTTTGACAGCCACAGCAAGGGGACAGGAAGGCTTTCCCCAACCCCCAGCCCAAAAGCTCCCCAGGAACACATAGAAATCTGCCCTTCTGCCCCACGATGGGGTTTGGAGCAGTCCCCAGTTGGCACAGGGTGCATTTTTTCCCCATGGCTCAGCCCCAGCGTGGGGACGTTACACCGTGTTCCTTCAGCACCACTAAATGAATGCGCTCATCGGAAAGGGAAGCCGAGGAATAACACTGTGACCTCTAAAGCTGGAAAAAACAAGAGCCCGGTGAGAAACCTTCCTGCTCTCTGGGTGACTGGGCACCAGGCATTCGATGGAGGCGGTGATGGCAGGCGGGCTTTGTGCATGATGTTTTCCCCACAGAGGGATGATGCGCTCATGTCTCCAACGAGCACTGGAAACACATGGATGAGGGGATTGTTGCTGGCTTTGTATCCTGGCTCCTTAGCACAGTGAGATGCTAATGGAGGTACAGCTCTTTGCCCACAGCCCATCAGCCATGGGGCAGGAGGCACGGTTTGGAGGGTGGGTGGGGAAACTGAGGCACGAAGACACAGCCCGGAGTGGACCCATGCATGGGTCTGCCTGCACAATGTGCCCTTGGCCTTGGCCTAAAGCCCATGGGCAGCCCACACATTGCTCACGGCATCGGCACGTCAGCCCCTTCCCGTCACCAGCGGGCGTCAGGCACGTGCCCTCGGCCACCAGGACGGCTGCAGATCCCATGGGAATGCATGTGGCCACGGGTCACCATGGCCCCAAAATGCAGCGAGCGTCATCGGAACCCAAAGCGACTGATTCAGGAGAGGCAGTGCTGGTGTGAAGGGTGGGGCTTTCAGCTTCTCAACCACAAAAAACGGGGTGAATGCAATGCAAGGCACACCCCGATGTGTGATGAGGGCTGCAAGAAGCCGCTCTGCTCCCCGCCTCACCAAAACCCCTCGGCACCCTGCTGCACAGCCAGGTACAGGGCTGCAGAGCAGAGCCCCTGCCAAGGCCCAGCTGTCAGCGAGCTGATGGGAAAGGAGTTGGCGGCTCAGGACCGGCCAGCTGGCACACAGCAGCACCACCACATCCCTGCAGCACCCATGGGTGACCCCAGAAAGGTGCGCAGTGCTCAGCCCCGGGGTGCCGTGTCCCGGCAGCGTGCAGTTGTTTTGTGAACCTGTTGCTCTACGAATAGCACCCGCAGAGGGCTGCGGGATTAAGAGCTGGATGGCGACCAACTATGCGGTGTTTATAGGGTCGGGGCTTCATTCCCGTGGGAGCGGCAAACCCACCGCGGGGCGGCACCGTGCTGATGGGATTGCCCAAAGCCTGCTGTGTGCCCCAAAGCCGAGCAACACAAAGCCCCCCCGGCTCCCTGCTGGTGGTAGCAGGCTTCTGTGCCAAGCAGACCGTGAAATCCATGTTGGCTGGCAGCCCTGCCCGCAGCCATGCTGCCAGGGGGTTATTCCAGGAGATTTCATTCTGCTTTCCCACTGCTGCTCTGCGCCCCATCCCTTGTGGAGCAGTGGGAGCAGCGTGCCGGGACAGGCGCATGGCTGCAGGAAGAATCCCCCGGCGGGCATCGGGCTGGGAGAGCACCCTGCTGAGACACGCCGGCTGCTCCGAGACTGCACCGAGTGGGGTGTGCTCGTGGGCCCCCGGGTTGGGGAGCCACACACGTTGGTTGCCATGGCATGGAATGGAATGGCGTGGAACGGCACAGAATGGAGCGGAGTGGAGCGGGACGGTGTAGAACAGAACAGCAGAGCATGGCATAGAATGGCACGGCATAGCGCGGAACAGCATAGAATGGCACGGCATGGCAGAGCGGTGCGGCCTTGGCAGGGCTCAGCTGTGCCGAAGCAGCAGCCGCGAGCAGCTGCCCCGCGAGGCGGCTCCACGGCCCTGGAATCCAGCCCGGCTGCGGGGTACGGAGCCCGATTTAGAGAGGAAAGAGGAGAAGAGCCCGTAAGGACAGAAGCCGCGCGCAGAAAGAGCCCGGGGAGCCCCATTCCCTGCACGGAACAGAGGCGTTACACCTTGCGCTGAGCCACAAAGCGATCGGCACGGAACGCCCGCACCGCGCCCGCTGCCGGGGGCCGAATCCCGGGGCAGAGCCCGCAGCATCCCCCCGCAACCCAAGCAGCCTGCGGCCCCGTCGCCACCTCCGCATCCCCCACCGCCGCTACCTGCGTCCGGATACCTGTGCCGGGGTCGGGCGGGGCGCGCCGTCCCGACGCCGCTCGGCGCTGCTCGGCTGGACGGAGCTCTGTGCTCGGCTCGGCACTGCCCCCCGCCCCGCCTCCGCTCCCACCCCACCCCCAGGGCAGGCGGTGACTCAGCGGGGTGGGATCCTGCCGAGACCCCTCCGTTGCGGCACCTGCTCGTGCGATGGAGCCGGGCTGGAGGGGGCTGGGGGGGCGGCGGGCGGTATCGCCCCCTCGGGCCGGGGATCGACAGAGGGACCGCGGTGGGGCGGGGGAAGCAGCCCCGGGAGCTGGGGCTGGCGGGCGGCCAGGGGGAGGAAAGGAGTTGTACGGCTGCCAGGCTGCACGCCCGGCTGGGAAAGGGATTAAAGAGTAACAGCCGATGTGAGAGCGGCCGGGACGCGGCGTCCTAAGAAGCGTGTCCTGCTCTGGGCAGGAAATGAGGGTGCGGGCAGTGGGTGCTGAGCGCGGTGCTCCCCGTGCCCTGCACCCCCTGAGACGTGGGGTCCAGGACGGAGCACCGAGCCCCGACGGCAGCGCGGTGCATGCAGAGCTAAGGCGGCGTGGCCAGGTTCCAGCCCAGGCAGCCCTTTGTGTGCGCTGAAAAGGGAGAGCCGGCTTCCAAGGAGATGGCGGGGAGGTGGCCAGGAAGCGTAAATACGCAGCCTCTCACGGATATTCCCAGAGGGTTGAATGGGACTTTTCTTCTCTTTCATGCTGCTGGGGGAAGGGTGGACGCGGCGGCACGGGGACAAAAGGCAATCAACGAACCCGAGGTGCCACGGCCACACCGGGAACAGGGCTGGGAACAGGGCTGGGAACGGGCTGGGAATGGGATGAGAATGGTGCTTGCTGTGGTCCCAGCCCAGCACCTCGTGCTCCGTGTTCACATCGCCCATGAGCTGTGTCTCCTTTGTTCAGCTGCCCCAGGGCCGGCACACGCTGCATCACGCGGCCACACCGCAGCCAGCGCGGCTCCTTTCCGGGCAGCCAACCCCTTGCACCCGCGTCTCCTCTCGCCCTGCTCCTATCTCCTGGTGCAGGATGCAGCCCCCCGCGCTGACCCCCGGCCCCGGGCTCGCAGCTCCTATAGAGAAAGGACACCTCGGGCCGTGCCCTTGCTGCTGTCCAGGGCACTAAAAGGCTTCTGTTCACATCACATCAGGGCGTTATCAGGAGGTCGGTAGAGTTATTTTGGGGCTGATGTCTGCACTTGTTGATGTTATCGGATGATGTGGAAGTCAGCAGGGCTCGCTGCTGCCTTCAAAGACCCATGTGGAGCACTGGGGGAGGAAATCCTCACGTTGTCCCTGCGGGGGAAATTTGCCCTTGGGCTCCGGCCAGCAGCACTCCCTGAGCCTGATAAGGATTTACTGCTTGAGCTGGGCAGTTCGAGTCTTGGGAACCTCTGTGGATGGAGATCCCGTGGCTTCCACCCCATGCCCAGAGGCACTGCATGGGGCTGGGCTCTTGGCAGGTCAGAGCCCCAAGCCCTGCAGAACCCCTGCATGCACCCTGGGCTGCAAACCTGCATCCTCATCCCAGCTGCTGCCCAGCCCGGTGATCCCAACCCAAAGTGGGAGCTGAATGCTTGCGTGCTGAGAAAATACACCTGATAGGGCTGTGGGAAAGATAAATAGAGCTGGCTCTCCTTGAGGAGGTGAAACAGGCTGGGCTTGGGTTCCCACTGCCATCCAGCACAGCATGGGGACGGCTGGGCACCCTCTGGGCTCCGGGCACCTTGGGGTGTGCCACACTGCACTGTGGCCCTGCAGCCCCAGGACAGCCATGCAGGGAGGGTATGGTGAGGGTATGGTGAGGGTATGGTGAGGGTATAGTGAAGGTATGGTGAGGGTATGGTGAGGGTATGGTGAGGGTATGGTGAGGGCATGGTGAGGGCATGGTGAGGGCATGGTGAGGGTATGGTGAGGGTATGGTGAGGTCATTGTTTTCCAGGCACTGCTGGATACAGGAACAGGCATAGGAACGCACCGGTGTCGCTGCAGACGCAGTCACCATCAGGGTCATGATTCATGCCTGGGGTGTGGGGCCAGGAGGGTGATGCTCACTATGGGGTTTGCTTGCTGCCCAGCAGCTCTTGGCATCCCACCAAGCTTTGTCAAGTCCCAAGTGATGATAAAGTGCTGAGCCATGCCCAGCTCATCGCCGCAGAGCCGCAGCAGGACGGCTTTTGTCCTCAATGTGAGCGGGACGGGTGGAAACAGCAGCAGATTTCCTTTGTGCGCAGAACAAAGCAGGAGGGCGAGCGGCTTCCTTCGCTCTGTTCCCAGAAATAGGTCCCACGAAGCAGCCAGAAAGGGAAAAACACTCAGCAGAATGTTATGGGAAGAGCTGGAGCTGTGCCACCGTGCCCTGCATGGGGACAGGGGGACCAAATGGTGGGATACCCGTCCCCACAGCCCGGCTCCAAAGAGAGGAGTGCAGAGAGGCAAGCTGGGGCTGCTTTGGGCAGATGCTGTGCCATCGCCATCTCCAGCCACGTTTCCTGCCCCCACAGTTTGCCCTCGCTGTGTGTCTGCTGCAGACCGGGCTGCTGGAACCCCACTAAGGGCGATGGGGTGCGGCCAGGCTTAGAGGTCTCTTCCAACCCTAATGATTCTGCGGTTCTATTTAGGGACAGGGTTAGGATATGGGTCAGCGGTTGGATCTGGCGATCCCGTAGGTTCCCTTCCAACCTCAGCGGCTATGACTCTATCAAAAAGCTTGTTCGAACCGGACAGTTCCGCTCCGCGTTTGTTTTGGTACGGGAGGAAAACCCGTTTCCCATCGACCACACACTCCAGCCCGTTGCCCTGGTGCCCTCTGGCGGCTCCTCGCCGCCTCCATCACCGGACGTCACTTTAATTAACGCTAAACACCGAGGCCAATCCCGCAGCCCCGCTACGTGGAGACGCTGCGGTCGGAGCCGCGCTTGCTGCGGTCCGTGCTGAGGTACCAAAGGCAGAGGAACACACCTGGAGGGGGGCGGGGGGGCGGCACAGTTAATGCCATGGGCACCCGCAGTGCCATGATGGGAGGAACAGAGAAACCCTCCCCAGAATCCCAGCCGGGTGCTGACCTTGCAGGGAGTTGAGGATGGTGAAGAGGTAGAGCTGGGGCACGAGGAGCACACCAAAGGCACAGAAGGCCGTGCCCCAGGTGGTGCCCAGCAGGCAGGTGAGCCCCAGCACCGTCATGCAGTCCCTCCTCGCCCTCTGCTGCTGCTGCCGCATCTTCCGCAGCACCACCACCACGGCCACCAGCACCAGCACGTTGAACAGCAGGATGAGGCCAGCATAGCACAGGGTCATGTAGTGGGCAGATGGGCTGGTGAGCCAGCACCTGGTAGGGAAGGGGAACAGCTGTGTCCTAACCCTGGTCAGCCTGGGGTGCACGGGGTACATGGAGTCCTTGGGAGTGCACGGCTAACCCAAAGTGCGTAGGTGCATGGAGAACCCCGGGTGCATGGGGAGCGTGGGGTTTCTGAGGTCCCTGAGGTGCATGGGGTAATTGGGGAGCCTGGGGTTCCTGGCAGTGCATGGGAAACCCAGGGTGCATGGGATTTCTGGAATCCCTGGGAGCGCATGGGTAAGACAAAGTGCATGGGATGGATGGGTAACCACGAGTGCACAGGATGCATGTGGCCTTTGGGGGAGCACGGGGAGCCCAAGGTGCATGGGGGACTTAAGATGCATGGGGAAACTCAAGGTTCGTGGGGTACATGGGAGTGCATGGGTAATCCAGAGTGCATGGGGTGCTCCATGGGGAGCCCAGAGTGCATGGGGTGCTCCATGGGGAGCCCAGAGTGCATGGTTTGCTTGAGGAGCCAGCTGCTCCCACACTCACATGGTCACGTTCTTGTAACCGTCAGCAGTGCTGATGATGTGGTGCCCGTAGGTTTCTCTCTTGAAGATGAGCACAGCCACCACAGCCAGTGTGGGCAGACCTGGGGGCCGGGGAGAGGCTGTAGGTGTAGGTCTGTGCAAGGGCAGTGGGGCAATGGGAGCCTACAAAGGCACTCACCCCAGGTGCAGAGGCAGAGCTTGAGGAGGTAGTGCCGCACGTAGATGTTGTAGACCTTGATGAGGAGGAGGTAGAGGTGGAAGCCTTCAGCCCCCATCCACCCCAGGGCACAGAGGAGGCTGCCATGCAGCAGGGCAGCTGCAGCCTGGCAACCTCCCATGGTGCCCGCAGCCAACGGCTCGCTCAGCAAGAAGCTGGTATTGAGCAGGAGCAATGCAGCCAGCAGGTTCATGTGGATCCTGGTCGTGTCGTCCCGCGGCCGGCATCTGCAGGGGGGTAGAGGGCACAGGGTGCAGAGGGTGCCCACCAGGCAGCACAACGTGGTGTTGTGCATGGCACGGCACTTGGAATGGAGTGGCACAGCACGGGACACAGCGGGCAGCATGGCACAGCATCATGCAGCACCACACACGGCATGGCACACAACACATGGCATGGCGTAGTATGGCACAGCATGGCACATCTCTACCTGAAAACAAAGCAGAGCAGCAGAGTGCAGAAGGCAGCAGTGGCTGAGATGGAGCAGCCCACGGTGCTGATGTAGGTGAGGGACTGCAGCTCGGACTCACTCAGGTTGTGCGCCTGGATCTGTTCAGAGAGGTGCACGTGGGGTGAGCCACGGGGTGTCCTATGGGGTGGGAGGAGGAAGGGCAGGAGCCACGCACCAGCAGCACGGCAAAGTAGGTGAGGTGGTTGCAGAGGCAGCGCACGGTGCCCTTCTGGTGCTGCGTCTCACAGCCCTCCCTGCTCCAGCTGCCAGCACTGCCCGTGCCTGCGGGCTGCCAGAAGACACAGGTGGCATTGGAGCTGTCCTGGTGGGAAGGGGGATGGAGGAAGTGAGATGGGGACAGTCTGCTCCCTGGGAACCCCACATCCCACCAGTGGTGCCACGATGGAGCTCAGCTCACCAGCTCCTTGTCATGACTGAAGTGGATCTCCACGGGGCGCCGCAGCCAACGCACCCGCCTGTTGTGCAGGAAGGCCCCCAGGATGTGGTTGTTGAGCACAGAGCTGTTGTGCTCATCCTGTGTGAGGCAGAGCAAGACGCCTTATGGGACCTCACCGCAGCCCCATAGTGTATCTACAAGGGGCTGCTCCAGGGGATCTCAGTCCTCTCATTGCTGGCACTCACCAGGAACATGCTGGCACTCTGGATGTAGATACAGACGAGCTTCTGCTCCTCCTGTGCCCCCATGCCCTCCATCAGCTCCACCGGGAAACTGATGCTGCCCCGGAGCCATGCTGATTGTCGCCCTTTGCTCTGAACCGGCTATGGGGGCAGAGAAGGGGTCACACTTCGGTCGGCATCCAGCCCTGCAAAAGGGAACTGGGCTGGGGAGAAAGGAGCTCAGGGCAGGGAAGTGTGGCCTCAGCAGTGCAGGAAGTGCCGTGGAGCTGCCTTGGGACCCTCTGTGCTATGAGGGGAAGTGGCCCCGACACATCCTGCACCAGGAGGTTATGGGTAGAGGCTGGTGCAGAAGCGCTCCAAGGGAAGGGCACAGCGGTACCCACCATGCTGCTGCTAAGGTTGAGCCCTTGGAAGCTGCCAGCCGTGATGCTGAACACAAAGGCCTCCAGCATGTTGGTTTTGAACCTGTACCCCTCCTTGCCAGGCTTGCTGCGGGCCAGCACCTGCTCCAGCTCTCTTAACCTGATAGGGGAACGGGGCTGGTGGGATGTGGGGCATTGGGGGGGGGGCAGTGGAGATGGGGCTGCACTCACCTGTCCCAGTTGTGGTGGGAGCTGCTCAGTTTCAGCCCCTCTGACAGGTCAAGCATGCAGCTCTGGATGGACTCAGTGTCTGCAAGGGGGGTTCTGGGAGATGAGCCCCGACCGCAGCACCTGCCCCGCTTCCATCCCCGCCTCCCCTCAGCCCGGCCCCATCCGACCCCCACCAGCAGCACAGGGATGGATCCCCACCTTGGCTGGGCAGGACGGGCTCAGCAAAGCAGAGGACGAGGGCGGTGAGCAGCAGGGTGGGCATCTCCGTGATCCTGCAAAAGGCACCCAGCCCCACCAAGCCCCAGTCACAGCCCTGGGGCCACACTTGATGCACCGTGGATGGGGCTACGGCCACCGCAGCTGCCTGCCATGCAAATCCTGCGGCATCCGGGTGCTGGCACCAACCCGGCCCCAAACTCCCCGGGAGGAAGCGGTCCCAGTGCAGGGGTGGAAGGCACCCAGCACATTTGCATCCTTTGCAGTGCCACCCTGACCCCAAAAGCAGCAGCTCACCCACCCACAGGCCTGGGAGCAGCAGGGCTGGGCAGTGGGTGCTGCTCCCATGTTGCCCCCAGCACTCAGCATCGCTGAGCAGCCCCTGCTGAGAGGTAACCCCTGAGCCCCCTCCTGCCCCACAGAACCCCATGGCCATCCAGGGAGCTCCTACCTGCCGGGCCAGCAGGAGCCAGGCAGTGCTGTGGTGTGTCGGGAGCTGCCACGGTGCCGCAGGGGTGGCTCAGAGTGCACTGTGGGTCTGTGCAAGCAGAAGGGGAAGTTTCCATATGCAGATAAGCGGATGAAAGCAATGGCGCTTTCAGATTCGCCCTGCTTGGCCCCTTTCGTGCAGCCCTCCATGGGATGAGTTGGTTGGGGCTCAGCCTCTCTGTCCTCCCTCTGACCCACCTGGGTCTGTGCTTAGCAGGGGGCTTCCAGGCATCACCCAATGCTCCATTTGAGCATCTGCAGAAGAGAACCACTGGAAGCTTCCACTGCCAGCAGCCGTTTCCTTAAACAGCCCCGTTCAGCGCTGGGTTCCTCACTGAACTTCTGCTCCCCACTTAAAACCCAGACGCTCACATCCGACGCCACAAAACCACATGGACAACCCCAGCAGCAGCAGCATTCCCAGGCTCCTTTCGGTGCCAGCAGAGCTGCTCCTCCGTACTGCCTGCAAAATCGTTCTGCTCCGAGGGAAGGAGAGGGGGAGAGCCCCTTCCCTGGCGCCGTGTGCTTCTTTCCAATGGAAAAACTCCGGGGTTGGAGGGAAGGGGCCGGGACGTGTGCAGGCAGAGCGGCGCTGCTGGGACTTGAAGCTTCACCCCACGCTGGGTGTCAGCATCTCCCGTGGGAAAAGGGTGAGCGGGGATGCTCGGGGTTCAGCGCTGTCGGCTGGAAACCTTCCAGCTAAGAGGGAAATACCCGGGGAGAACATCACCGCGAAAATGGGCAGGAGAAGGGAGTTTTGGTGGCCCGCAGCCCGTGGATGGTGGGACCCCGAAACGCAGCACTGCGTGCCACGGGGAGGGCGGGGATCTACCGGGGAGGTGAAACCCCCACGGCACAGCAGGGGGACGGAGGGCCCCATCACCCCGTAGCAGCGGTGGGTGCGGGGCTGCAGGGCTCGGTGGGAGCCGCTTCCCCACCCCTGACCTGCGGGCGAGCCGAGCGGGGCCACGCGAGAAGGGGGGAACGCGCGGGGGGGAGAACGCGCGTGGGACCCCCGGGGGCAGCACACGGAGCTTCGGGCAGCGCCCGCCCCGGGCCGGGGGGCGGGGAGCGGCGGGGGGAGGAGGAGGAGGAGGCGGGAGGAGGAGCGCGTTCCGCCGGCAGCGCCCCGGCCCGCAGCGCACCGCACCGGATCCGGTGAGCGGAAGGCGGCGGGAGGAGGCGGGCGGGGCGGCACCGGGCGGGGCGGGCAACTTCGGGCAACTTCGGCGGGACGGGGCGGGGCGGGACGGGGCGAACCGGGCCGGGCCGAGCCGGGCGGCGCCGCACCGGGGAGAACCGCGACGCAGCGCAGCGGGCAGCACCGCACCGCACCGCACCGCGCAGCACCGCACCGCACCGCCGCGGGGGCAGCGGAGGAATGCGGTGGCCCCGCGGGCGCGACGCGTCACGGCGGAGCGGCGGCAGCTCCGGCCAATGGGGCCGCGCGGGGGGCGGGCGGCCCTCGGGGGGGTCCCGAGTGTTCCGCGCGTGTTCCGCCCGCGGGTGGGCCGTGCGCGCCGAGCGCGGGACGTGGCACCGCCATGGCGCTCAGTTCGCGCACGCGTCCTCCCGCCCGCAGCGCCCCGTCCCGCAGCGGGGGCCGCGTGGGGTCCCCCCGCCCCGCGTGGGCAGCGCGCTGTGGGGCCGCGGGCTGCGGGCGGGCGGCCCCTGGCCTGTACTTATCCCATTAGGGAGCGCTGCCGCCTCCCATTGAGGTTTCCTGGCGCGGTTTCCCGTTTTGGCAGAGCTCGGCGCTGGGTCGCTCAGCTGCGGCGGCTTCTGCTCCGCCGGGCCGCGCTGCGCCACGCGTGTTGGGTGGGAAGGGGGTGGGAAGGGGGGCGGCATGCGGCTGGCTGCGCCCACCCCGAGTCACAGAACGGTGGTGCCGGGGGGCACCTTACAGCCTGCTGAGCTCCGAGCCCTGCTGTAGGCTGTCTGCCTCCCTGCCCATCCACGGGGCACCTCCAGGGATGGGGCACCCACAGTCTGGCAGCAGTGCCGGCCCCGCACCGCCCTCTGAGGGAAGGATTTCTTCCTCCCATCTACCGACATCTCCCCTCCGTTGGTTTGAAGCCAGCTCCCTCGTCCTGTCGCTATCATCTCATGCACCAAGTTGCTCCCTGCTGCATGCGAGCTCCCTTCAAGCACTGCGGTGCCCGACCTCCTCTTCTCCCCATAGGACCGCACTCCGGACCCTTCACAGCTTCACCCCGTGGGCTGTACCCCCTCTGACAGCTCCTCTCTCCCGCAGGTCCCCAAGGCTTGGTGCACACCCCAATGCTGACACCGAAAGCGATGCTGCAGCCCTAGGAAGGCCGCCATGAGCCAGAGCGGTGCCCCGCGCCTGGCCGGCTCCCCACAGCTGCATGGCGGCTCGTTGCTGGCCCTGCTGGGCCCCGAGCGGGGTGGTGGGAGCGAGCCGGGCCCCACTCCGTCCCCTCCGTCCCCCCCGAGTGGGACTCCGTCCCCCGGGCCCCCCCCGGCCCTGCTGGAGGCCGACTGGGAGGGTCGCGAGGAGCTGCGGCTGCGGGAGCTGGAGGAGGCGAGAGCGCGGGCGGCCCAGATGGAGAAGACGATGCGCTGGTGGTCCGACTGCACGGCCAACTGGAGGGAGAAGTGGAGCAAAGTGAGGGCCGAGCGCAACCGGGCCCGAGAGGAGGTGCGGCAGCTGCGGCATCGCCTGGAGGCGCTCACCAAGGAGCTGGCCGGGCTGCGCAGAGAGCGCCAGGAGGGGCTGCAAGAGCGGCAGCAGCTGGGCCGGCAGCTGGCACGGCTCCGCGGCCACGATGGCGGCACCGAGGGTGACGGCGATGGAGAGGCTGCCCCTGAGAGTGAGCCTGTGCGGGACGTGGGGGCTGAGGCACCTCCTAAAGCCAAGGTGAGGGGGGTGGGAGCGGGGCTGGGGGTGTCTGTGTGCTCGTTGGGGTGATGGGGGTGAGGCTGCTCAGGAGGGGCCGGCTGGGAAGATGAAGAGGCAGTGTTGCCCTCTATGGGACAGAGCAGCTGCAGCACATGGAGCTGTGCTTGGGAATTTCTGGACTTAAAGACACTGTGAAGGTTGGGAGAGACCTCTCAGATCCCCGAGCCCACCGTGCCCACTGACTGCATCCCTCAGTGCCACGGCCCCACGGCCCTGGGACACCGCCGGGGTCGGTGACACCCCCACCTCTCTGGTGGCTGTGCCGATATGAGAGGCCAGCCATGGGAGGTATGGGTGACCTTGCTGTGGGTGTCAGCTACCAGCAGGAGCAGCATCACCTTTGGTCTGGAGCATCACTCCTACTGGGAAAGGCTGAGAGTGCCGGGACTGGTCAGCCTGGAGAAGGCTCCGGGGGAATCTCATTTGTGTTTATAAATATCCACGTGTGCAGTGAGGATGGAGTCAGGGAGGGAACACTATGGGGCTGGAACAGGGGATGCTGCTGGTTGTCACCCACCGCAACAGCACCCTCCCTGTGGGCAGCTGTGCTTCACACCTGTGACCCCTTCCTCCCCATGCTGCAACCTCAGGAGCTGGAGCTGATGGAGAACATCCTGAAGGGCAAACAGGAGGGCGCCGACAGCTGGGAGCAGCGCAGCACTGCGGGCACACGGAGCTCCTTCTCACGGCAGGAAAGGAGCCGACTGCTCTGGGAGGACGTCAGCGTCGTCGAGGAGGATACCTCCAAAATCACTGCCCTGAAGCTGAGGCTGGATGAGTCTCAGAAAGTGCTGCTCAAAGAGAGGGAGTGAGTGCTTTGGACTGCAGACTGGTTGGGTGCCACCCGGCCTGGATGGTGGCTGTCCCACCCCAGGAGGGGACACCACGAGGCTCTGCCAGCTCTCACCAGGGCTGCCTCTCTGCAGGGACAAGCTGGCGCTCAGCAAGAACATTGAGAAGCTGGAGGGTGAGCTGAGCCAGTGGAAGATCAAGTATGAGGAGCTCAACAAGAACAAGCAGGAGGTGATGAAGCAGGTGAGCAAGGCGTCCAGGAACCTCCAGGGGGTGGCATGTCCCTGGGTTAGTGTCTTGATCAGCCACAGCTGGTCCTTACCTGGAAGTATGGAGACTCCAGGCACTGGTAGAGGTGATGTGGTGATAGGGCTGCGTCCCTCCAGCCTGAGGGAGACTGTGGGGACAGCTCGAGTGGTGGTGGGTGGGCGCTCACTGCCCGCCTCTGTCCCCCTGCAGCTGAACATCCTCAAGGAGATCCACCAGGACGAGCTGGGACGCATCTCAGAGGACCTGGAGGACGAGTTGGGTGCTCGCTCCAGCATGGACAAGAAGCTGGCAGAGCTGCGCATGGAGGTGAGGCCGGGCAGTGGGGGGCATCCCCATAGGAAAAGGGAGGGCGCAGAATAGCAGGGGGAGCCTGCTGTTACCCTGCATCCCCTGCCCAGATGGAGCGGCTGCAGGCAGAGAATGCAGCCGAGTGGGGCCGGCGGGAGCGACTGGAGACAGAGAAGCTCAACCTGGAGAGGGAGAACAAGAAGCTGCGGGCACAGATCGAGGACCTGGAGGAGGTGCTGGCTCGCAAACGGCGTCAGACGGCCAGTGCCCTGGACACCGACCTCAAAACCATCCAGGCTGAGCTCTTTGAGAAGAACAAGGTACGAGGGGCGATCCAGACCCAGTGCCACCTCCTCCAGGGAGCCCTGGGTCCCTGCGTGCCCCGTGTTGCTGTAGCAGTGTCCTCCAGGACCTCCCCCATCCCAAACTCTGCCCTCACCTTGTGTTCAAGAAACGTGGAAAGGTGGCACTTAGGGACAGGGTTTCACAAGGGTGGGTTGGGGTTGGGCATGGGGATCTTAGAGGTCTCTTCCAACCTTAATGATTCTGCAGTTCTGTTTAGGGCCAGCGGTGATGAGTTGGTTGATGGTTGGACTTGGTGCTCTGGGAGATCTCTCTGTGGTTTAGTGGGCATGGTGGTGATGGCTCGATGGTTGGACTTGATCTGAGAGGTCTCT
Organism: Excalfactoria chinensis; assembly: GCF_039878825.1. Lineage (NCBI taxonomy): Eukaryota > Metazoa > Chordata > Aves > Galliformes > Phasianidae > Excalfactoria > Excalfactoria chinensis. The sequence continues at coordinate 16,323,522 of NC_092835.1, forward strand.
TCCAACCTTCATGTGATACTGTGTAGGGGGTGGCAGTCCATGGAGGTGGAGGCTCCTCTTTTACAGGGGGCAGTGGGAGAGGTCCTTGGGAGCAGAAGGGGCTGTAGGGAAGGCGTGCTCAGCCCCGTGTCCCTGCAGGAGCTGGCAGACCTGAAGCACGTCCATGCCAAGCTGAAGAAGCAGTACCAGGAGAAGATGGCCGAGCTGGCCCATGCCAACCGCCGCGTGGAGCAGCACGAGGGTGAGGTGAAGAAGCTGCGCCTGAGGGTGGAGGAGCTGAAGAAGGAGCTGGCTCAGGCCGAGGACGAGGTGAGTCCCTGCAGGTGGGTGCTTTGGGAGCAGAGTGGCTCTGCTCGGTGCCAACCACTCCGTTCCCATCACCTCCTGCAGCTGGACGAGGCCCACAACCAGACACGGAAGCTGCAGCGGTCGCTGGATGAGCAGACAGAGCAGAGTGAGAGCTTCCAGGTGCAGCTGGAGCACCTGCAGTCCCGGTGAGTGACCCATGGGTGGGCTCATGGGCTCCCTGCGCTTGTCCCTTCCTACTGTCTCCCCAGTCCATAGGGCCTGAGTGCCCCCAGCACATCCATGGAGCCACTCAGCTGTCCCTGTCCCCAGGTGGCACTGCCTGAGCCTACAGGGAGGCAGGAATGGGTCTCAGTTTTATCGCTCCTCTAAACTTTTCTCTGGCTTCACGTTGCTTCTCCAGCCATAAAGAGATGAAATGGCCGTGAGAGAAATCGATTCTGCTCCGGAGCGTCTCCGGGAGGCGCTCGGGGAGTTTGTTTTTATAATCTTCCTTTGTTTTATTGGGACATCTTCATTAAATCATAGAGGAATAATGGAGGCTTCGTCTTCCCCCCCTCCCTGCCCCTGCAGCCTCCCCGCACGCTCACCCTAAATAATTCATGCTTGCCAGTAAAACACACTGAACGAGCGGGGAGGGATGGGAGAGCCGCATCCCCACCATCATCCCAGGCCCTCCTTTCCAATTTTCCCCATCAATCTTTGCTGATGAATTTTAATGTGGGAGCAAGCAAAGAGCTAAAAGCACTGGCGCCGTTCCCCTCCCACTACCGTGCTCAGGAAGGGTTTTTTAGGGCGTTCCATGGGGAGAATGCAGGATATCCCATGGGCCGGGGGGGGATCGGGGCCACCCTCTTCCAGCAGCTCTCTCTTGCAGGCTGAGGAGGCAGCAGAGCACCCCGCTCTTTGGCAAGATGCGCAGCGCTCGCTTCGGCCCCGACGACCCCGGGGATGGCACCAGCGACCCCGATGAGGATGAGGACTTGCAGATCCAGGTGCCCTAAAGTCCGGGGCCGTGGGGACATCCCGTGGTGGTTCCCTGCCAACAAGTGCCTGTCGTCACTGGGTTCATCCCGAACTGCTTTGCACCGCATCCCCTGTGCCGTGACCTCGCTGTGGATGGGGAAACTGAGGCACGGGGCAGCAGGGAGGAACTTACCAGGGGATGTCCCACATTCGCTGCCTGCACCTCTTGAACTGATACCCCTTGGCCACCTGAGTGGCTCTGAGCATCAGCCTGGAGGAGGAAGCCTGCAGCAGAGAGTGGGGCTGAGCCGAGCAGGCTGAACCTGCAGCCTGCCAGCCTGTCCTGCCCACTATTTGATATATATATATATATATAATTTGTACGGATGGATTTTTTATATGACTTTTTATATTATAAACACCGAACGCAGTGGGGTTCCGGCTCTGTTGGTGTCTTTAGGCCAGAAGAGCAGCCACAAAGGGGACAGCAGGGGGCTCAGTGAGGTGTCCCTGGGGCTGGGGGGGGTTTGTGGGGCCCTGGGGCTGCTCCAGTGCTGAGCCCAGGCTGTGTGTGCCCTGCAGCCCAGGAGCCGCAGAGCAGCTCAGACAGGATCTCATTAAAAATTAACACAGCGATGAGCTCATGGCTTTGCCTTGCATTTAATGGATGGGCTGAAGGCACGGCTCTCTCCGGCTCTCGCTTCCTTTTTTAATGACCTTCGTTTGCAGCGAGCATCGATTCATTCTGCGGGCATGGGGAGGCACACGGCCCGTGTCCGAGGGGTGACATGAGACCCTGCAGGACACCGACGGTCCGACCCGCGGCGCTCCGGACAGCCCCGCACGGTGATGTCCTCGCGGTGGGCGTGGCCACGCACCGGCCGGTGGGCGTGGCTTGTGATTGGGGGCGTGGTTTACGCTTGGGGGCGTGGCCTCGCGGCTGCCGTGCTCGCAGCGCCCAACGCCGGGGCAGCCGCCTGCAGCGGTGGGGTCGGGTAAGGTTGGGGCTGCGGGGGCTGACACGTGTCGGGGGGCTGCGGGGGTAACGGGGACCGGGGGGGGGGCTCTGGGAACGCAGCGTGGAGCCCGATAGCCGAGCATCCCTTGCCTGTTTCCTAGGTGACTGCTATCGGAGATTTTTCCATCCCTGATGGGAGTGGTGGCCAGCACCCCCCCCCCAACCCCCCCCCACCCCCCCGTTCACCACGTGCACCCCTTCCCCGGGTCCCCTCCAGCCTCCCTCATCTCTGTCTCCCTGCCCCCACTCAGGGTTCAATGAGAGCAGAGCAATGGGGACCCTACAGGTGACCACAGTGTGGGGGGGGGGGCAGGGCACTGCCATCCCCATCGATAGGACGGAGGCAGAGCTGAGCCCATCCTGTCCCATCACATCCCGTCCCATCTTATCCCATGCTACAGCTGACGGTGGTAGCCCCGGGGATGTGGCCTGGGGACTCTGGTCCCATTGGTGAAGGTGTCCCTGCTCCGTAGGCCGTGGCTATGGGGGAGCTGGGTGCACCCCGGCACCTTTTCTGCCTTTGCCAACAGTGTTTGTCTTCTGAGTAATGCTGTTGGTTTCTCATCTCCCTTTGAATTGCGTTATTTACTGCCGAGGCTTCGGGTTGCGATGCGAGAGACTCTGACAGGGAGCAGAGCTCAGGGTGCTGCAGGGACATGGGGATGTGGCTGGAGATGGGGCTTGGGGATGGGGCTCGGGGCTATGGATGGGGCTCAGGTTTAGGGCTGAGACTCAGATATGGGCTCAGTTATGGGGTGCTGGGGGTTAGCAGTGGGATCGTGGGTCCCCTTTGGCAGACATGGGTACGACAGCCCGGGGGCATCGGGGCTGCTGCTGTGCCTATGTGAAGGAGGAGGAGGAGAGATGAAGGCTGGCACAGCACTGCCACCAAAGGTGGAGCTGAGCCAGCATCGGTGCTTGTGAATGGGGCCGTGCGGCAGTGAATGGGGCTGTGTGGCAGTGAATGGCTCCGCTTTGGCCCCGTGCCCCCCTCGGAGGGGTTGGGGTGTTAACTCTGAGCCCTACTGATGGCACCGTGGTTGGTCACAGCCACTGCGCTGCCCGGGAGGAAGGAGGGGAAGCGCAGGGGTTAACGCCGGACTGTTCCACTGCGATGGTTCAGGCAGCAGCGGAGGGAAGGGAGGAGGAGGAGGAGGAGGAGGAGAGAAGGAGGAAGATGTCACTGTCTCCCGTCTATCTGTCGTTTCTCTTTCCCGAGAAGGGAACCCGTGGCAGCGGGGAGAGGATGGGGGACGCCGCCGAGACAAAGCCGGGGCGGAGGCGGCGGTGAAACGGGAGCGCAGGTGAAGGAGGGAGGAAGAGGAAGGAGGAGAAGGGGGGGGGGGGCCGGGCTCCGCCATGGCTACGAATTTTAACGACATCATCAAGCAAGGCTACGTGAGGATGAAGAGCAGAAAGCTGGGGGTGAGTGAGTGGGGGCGGCGGGGGGGAGGGAGGGGGATGCTCCTTGGGCTCCAAATGCCGTGAGAGGCGACGTGGCCGGGGATCCATCCGCGTTTCCTCTCACGGCATTCCTCGTCCCTGGCATTTTGGGTGAAAAAAAGCATTACTTTGGGTCTGCGTGCAGATGGGGGGGAGGGGGCACTTGTTGCTTGCTGAGCCATCCCGCTGAGTGCCGTGCCTCGGTTTCCCTTTGCTCCCAGCAGCGCTGGAGGGGGGGGGGGGGGATGCCGCACACCAGCTGCAAAATGGGGGGTACAGCCCCTACGGAGGGGGGAGTGGGGCCAGCCCCCCACCCACCTCCACTGCTCGGAGCATGCTGGGTAATTTCACGCTAATTAGGGAGAACAAAGAACGAGTGTGGGGTGGGGTGGGGGGGGGGCGGGAGGGGGGACACAGTGGTCTCATCACCCCTGCAGGGTTAGGGGATGGGGATGCGGTGGGGGCAGACAGTGGGACGGGGATGTGCGGGGTCTGTGATGGCCTCAGGGGGCTGCATGCAGGGACACTGGGGCTGCCCAGAGCCCAGCGTCCTCTTCTGTCCCCAGGATGATGGCAAGGGAGCAGTGGACCCCATGGGCATCCCTGACTCGGGGATGGGGAAGCCAAGGGATAGCAAGCGCCACCCATACCTGGGGTTCCTCTGCTCCCAGGTGTGGAAATCCCATAGGGTTGGTGGGGACAGAGCTGTTCTGCAGGGGAGGGGGACGCACGGCCCATCTCTGCCCGCAGATCTACCGGCGGTGCTGGCTCGTCTTCCGCAAATCCTCCAGCAAAGGGCCACAGCGCCTGGAGAAGTACCCAGATGAGAAGGCTGCGTGCCTGCGGGCCTGCCCCAAGGTGAGCAGCCACGGCCAGGGGGTGCCATGCATCCCCTCCCCCCCCCCCCCCAGCACCGCCCCGGTGACACCGTGCCACCCCTCCAGGTGACCGAGATCAGCAACGTCAAGTGCATCACGCGGCTGCCCAAGGAGACCAAGAGGCAGGCGGTGGCCATCGTCTTCACCGACGACTCCACACGTACCTTCACCTGCGATTCGGGTACGGGGTGACGCTGCGGGCTGGGCCATGCCGGGCTGTGGGACCCCGCTTTGCCACGCTGTGTGCCTTGCAGAGCTGGAGGCCGAGGAGTGGTACAAGGCGCTGTCGGTGGAGTGCTTGGGTGCCCGTCTCAATGATATCAGCCTGGGGGAGCCTGACCTGCTGGCGGCCGGCGTGCAGTGCGAGCAGACGGGTGAGCACGATGTGGGGCACCGGGCTCATCCCCACTGCAGCCCTACTGAGATTGGGGGCTTTTCTGGGTGTTTTCTTTGCTGAATTATTCTTATTTTTTTTTATTTCTTTTCTTTTTTTTCCCAGACCGGTTCAACGTGTTCCTCCTCCCCTGCCCCAACCTGGACGTGTACGGCGAGTGCAAGCTGCAGATCACCCACGAAAACATCTACCTCTGGGACACGCACAACCCGCGCCTCAAGCTGCTCTCCTGGCCCCTCTGCTCCCTGCGCCGCTACGGCCGCGACGCCACGCGCTTCACCTTCGAGGCGGGACGGTGAGACGGGGCCGGGCACACCCAGCGTCCCCCCCAGGCCTGACGCCAGGCGGAGGGCCGCCATAGGGTGCCCCATAGCTGTAGGGCCGCTCCGGGCCCTTCCCGGGGCCACCCACGCACCCAGCCCTGCAGGAGCCACGGGGGGAGCTGCTTAGGCTCCGCCAGGCCTGGCTATATTAGGAACTTTCCTGCTAATTACCAGCTCCAGAGGGGAAGAAACATGATCTTTCCTTTCATCCCGGCCCTATGGCTTCCGCTGACTCACCATGCCCGGCGCGAGGGGAGGGGGCGGCAGGGCCGGCTGTGGGATGATGCCGGCTGGGAAGGGCACCCGTGGGTGCTGGGGGGCTGTGCTGCAGCCTGGCCCACCCCGTGCCATTGTAACGCCCCTCTGCTCCGACCCCATAGGATGTGTGATGCAGGAGAGGGTCTCTACACCTTCCAGACGCAGGAAGGGGAGCAGATCTACCAGCGCGTGCACAGCGCAACGCTGGCCATCGCCGAGCAGCACAAGCGGGTCCTGCTGGAGATGGAGAAGAACGTCAGGGTGAGGCACAGCCCATGGTGGGTCACCCGGGGCGGCTTGTGCCCCGCAGGGTGGGCTCATGCGTGTGCCATGCTCACCCCCAGCTGCTGAACAAGGGCAGTGAGCCCTTCTCCTACCCCTGCACGCCCACCACCATGCTGCCCCGCAGCGCCTACTGGCACCACATCACCGGCTCGCAGAACATGGCCGAGTCCTCCAGCTACGCCGGTGAGTGTCCCCAGGGCCCCGCAGGGGTCCCGCAGCCCCTCAGCCATCCCCACGCTGTGCTCTGTCCCCAGGTGAGCCCTATGCGGGCGCTCAGGCCGGCTCGGACTCCGACCTCCTCGACAGGTTCATCCTGCTGAAGCCAAAGCCCCCCGGCGGTGACCAACCTGAGATCAGGGAGCACACCTCATCCCCATGATGGGGGGTGCTCCGCAGCCCCTTCCTTCCTTTCTGGGGGTGTCCAGGCCCTGGGAAGCCGCAGAGCCCTTTGCAGCAGGGAGATGGTATCAGGGCATCCTCCGGGCCCTGCAGCCCAGCCTGAAGCTCCAGGAGGCGACGGCTTGCTGCGCTCAGTGACTTCAAGTATATATTGCGTATCCATATTATACAGTCAGATATTTCCTTCTCACGTGGAAGTTATCGCCCCCAAGGAGACCTCAGGAAGAGGAGATGCTCCAAGAGCTCTTTTGGCCCTTGGGTTGGGAGATGGAAACGAGGTGGGGGCGAAGAGGTTCGGCCAGTTTCCTGCAGGTAGGAAGGAAGGACGGCACTGCCCGGCCGTGGGGCTGCGCCCAGCTCACATTGCAGAGAGCTCAGAGCGCTGCAGGATTGGGATGTCCCAAGAGGAACTGGTTGTCCTTCCACACCGAGGCCTCGGGCTGGGATGGGGGCTGAGCTTCGTACCCTGACCCCACACACGTGCCACCACCGTGCCCATCTGCCAGGGGCGACCCAGGCACTGACTGTGGCCAGTAGCAGCCGTCGGGGAGCGGTGGGAGCAGGTGAAGGACCTCGCACAGGGGAGCTGGGCTTAATGGACCGGACTGAAAAAGCAATTGATTTTCTAGTTCTCCTATTTATTGAACTCCTTTAGAAGGGCTATCTTTTTATTGCAGTACAACTCTCGGTGTTTCTTTCTTCTTTCGGTCTGCTTTGGTTGGTCGGTGGTTTGATTTCCTCCCTGAAAGCTCCAGGTGGGTGCTTTGGGAGCAGGGAGCGTTGTGATGATGTGGGAACCTCTGTGGTCTGTGGGCTGTAAATACTGTGTGTTGGGTCTGTGTAGCTTGTGGATGGGGCTGGGGAGCTGCGGGTGCATATGGGGCCCTGGGCACTGGCCGCCCTCTGGCCATGGGTGTAACCTGCTCTTTTCCTGGCTGCACGTTTCATCTGGAAAAGATTTCATATTTATGACCAAAAAAATATTAGGGTTTTTTTTTTCTTCTTCTTCTTTTTTTCTTTATTTCTTCTTTTTTTTTTCTTTTTTTTTTTTTTTCTTTTTTTTCTTTTTTAAGGAATTGCTCAATGAATAAACAACCCTTATCCACCCTTCCTGTTTGTCTGTTCCATCCAAACGTGCTGCTCGGGAAGTCCATGTTGGAGCATCGCATGCCAGAGAGCCGAAAATGCTGAGCAGGGGAGATTTCCTCGTGCTACAGGCAGCGTTTGGCTCAGAGCTTTGTTCTGCCTCCAGCGCCTGCAAGGACATTCCAAATGAAGCCCTGCAAGAGCTGAGAAGGGAAGAGGGCCGTAGCAAGTCCTGCTCACACTCGCCCAGCAAAGCGAGGAGCCTGTCCCACATCCTGGGTGCTGAGGGAGAAGGGGTGACTGTGCAGCTCTTGGAGCCCTCCGGCCACTGCTGTGGCCCAGCACAGAGCCAGCTCAGCCCCTGCATGCTGCAAGCACAGCCAGAGCTGCCAGCTGGGGGTTACCAGTGACAGACGCTCCCCAGCCCCATGGCATACAGACTACACAGCACAGGGCACAGTCTGCTCCAAAGGAGTCCTTAAACACAGCTAAGGCTCCCTGGTCCACCCTCCCTGCCACGCTGCCTCCCTCCACGCTCCCTCCTCTTAGCAGCCCAGCCTCGAACATCTGCTTTAAACACAGTCCTGTCCCTGGCAGTTCCAGAACTACCTGCTGCAGGGGTTCTGGCACCCTCAGTAGATCACAGACCTTAGTAGGTTCGAGAGCAGCAATCAGCAGTTACAGAGCAATGCTCCCTCCAAAGCAGGCCTCGTTACGTTAATGTCTGTTGGAGGGAACTAAATGATGTGTTATCTCCTCCTGCAGCCCCGGATGAGCTTTCAGGGATGACTGAACACAGGCGTTAAGGCTTTATTCAGTACAGTTAAGGAACACACATACAAATAGGACAGGGTTGTGTAATTGAGGTACACGCTTCCAGTCCCAAATGCTACGTGACCACAGTCCAAATCTCCGGGCTCAGAGACAAAGCCCATCCCCACCCAGCAAAGACTTTCCTCCTGCTTTACCCTACGTGTCATCATGGCTTTCTCTGGGAAGAGAAGTGCTGCTGACCAGCAGATCTGCACCAGGAGAAGCAGAGGGAGATGAGAAGACAATCCCTCAGCCCAGAGTGCAGCCAGGCAGAGGCAGGAACCTTCTGCATCACTCCTGCCTGGACAATCTCCTGCAAAGGGCCACTTCAGTTTATAGTGAGCACGTCGCTCTGGATCTCATGGCTCAGCTGGGTCTGGAGGTCACTCAACTTCTTCTTCAGGCCAGACAGTGCAGAGAGAACAATGGTTTCGGGGCGCAGAGAGCCACAAGATTCCACGTTGTAATAAAACCTGAGGTTACAAGTCAGGGAGAAAGTTACCAAGTGTTCTGTGTGGAGGTGCAAAACCAGAGAGCACCCACACAGCAGCTCTAACCCACCAGGACCCACCACAGGGAGATGTGCTGGGAGCTCCGGCTACCAGCACTGCTGAGCTCCCCTCTGGGCATGAGCCAGCACTGCCCTGCTACAACAGCAGCCACAGATTCCCATGGAGCTCATAGCAGCCCTCAGGACCTTCCAAAATGCAAGAGCTCTTGTGAGGTTTTCTCTGCTCAGCTATGTGATGTGAAAGCTGCACGGGGAAGCTAAGGCTGGCTGTCTGGCTGCAGGCACTCCTGCAACACATATCACCTGGAAGAGAGGGCAGCAGCAGCAATCAGAGCATGAGAGACTCACGCGGGTGAATAATAGTGCTGATGACATCGGTGTCTTCAACATCACCCTAAGACACTTGACCAGACATTGCAATGCTCTACCTGGTAACAGGAACTCTGAAGAGTCACCCAGAGGGCAAAACTTGCCAGGCATCATCTGGCAAAACTTGCACATCACCAGTTAAACTGCAGCTCCTGCCTTGCTTTCCAGGGAGCAGCAGCACATCCGACTCACACCAACAGCAAATGCAGTGCACCCAGCTCCATCCCCCACCTCCCAGCAGCACATCCAGCTTCCTACCTCTCAGGCTTCCCATTGGGGTCGTATGGAGCCTGAGCATCCTCCTCATCGATCTCCGAGTATTCACTCTTGGGCCTGGAATCAGAGAGTGGGGAAGGTCAGCATTGGATCAAATCAACAAGTTCAAAGTAATGAAGCCTTTTCTATTTCCTCCACCTTGAGCAGCATGAGAAGCCAGCATAGGAAATTCCATGCCCACCACAGTCTCCTGCCAGCCTCCCTCAGACCCAGTGACACCAAGAAAGGCTGATCATCATGTCCTGTCATCAGTGCTCCTCAATAAAACTGCATTTTCCAACCAAACCCTCCACCTGCACCAAACTGCTGGGAAAGATGAAGCACTCATGAGCCTTCACGTGACTTGCCATGCCATCCATTACTGAAAGCAGGGCAGAGATTGAACCTCTTTTCACCGTGACGTCTGCTTTGAGAGTCCAGCTGCATTCCAGCGCTCTGCCAGCAGCCTCAAAACCAAAACCAAAACAATAACTATCCTTGGATAGCAGAGGCATCTGTCTCTGTATTGTCTTCACTAGGAGCAAGATGAACTTGGAAAGAAACCCATTATCATCAGGAAACACACAGCTCCAGCAGCAATCACCATTTCTTTAGGTCCTTCTCGCTTTGACACAGACTTTGTCAAGAACCTCTCCAGAGCTGTTTCCAGGTACCCATCTTACTGCACACAACGCCAGGCTCATGAGGACACAGCCCAGTCTGCCACCAAAGGAATCTGCATCAGCGCTGCCTTGGGCCACCCAGACGGGTAACGCCTCGCTGCAGAGGGACGCGGGTTCAGCCTGTCACTTCTTAACATCCAGCATTACAGAAATTAAACCAGAGAGTTTTTGCGGCACCACAACGAAGCCTAAAATTACTTCAAATCCTGATTTGAAATTCCACATCACAGAGACGTTCCTGCTCCGCAACCACCCAGCCAACAACCCAGACCATCAACCCAATTGCGGTGCAATTTACCTGCCATGAACCGTTTGGCAACGACAAAACTCTCCAGTTCCGCCCCCAAAGTGATGGTGACAGAGGCCAGTCCTGCACACCAACACTTCTGATGTACTCATGATAGAGATAATGCAGAGCAGCAACCTGCTTGGCCCACCCCCACCCAGACTGACTGAACCGGACCATGGAGGTGTCCTACAGAGCCCATCAAAGCCAAGCTTTGGGGTTTGCTCCTTCCATCAGTGAAAACAGCCTGGGATTGCTGTGGGCAGATCTCAGAATCTGGGCAGTCCCTGTGACAGAAAAGGCCTGGCAGGTGGGGAATACAGGCTAAATGCTGCTCTCAGCAGCTCCTTTACTGAGAGCTGCCTTAGCAAGGGGCAATGTAAGCAAGGCAATGGGTTTGAGTGTGTGGGCTCAGAGCGGACAGTGGGGAAGAACAACAGGCATTTTTGGAGTCAAGCCTGGCAATGCAGGGCCTGGGCAGGAGGAAAGCCTGCTGAGCCCCTTCTGCTGCACAGCCTCTTGTCCAGCTGCAGCTCTGCTCAGGCTTCCGTTCCCCCCCGGTTACTGCAGTCCCTGCACCAAATCCTGCTCCTGCATCGAGGTCTTCCTGACCTTGTGCAGCTCTGCCTGCTGCCCTGCAGCCACGGCAGCTCATCTGCTGTCCCTCCTAGCTCCTGCTTGCTGCTGCCTTGGCTAAAGCACCCAGTGCCTCTCTGCTGCTGGCTCCAGCATGCTCAATGGCAACATGTCTGCTGGATGGTCACTGTGACTTGAGTTTGTACAAGAAAAAGAGATGCTTAGTGATCCAAATGATGCCCTGGGCTGAAATGACATAACCATACAATGGTTTGGCTTCAAAGGAACCCTTCAAGATCACCTAGTCCCATCCCTTTGCCTCAAAGCTGTACTGTTTTCTGCTTGGACACTGTGTTGACTGTAACTCTTTGAATATGGCTATCCAGCCAAGTCCCCGTCTTCCTCAGCTTTCCCAGCTGTACAGTAACGGCTGAGTCCCAGCCTCAACCACTGATTGATCACCTGGGAAAAGGACCCGCTCAGCCCTGGCAGCACAGGCCCAGCTGCACCTCTCTTAGACCCCCCCATTTAAGGGCTGACTGCCACTGGGGAAGGATCTCTGGTTGGAGATCTCCTGGAGTTTCTACTCTGAGCCTGGAATTTCAGAGGCAGGTGAGCACTTCTCTTTCTGTCATATCCCCCTATTTCACTGGTCCCTGTGCTGTTACGTCTATCCCTATACACCTGCGCAGTATCTCTCTTTTCTTCCCAGGATATGTGTCCCTGCTTCTGCTGCCTATGCAGTTCCTTCCTTTGACCAGGAGGTCCTTACTCAGTCACTGTGGTTTCCTGCCTTCCTTACCTGATTTTTTTATAAATGAGAATTAGGAGTTCTTGTGTTTTGTATTGGTTATTAATATACAGATGGTAGCAAATGTACAGAAGGAATAAGTAAAGGAAAACTCCCACAGCTGACCCCACACTTGCCTCAGCTGATTAATCAGAGGTTCAGGCTGTGATTACCAATCTCCCATACAGTCCTAACAAAAACAGCTCTAAAGAGCCACCATCTCTCTTCTGCTCCTTTATCAGTGAGGATGGTTTCTTGGGGGTCCCACCCATTTTTTTTTCCTTACAAAACTTCATATCTGCTCTCCTAAAATTCAACGTCTTGACTGTATCTTTTTTGCTTGGGATCACAAATTCCACGAGGGCACAATTAGCACAGCCCAGGCTGTCACTATTCTTGGTCTCTCCAATTAGCTCATCTGTGTTGGTGAGTAACAGTTCCAGTAACTGCCAATTACTAATACCTCATGTGCTTTTCTTGTGGCACAGGTTCTAATATGAGTGGGTGGATGGATCAGCTTTACGTGGCTGGTCTATCCGTTACTCAGGTGCTGTTCATTCTCCCTACACACAGCACCTGACTGCTGTGTAGGAGCTCTTCAGGGCCTTGGGGAAACTAAGTGCCACCTGGGAAACTTTGTCAAGTCCTTCCTGACTGATGCAGCCTTAGTTTATCCCAGGGGGTCAACAGCAGTGAAACGAAGAGACAGCCCAGTGATTAGGTTCAGCAGCACCTGAGTGGCAGATTGAAGTTCTACAGCTGCTATTGTACTGGATATTGTAGGTTGGCCTTAAGGCTACATCTCTCACCCCAAACAGGGCCAGCCTGACCATATGCTTTAGTCAACCATGACGTACCACTCCTCTGGCTTGGGGTACACCGTGTGCCTCAGTGCGTTGTCTGGGTCGTACTCAAAGGCTACACCTGCTGTGGGGTTCCACTTGGCGTGCTCCTTGCCAAAGCCCTTCTTGGCGTAGGCTCTCAGCTTCAGCTCCTGGCCCTTCCGCAGCTTCACAATCAGGATGTCTACAGAAAAGCACATGCCATTGTGGGAAGGCTGATGAGAAGAAATGAATGCAGGATCACACAAGGGAAAAGGCAGGAATTCTTAGTGCCCAGGAAGATGTCACCAGAAGCCACGACTTGCCTGGATTCTTAGAGGGGCTCTATGTTCACAGAGCAGCTAGGGAACATCTTGCTGAGTACAAAAGTTGCAGGCATGCCCAAAAGCACAGTATAGGCCCCCAAGTACATGCTGCAGTACTCAGCATTTTTGTTCTCTAAGCTCTCAACAGTGGAGAGTGCAATGTCCTATGACACAGGCCATTTGTTTAATAACAAAATGCTAACCCCTCTGATGTTGGTGACTCTCAACTGCCAGTTTTGGATGTCAGTTCCAGGTTTACACAACTAGTAAATGAAGGATGAGTTCAGAGAGACTAAGAGGAAAACCCATTTCCTCCTGCAGTTCTTACTCCCTGCTGAATGCCACTCACCATCCTGCTCCACGTAGTCATTGGGGTCGTTGTCTCTGCTCCGAGATGTTACCTGCAGGAGGACAAAAGCAAGGAAACCAATGAGAATGCCAACCTCACAGACTGCATTACCTACTACAATAAGACTGCAGAGCGGTGCTGCAGAATGACTTACAGCAACAAATGCAGTCCACCCTATTTAATGGAAATTGGGGCTATTTAGACTACTGCAACTCAGCTTGTGATGTCCTGCTCCACCAGACTGTTCTCTCCCACAGGATAGAGAGGGTCACAACCTGTGCCCACTGCTGCTGTTTGGTTCTGCAGCAGTTCAGAGTTGCCTGTGATACTGCTGGAAGAGGATGCATGGCACTCATACAACCACAGCTGAAGCAAGAGACATCAAGCTCTATTTATTGCTTTAATTAGGCACTCCGGAACAAACTTCACCACCAGAAGCAGCTCCTGGGCTGTGGTGACCCCTGGATGCGGACTCAGAGCAGGGCCTCTCCAGCTGACAGCTTTTTCAAACGTTCTCCACAAAGTCCCTTTGCATCTGCTCTGCTTTGGCTCTGCCAACCCTCCCCAAGGTGACTGGGCAAGAGCCATTTGGCAGCAGTGCCCTGGCTCAGGCTCCTCACACCTTGCCTTTCCGAGAGCCAAGAATCAGAAAGCTGGGGGCCTCTGAGCTCCTGCCAAGCTTTTTGAAGGGGCTGACCTTGCCAAAGCCCTGGCAGCAAGCGGGCAGGAGGATGCAGCAGCACAACAGGAGGACACAAGTGCACCTGCTCCTGGTGTTCAAGGCAAGATGAATAGGCTGCCTCACCCAGGAGACGAGGATGCAGGGTAAGGCTTTAACAAGGCCATACTGGCTTAGATGTCATCAGACAGCAAGTGAAGAATGAGACAACAGAAAGAAGGACAATGGCGCACAATGCTGTTTCTGCTAATATTCCTGCTTTGTGTTTCCATTATATTCTTTATAATCCTTTTGATCGCCGAAGTCGCCTGACTCGGAGCCATCCCGGACCGATCAGCAGAGACTGACCGCGTGGTACAAGGGGGATCTCGGGCGATTCCTTCAAGCAGGGAACCCCCGAGCTACAGGAGCAGCCTGGCAGTCCTCGCGGGAGCCGCTGACGCAGCGTGTGGGCATTGCCAGGCAACGGCGGGGGATTTAAAACGGCACAGAGACAGAGAGGAAACAGAGAGACCACCTGAGACAGAGAGGAGGAGCTGGGGACTGTGCACCTCGGGACTTCCTGTTCCAGGTTTCAGTGCTGGTAAGTATTCTCCTTAGCCATGGTCGTGCCCCGGCGGAAGGCTGCTGCCAGAAATACTGAGGAGGCCCAGACAAGGGTCCCATGCCCTCAGAAAAGGGTGGCAGCAGCCAAGAAGACTGCGGAGACCCAGACTGAGGTCCTGCACATGCCTGAAAGGAAGGCTGCCACCAGAAAGTCTGAAGATACCCAGACCAAGCCCCTAACCCGAGATGCTGGTGTGCAGGTCTCTGGCTGTACTGAGTGCCAGAGCCTGGCCCTTGCAGTGCTGGGTGAGGGAGGCAGTGATTGTGTACGATGTGACCAGGTGAACTACTTGCTCAGCCTTGTAGTTGACCTGAAGGAAGAGGTGGAGAGGCTGAGAAGCATTAGGGATTCTGAGAGGGAAATTGACTGCTGGCACCAAGCCCTTTCAGCTCCTAGATCCTGGCAGCCTGATGAGGCTCTGCATGGAGAATGCCACCCCCTGCCACCTTGCAAACAGGTAACAGAGGGGAACCTACATGCAGACGGCGTTCCTGCTTTTCAGAACCAACCGCCCTGTTACTAGCAGGAACAGGGAGGTAATTGTCCCCCTGTACTCGGCATTGGTGCGGCCGCACCTTGAGTACTGTGTTCAGTTTTGGGCCCCTCACTGCAAGAAAGACATTGAGGCCCTGGAGCGTGTTCAGAGGAGGGCTACGAAGCTGGTGAGGGGTCTGGAGCACAGGCCTTATGAGGAGCGGCTGAGGGAACTGGGATTGTTCAGCCTGGAGAAGAGGAGGCTCAGGGGAGACCTTATAGCTCTCTATAACTTCCTGAAGGGAGGTTGTGGTGAGCTGGGGGTTGGCCTCTTCTCTCGTGTAGACATTGATAGAACTAGAGGGAATGGTTTCAAGCTGCGACAGGGGAGGTTCAGGCTGGACATTAGGAAGTATTTCTTCTCAGAAAGGGTAGTCAGGCATTGGAATGCACTGCCCAGGGAGGTGGTAGAGTCACCGACCATGGGAGTGTTCAAGAAACGTTTGGATGTTGCGTTGAGGAATATGGTTTAGCTGGGAAGTATTGGTAATAGTTGGACTAGATGATCTTCTAGGTCTTTTCCAACCTGAAAATTTCTGTGATTCTGTGATTCCAAGTGAGGATTTAAGGCAGTATGAGATGTCCCTGAAAGCCCATTTTTGTCCATACCCCACACACCAGCCACCCCAGCCTCAATGGGAATGCAGGGATGGGGCATGCTGACAGGCAGAGGTTGTACAGACCGGAATGACACGGGGGTTGTTGGAGATGAGGTCACGGGATGTGACGTGCCGAGTCTGGTCCTCATTGCAGCGGACGTCAAGGGTGAACTCCACAGAGCACTCCGGACAGAATTCATCGCATGTGCAGTCCTGGGACAGACAAGGGTCAAAGCCTTTATGTCAAAGTGCTCTCAGCAAGCATCTGTAGGACTTCCCATCAAGCATCCCGCCACAAAAACAAGCAGCTGAGGCTCTTTGTTTTACTCACTCTGGAATACTGCATCTTATCCACAATGTCATCGCTGGTGAGTGGGATGAGACCTGTGGAAGGAGGGCAGTGAGACACACACGGCTGGGTGAGAATGCAGAGGAACAGCAGCCTCGTGATAAAGGTATTCCAGCAGTCTGGAGACAACTTGTGCCCAGCACTCACCCAGTCTGTGGGCAATGAATTCATCGTGGAGCACGGAGGAGTTGGCATCTATCTGGACCCAGTCAATAGCTGCAAGGAAGAACAAAATGAGCTCAGAACAAGCTGGATGAGGGGGAACAGATCTCATCTAACAGAGGGGAGATTTAGATAAAATGTAAGGAATCCTTTACTTAAAGGCAACGAGGCCCTGGTACAACTGCCCAGAGAGGCTGTGGATGCTCCATCCCTGGAGGATGAAGGCCAGGTTGAAGGGGACTGCAGGCAGCCCGATTGGATAGAGGGCACCCAGCATACGGAAGGGATTGGAGCTCGATGATCTTTAAGGCCCCCTCCAACCTAAGCCATCTATGACAGCCGAGTGGCTCATAAGGGCACGGAGAACAACAGAGCACTCTGAGCACAGGGTGCTAGCCGGATGAACGGGGCTGAAGGGGCCGTGAGCACCGCCGGACAAAACAGCAAAGAAACCGATACCTATAATGGGCACCTCCGCTATGAACACCCTCCGGATGGAGTTCGCCACGCTGCAAGAAACACCTGCGTTCAGTGCCGGGAGCCGCGGGCTGCCCCAGCTCCCCCTGCCCGCCGCCCCCCCGCCTGCGGCCTACCCAGGCCTCGGCCCTCCCCGCGCACCCGCCGCCCTGCGGGGCCCTCCCGCTGCTCCCCCTCCCCTCAGCCGGTTCCGGGTCGGACCCCCCCGAGGTGCCGCTCACGCCAGGTCGGTGTTCTCGATGATGAATTTCACGTTCTCGTCCGTCAGCTCGGTGATGCGCACCGTGGGCTGGTTGGCGTACGGCATGGCCGCCCCCCGATGCCGCTCTGCTAGGCCGCCGCCGCCGCCCCCCTCCCGCCGCCCGCGCACGCCCCCTGCCGGCCCGGAGGACCCGACCCACCCACCCCGCTGCGGGAGAAGCAGAGGAGGCGCGGTAACAGTGCGGGGCTTTATTGGCGCTGCGGGGAGCGGCTCCCCATCCTCGCTCCGGTGCAGCTCCGCGCTGCGGGGCTCCGTCCTCAGCGGCGCTGGTTCAGCCCCGTCAGGTTGGTGATCTGTGGGCACAGGGAGATGGGGGCACGTCAGCAACGGGCTGAGCCGGGCAGCGGGGAGCACAGCGGGGAGCACAGCAGGGAGTGGGCAATGATGCACAAAGGCCCGGACCCCTGTCAGTGTAGAACCCCGAGCTGGACGGGACTTGTACTGATCACGGAGTGGAACCGCTGGCTCCACACAGCACCACCCAAACCCCGTGTCTGTGCTGGGAAATGCTCCCACGCTTCCACCATAACTGCAGGTGGGGGCAGAAATGCTGGAGGGCTGGTTCAGACAGTGACAATGAGGTCTAGCTTGTTGTCAGGCAGTATGGCTTTGTGTTGTTCATCGTGAGCTCATCCTGCGGCTCGGGACTTCGTTTTATGCTGTGTTACAGCTTTCTTCAGCACAGCAAAGCAATCTGGGCCCCAAGTACCCAGAAAATCATCTTTATGTGTATTTAAGCTACAAAGAACTATTTTCTTTCATGCTGTAATCCAGATTCAGGAGGGAAGACACGCTAGTGTTAAGTGTGGAAGGGAGCGTACTAATTCTGCCCTCACAGCCTTCAGCATTACTTACAGTAACTGCAGCTCCCATCAGGCCCTGT
This sequence comes from Excalfactoria chinensis, assembly GCF_039878825.1. Classification (NCBI taxonomy): domain Eukaryota; kingdom Metazoa; phylum Chordata; class Aves; order Galliformes; family Phasianidae; genus Excalfactoria; species Excalfactoria chinensis. Next base: position 16,341,209 of record NC_092835.1, read on the forward strand.
GCGAGTGCTTTGCCAGTTGACTGTACCTAGGAGACAGGAGGATCAGCTTTCCTTTACAGTTACACTCGTGGGTACCCGAACACAGAGATGCGATGCCAAGAGATACGTGTTTGCTACAGGAAGATGCTGATATAAGCCAAGCACTGCAGACAAAAGGCCACCCAAAGATAAGAAGCAAGGAAGGGATTCCCTGGGGATACGCAGTCACTCCAGTACACATAAGCAATTCCTGATGCAGCACTGCCAGCCTCCAGTACAGCAGGGCTCTTCCAGCAAGTGTGAGATGGAACAGCCAGCCTTGTGTGCACACACGTTGCTATGTGGGGGATGCTGGGCGTGCACCTGGTCCCCAGCGTTACCTGCTCAGCTGCGCTGCTCATGTTCATGGCATCGGCTATTCTGTTCTCCAGGAAACGCCACGTGTCTTCAAAGTCGGGGGACGTATCCTGCATCATCACCAGCTCTGTGGTGTTGTAGATGCCGGTGAGCACAGCCCGACGAGTGTACCAGTTAAACTGCAAGGGCACGGATTGAGACAGAGGTGAGCTGAGTGCAGGTCACAAAAGCAGCCCTGCAGAACCGCAATGGAAAACAACACGCCGTCTCCTCGCTGTTAGCAACTGGGCTGTCTCTGGTCAGAGAAGCTGCTCAGTAAACAGCCCTAGGATGACACATTCCTTCCTGACAGAATGCAGCTCCCCTCTGTGATGCAATGGGCTGCCAGCCAGCACGGACATCTGACAGCACAGCTGCTCCCGGGGCACCAGGCAGAGATTGTGAGCACTGGGTATGAAACCACAGAGCGCAATTGCCAACACCTGCTTCTGGTTGCAAGGAGGCACCTACAGCAAACATACCCAGCTGGCTGGCTGCACTGTGCAAAGGTTTATCTTTGCCTTAAAGACTGCAAGCAGGAGATGCGATGCTCAGATCCTAGATCTACTGGCTGTATTTAGAACTGAACTCCAAGTGCAGTTTGTACAAGGTACAAAAGTGTTGGAGAGGGACAAAGTGATGACAGAACTGTGTGAAGATGCACCTTTCCCAAATCCTATCACTGGAATACCAGTATTGCCTGCTCTGTCACTGGCTGCTGGCAGCAATGCTGTAGGATGTATTACAGCAATAGGTTACACAATGCAAACATGCACACAGCTAACTCCAACTCTTCAGCTTTTCCAGTTGCTCCGGATTCACTGGCAGACAAAATGGATATATGCTTTTAAAAACAGGTCTCCAGCTTCATTTGCTGCTTCCTTCATTACAGCAATTATACGGGTACCTTAAAAAAAACCACCGGCTCTTCCATTCATGATTGCAATGCAGCAGGAAAATGAAAACACTCATTTAATTTCAAAAACAGTCAAGTCGAAAGCTCTGCTGCCTGCATCGCAAGCGACCAACCGTGACAAGGTGGTGTGAGCTGTCACCGTGTGCAGCTGGATCTCCAATGAGGCTGAAACCCTCCTTGAGCAGCATCCCACAAAAGCACTTCAGTGGGGAGACTCTGAGTCCTGATGACCTTGGTGAGCCATAAAGGACCTGCAGTTCCTGATGCAATCACAGCCTTTCAGGTTTTCTTTTTTCTAGATTATTCCTTTAGTTTTTTTCTCCTGTCCTCTTAATTATTTTCCACTGCAGTAACTTCTCTTTCATACTCAGATAAAAGAAGTTTATTAAAGTAGTTTGTTAAATGGTTCATGCAGCTTTTCCCTACATCTATATGGATTAAAATAACGTATTAATTGCTTCAAGTCAGGTAATAATTTCCTTTTATTCCCTGCCAGAAAGATGAAAGCTTTAATAAGCTACTGGTATTTTTAGATAGATTCTTTAAAGTTTTCAAGTCAAATCTGTCAATGCTGCTGTTGCTGGAAGAGGCAACTGCTGCTACCTGAATTGGATCAACTTCTTGCCTCAAAGTCTCAACAACTCTGTCTGTCTTCCTCAAAAGAAGCACTGACTGATTGAAAGCAGGTCCTTTTAATTTGCACAACTCCCATTGGAAATAATACTCCTCATTAGCTTCTATGTCTTGTTGAAAACTATAGTATGGCTTCTGAAGGCTTTGATGGACTTCTGAAAGCATCTCCTTCATTCAAAAAATGGATTGTATCAAGAGAGATGCAGCTCAATGCCTGGTTCTACTCGTTGTTTTCCTGAGGCACAGACAGGCAGAAGCAGCCTGTCTGCAAGGTGTAAGGACTTACGTCTGTGGACTGGTCTCCAGCGTGGTGCCATATATCATCAATCATGCTGGTGAGGAGGTTGAGGCTCGAAGGGATGTTATGTGGGAGCAATAGGATGCTGACAGCCTGAGAAAGAAATACACAGATAGGTGGAAGAGTCAAAGAGAGGACGACACTGCATGGAAACAGACCAGTGTTTCTTTGCTGTGTTGTTTTCTTCTTGCTGCTGCTGACTTGCTTCCAGCTCCCAGTGAGACCTCCATGCTCTGCTCACTGGCACTGGCCTTTCCAAGCAGCAAGACTTGCACAGAGCATACAGCGTGGCAGCTCAGCTCATGACTCAGCCTCTACGGGAGCCCAATCTCCCTGCTCAACATGAACGCTTCTGTGTTGGCTCCCTGCGCTGCCTCTCCAGGCACAGAAATGCAGCACAAGCAGAGATGACTCACCCCTGTGCTGCGTCCCTGCGGGGAAGGAGTCAAACCTCTTGTTTCTCCAAATTTGACTTTGAACTCAAACCAGCTATGAAGGGGCAGAACAGACAGCCATAATGGCCCTCTTGAGCTCCTGCAGCCTTTGAAAATACTAACAACGCCCAGAGAGTCACAAACCACCCACGTCCTTCACCAGACAAACTATGCTAGTCTGTAACAAATAAAACATGAATCCTATCTCCTCTCTCTGCAAGGAGAGCTGGGTTCAGCCACCCAGAGGCCAGCAGTGACTCTGGACAAGAAAGGCTAAGTATGCAGTGACCTTTGCAGCCCAAGATTGGGAACTTTATTTGTTACTGTGGCTGCAATTACTTTCTGACCTGACGAAGGATAACTTGAAATTTCCATGTGAATTTTGAAGCACAGAGGCCTCCCAGCACACAGAGCAGTCCTCAGGTTGTCAAGGGTTTGTCACCTGCAATAGTTAAGCAAGCAGTTTCTTGCAACAAAGCAGTAGTTCTGCATTTACAATCATCGGATGATCCCAGTGCTGCCAGAACAATGCTACAGGGAGCCTGACACCGCAGTGACACTGTAAGTACAGCTAAGCAGACACACAAGGGTTATTCCCTGGGGATCCCAGATGGGTGGAGTGAAAAACAGAGAGGTCTGCTTTTCTGGAATGGCAAGAAATGGTTGTTCTAAGGAGACTGCCTTCCTCCAGGGGTGCTGTCCTCTTGAAGGCTGTGAATCATTTGAAACCAGTGAGGGTTTCATTTACAACCTTGACCTATTCCGGTGGAGACTGCATTGAAGGCCACAGGGTATTTAAAAGGCACACACATAAATGATAATCTTGATCTTAATTTTATACCTGTGGCCATTTCTCAATATATGGAATCACCATCCTCAGTCTGGCTTCCACAGCATCTCTCAGGAATTGATCCGTAGGCTTCTTCCTACAAAGCACAACCAAGTTAAACTCAATTATCGACTTGAGAGACCAATCGTTTTCCCACCTCAGCAACAGAGATGCAAAGTATTATGTATCCTCCCTGCCTGTAGTTCAACTCTCCATCTGGGAAGGTGGTATTGTTTGGGTAAATTACATTCTTTACTTAAAAGTATCCAGTGTGTCTGGGACAGCTGGTGCCTGCCAAGGAAGATGTCTGTTTATACCCAATACTCACTCTGCCTTGCCCTGCTGCACTTGATTTTGTTCCTCCTCCAGCAGGTCAGACAGCTTGGAGTTGCACTGAGACACAAAGTGCAGGATCAACTCACTGCCATCACTTTGAAACATCCCTGCAGCAGCAGCAGAGAGACCAAGAGTCTGCAGGGAGAAGAGGAGAAGCACAGACCAGGTCATACACTGTTAAGCAAGACCCAGCTAGGAAGTATGTTGTAGTTATTCTGCACGTGATATTATATGACTTTAAACAAAACAATACTTCATTAAGAAAGCTCTTTCTGTATCTATTTTCCTTTCTTTAGGATCACTACATCATGCCTCGGTGTAATTCTGAGTGTTACCCTGTTGGGATTCATTCCTACCCAGTACCATCTGCTGACCGGGGTGCACGGCCCAAGAGTATGTGGGGGAAGCATGCAGGCCTGGCTCTCTTTGAACTTCAGTTCCATCTGGTTCTTTGCTTCTCTCCCACATACCTTGGCTCCCTCTGCAATGGCTTCAGCCGTCCAGCCATGTTCAGGCACAAACTCCAGCGCTGCTGTGAGGATTCGATGCTGCAGCTGCTCCTCGCTCTCATAGTCCTCTGACTCCTGGCCGCCCTGGCCAGTGGAACTATGAGAAGGCATTGGTATAGTGAGGGAACATCACCACCACTCACAGCAACCTGGGCTCTGCCAGCTGCTCACTGTGTGTGGATGTGTCCCAGGGGTCTGCTCACAGCAGACATCTCACCTTCTCCTGTAAAATCCTTCCCAGAAAAGGGATTCCTAATGACCTTTCACCATTAGAGGAGAGGGCAATAAGGGAAGGCTCAATCCAGATGGTGACCTGGAGACCAACTGGCCTCAGATAACCCACTTAATTAGGAAAAAAAGAAACCCAAAAAAGCTGCTAAACTAACTCTGTTTTCTTCCATCAGGGCCTTTAGTTGTATGCACGCAGACACCACAACTGCACATTTACACAGAGATCCAGCAGTGAGGGCTGCCCCAGCTCTGTGATGGATGGTGGCACTGCAACAGCTGCTCAAGGCCAAGGCCTCATTAACTCTACAGGCAGAGAGTGGCCGATACCTGGTGTGGGGGCTCCACGCCTCCTGCTCTGGGTGGGGGTCTGCTTGTTGTGTGTCAAACTGCTGCTGGGAAGATGCTGCTGGTGGTTCCTTCCTCTGCTCCTCAGAGACTCTTCTCAGCGCAGCCGAGGCATGGAGGCCCCGCTGGGGTGCATACAGCTGCCACCTGAGTCCTGAAAGGGCAACGTGTGCTGGGGTGTGTCCCATCATCACAAACAGAACCATGATATCGTACAGAACGGATCAGGAGGGACCTTAAACATCATCCAGTCCCAGCCCCTACTCGCTCCGTTCACTCACAGGCCGCACCGCGGCTCCTCGCAGCCCCGCCGAGCCCCTGCCACACACCCCGGGAGACCCCTTAGCACCACAGCACCCCCTCGCGGCGCGGTGCCGCTGCCCTTCAGCTCACCTTGCCCCGCCCCGGTCCCGCCCCACGCACGCTCACGCTCGCGGCCCCACGCGGGCACGCGCCCTCCCCCCCTCACCCCTCCCCACGCGCCGCGCCCCCTCACCCGCGCGGCCCCGCCACAGCCGCCAGCCCGCACGCCGCAGGCTGCCTGCCGCCGCCATCTTGGAAGCGGGCAGCGGGCGGTGACGTAAGCGGCGGTGCGTGATGACGTCAGAGCGGGACGAGGGCGCCGGGCGCGTTGGTTAGAGGTGAGTGCGGGCCTCGCTCCGCCGCCGGGCCGGCCGCTGTGCGCTCCTCTCTGCCGGCAGGACATGGGGCAGTACGGCATCACCGCGGGGCAGCGTGTCGCCGTCATCTGGGACAGCTCGTCGCCGGTGGAAGCGCTGAAGCGTTTGGTGGATGCCGTGCAGGCCGCGGTGGGAGCTGACAGCCGCGTGGCCGTGGAGAACGTCAACCAGTTGTCTCAGTGTAAGGACCGGGTCGGTTTATTACTGTCTGCCTTAAAAAGGAGAAGGAGCAGCTGCTTTCTGAGCTCTCCTGTGCCATGGTTTGTAAGTCAAACAGCACCCGTGGTGCTACAGCAAAATGCAACGAGAGCAGATGGATTCCGTGCTCGTGCTTCTTAGAACTGGTGTCTGCAGCCAGTGCTGCCCGGTTTGGGGCCTCTCACCATAAGAAAGACATGGAGGTTCTGGGGTGTGTCCAGAGCAGGTCTGAGCACAGAGCTTTGGGAGCAGTGAGGGAACGGGATGGGGGTCATTTGGACAAGAGGAGCTCAGCAGAGAGCACGTGGCTCTGCAGCTCCTGAGGGGAGGATGTGGAGAGGGAAGGAGGCAGCCTCTGTCCCAGGGAGCAGTGGTAAGATGAAAGGTAACTCCCTTGAGTTGTACTGGAACAGGTTCCCGTGGAGGGGGCTGAGTCACCATCCCTGGAGGTGTTCAAGCAATGTGGATGTGTAATGCTTGGGGATGTGGTTAGTGGGCGGTATTGGCGGCAGGTAGACAGCTGCACTGGTTCATCTTAGAGGTCCTTGCTAACCGTAATGATTCCATGATTCAGTTACCACTGTTATACATAGATACAGGAGATGAGGGGAGAGGTAGAACTGATTGTTAAGCAAAGAATTATGAGTGCATATGTACATAAAACTGTACTGTCTTCATCTCTCCTTCTGCAGCGGCTCACAGGGAGTCCAGTTTCGATGTGATTCTCTCTGGCATGGTACCAGGCAGCACAGTGCAGCACAGTGCAGAGCTACTGGCAGAAATAGCTCGGATACTTAAGCCTGGGGGTCGTGTCCTCCTGAAAGAACCCGTGGTTACAGAATCAGGTGAGAGAATCTGCATCAGCCTTGTTTTCCTGGCAGCCAAGAAATTCCTGTGAGAATTAGGCTGAAATGAAAGGGACACTGGCTGACATTGAGAGATTTTCATCTCCTGAAATGCCGATGTGGATAGTAAAGGGTTTGTCTTGTTTAAGACGTGTAAAGTCTGGAGTAGATGGAGTGTCTGATTTCAGAAGACGCAGCTGTCCGGCTGGAGTTCTGGTGGACTCGGAATAAAGTGCAATTGGGACCATTCAGAGAAGGTGTCCAAGAGAAGAAGCCCACAATGAATTAGCTTTGCCAACCAGTTGTTTTGTGGTTTTGGTGTGTTTTTTTCTGGAGCTAGAACCAACTTTTCCACTATTCCAATGAACAAGCTGCTCTGCTTTGTTCCTGCTTTTACTGGAGAGGACCCATTTTAGAGCTGTGGTTTCTGTGCTTCTTTGCAGAGGTCTCTTGCTTTTCCAGGTTTCAAGTACCATGCCTGTTTTTCAGTCACCACCATTCTTGTTCTTCCCTCTTGCTATTTCCTGCTTTTGTGTCTTCCAGAAAACAACAGCAGAATCAAGACAGCAGCCAAACTCCCTGCAGCTCTGACTCTCTCTGGGCTGGTGGAGGTGAAGGAGGTATGTTTGTACTTACTGCTTTCAGAATTCTCTCCTGCTCTTACCTAAAAGTAGATGAGGACGTGATGGACAACAATCTGTTTAGCTGCACTGGTGCACTGTGAATGTTCATGGATGCTGTCTGCCACAGTCTTTTCTTACTGCAAAGGTGGTGTTATTCTGTAGGGTTGAAGATAGGAGGGGACCTGTCTTCTGTCATGCCTGGTGGTTCACACCACACTGATCAGCCCTTTGTGCTGTGCTGCAGCTGGGACTGACTCCCCCTCTGTTCTGAGGGATAAGCCAGACACAACTGATTATCTGTGTTCGCAGGAATAGTGGATGGGGCATTGAAATAAGGTGGCTCAGTGTGAGAGTAACTGAAAGTCTTGCATTCCAGCTGCAAAAGGAACCTCTGACTGCAGAGGAGGCTCAGTCAGTCCGAGAGCATTTGGGCTACCAAGGCAATGACCTTCTCATTGTTCAGATAGAAGGCAGGAAACCCAATTTTGAAGTGGGATCTTCAAGTCAACTCAAACTATCCTTTGCCAAGAAAACAAGTCCTTCAGGTAAAACATGGTTTATGCTGTATGTGGGAATTGCGCTCCTCTGAAGTGACCAGCATCCCTGTGGTAGGGAGTGCTGCATAAATACCTGTGGAGCAAGGCTTTCTAAAGTTGTTTGAACTCTGCTTGCTGGGAATAGATGGGGCAGTGGCTGGGATACCTACTGTTTCTTATTTTGTTTTGGATCCAGGAAAACCCTCTGTGGACCCAGCTACTGCTAAGCTATGGACACTGTCTGCCAATGATATGAATGACGAAGAGATGGTATCCATTTTTATTTGTGACACTTGGCTGTCATTCCTTCTTCTTTTCTACTCTAACTAGTTTCAGTCATTCCTCTTGGGAAGCTTTACAACTTAAGAGGCAGAAAAGCATCCCCAGGGCAAAATTTATCAGGTGCTGTTTGAGGTGTTTGGGTGCCCACAGGTGTGGTGAGAACTGAGGGAAAGGCATTGTGGAGAGGGAGTGCTTGCAGTGCTAGTGCTGCAGTGAGTGGTGTTTCTGTGAATGTAACAGCAATGTCATTCCCTACTAACTAGTCTGTCTGCTGTGTGTTTTCTTCCATGGTTTATTCCAGGATCTTCTGGACTCTGATGAGCTGCTGGATTCAGAGGATTTGAAAAAGCCAGATCCAGCCTCTCTCAGAGCTCCATCCTGCAAAGAAAAGGGCAAAAAGAAAGCCTGCAAGAACTGGTCAGTGTTGGGATTAGCATGTCCGTGTACCTCTTAGCTCATAGCAATGAAACCTTAGAGGTGGATGTTTTTGAAATAGGTTGTGGGAAAGCATCATTCACTTGGTTGGTGTCCTTCCCTTATCTTGGCTATTTGAATGCCAATCCAAACACAGTGAGAACTGGCTAGCTATGCCAGAACTGCTACAAACTGCCATACTGGTAGGAGCAGCAGCCTTCTCAGAGGTAGCTGCACAGTTTGTGCGGCCTTCACTCAAATCCTATTCCCAGTGCTTTTAAGGAGGAATGGTTTACGTGGCAAATTGCTTTAGAGTCACTTCCCTCTTGCTTCAGCTGGAGGAGTGTGCTTCAGTACTTGTTTTGCAAACTGGTATTGGAGAGCAAAGTGCAGAGCGTGAGAGTCCCAGGGCCAGCTGTGTTGTGTGGCCAAGTGAGGGCTGTTGCATGAGAGCAGCTTTGGAACGAGGATTATAACTCATAGCTTTTAATAAGAACGATGCAAGTGACTTCTTTGTTTTCTACAGCACATGTGGCCTGGCTGAAGAGCTGGAACAGGAGAAGAAGAGCTCGCAGCCCAAATCTGCCTGTGGAAATGTAAATAGTCGTTTTGTTTGTGTATTGCGGTTTGCAGGGTGCAGTTTGTGTCTGAGAACTGACTGCAGCAGTCCTACTGCTTAGTTTAATAGCTTACTGCTTTTCAAATACTGCCTGCTTCTGCAGAGCTTCTGGCTTTACCATCTCTCGTCTCTTAGAACAGCCCGCGTGCTCTGTACTAATTTGCTGTGTGCCGACAGTGCGAGTGCCACCTTCACGTGAGTCAGAGCAGACAGTGACCCTGTGCTTCAGTTGCTAACCAGTGTTCTCCTTGGGGAAGATCACCTTATGGGAGTACAGTTAGGGAGCTGCCAAAGGCAGGTGCCTAGGCAGAACTGCCCTTCTGCAGGGCTGGGCTGGAAACTTGGTTCCTTTGTGTGAGTGCAGTGCCCTGCACCAGCTCCATTACCTGCTAAACAAGCATGTGCCCAGAGGACGTGGAAGGGAAGTGGTTTCTGTGCTGGCATATGCTGAGGAGCGGGTCATTTCTCTAGGTGGAAAAAGCATATAACAGAAAGAGAGAACTGGGAGTTGCCATAATGACAGGAAGTGTTTTTCTGTCTCTTTGCAGTGCTACCTGGGGGATGCATTCCGCTGTGCCAGTTGCCCTTACCTGGGGATGCCTGCCTTCAAGCCTGGAGAGAAGATCCTGCTGAAAGAGAACCAGCTGCATGATGCCTAAGAAAGTCATCTCTGAATATCCTGAAAGGGACCTCCCTGCTTTGCCATCAGCCTGAGATGCAGAGGTTCTTCTTACAGTTCTCCTCATCCGCTCAAATTCCTGCTCTCCAGACAATACTCCTTATGGGGAGGGACGCTGTGGGGTGGGGAGTGACACTGCTGTGAGATCATCACATGTAATCAACTTTGGGCTAAGTGATAATCTGTGGTGGCCAGTGGTCTTGTATGTATTAGACTTCTTAATGCTAAGCCTTGTAGCTGCCTTCACTCAATACTGAGACGCTGGCCGTCCCAGCATGTCCCACCAGCAGAGGGAAGCAGAATGGTGTCAGATTGACCTTGTGTGCGGTGGCAGGAGCCTCACCAGTGCTTCCCCAAGCCCACATTGCTCCTTACCCTTATTACTGTGTGTTAACAGCTGTGGCTCAGCCCTCAGGGTGATGTTGGGCTCTTTCTATTTTGGAAGTCTGAACCTGAAATTCTTTGCCAGGTGAAGGTGACTCAGCAGCTCCTGTTGCAGGTCAGGAGCAGCTAGTGCTCTTTGCTGTGTACTCCTTGGAAATTCATCAGGCTGTCAGAGTTTACCAAGTGTTTTGGGGCTGTCACCCCCCTCCATCACCTGTTTTGAATTACAAAGATTCATTCCCACTGAGGTAGATAACTGCCGCCCTTAAGGCAGGGAGAAAATTAACCTTGTCCTCCCCCATCTCTGACCAACAAAAACACGAGGGCAGTCTGAGACCGACGCCTCTCTTGCTGGTTATCAAGTGAGTTACCCGCAGTGTCCAATACAGTAGAGCATAGCAATAACTTAATTTCTGGTTGATACTATTTATTTGCGTTCTTAATGCTACTGAAGCATCCTCACAGGTGCAGGATGAGGGAGCTGCTGGTGCTCTGTGCCAGGGAAGGAGAGGAGGAAAACACGACTTGCTCTATAGGTCAGGACTTCTTGTTGTTTCCTCACGTAGGGGTCTGGGATGAAAAGCTGTTCTGTTCTTAAAATAAACATGACCAATAATCAAGTATTTGTGTTAGAACTGGTACTGGTGGCATTTTAAACATGTGTCTCTCCTTTTACTTGGTTTCTGCTTGGGGCCCTTAGAGACTTCTGGAGCCATTTCAGCATTAGCTTGCTTTGTGCGTCTTGACTCCTTGAGGTGTGCAAAGCCTGTGTAGATGAAAGGGCAGATGCTGCTGTGCACTCTGTTGTACTCAGCTTACCTGGGAGCCAGGTTGGTGGAGTGACCTCCAGCATCCCTTCTTGCCTTCCTCCTGAGTCCCTGGTTCTTGCTGAGCAACTCCCAGGGAGCCTCAAATCCTGTGATAAACTTCCCGTCCAGCAAAATCGAGAGTGCTCTCATCTTGCAAGCAAAAGCAATAGGTCAAAACTAACCACCTTTAGGGATTCTATTGCTTGTTTTCAGCCTCACTGACAGTGGAAGGTGAGATCTTGCTGCGGACAGGAGAAATGTGGCTCTAAGTGACAAAGCTGGTATGAATCACGGGCAACATTGTTGTAAGAGATGGGCCCCCTCAGCTGTCTCCTGCAGCAGTGGGAGCAGAACATGCCTTCCAAACAGGGAGCTGAGTTTTTCAATGATAAAGTGAGCTCTGCTTTCCTTTCAGGGGCAAATAAGATAAGAGAGGGTGGTGGAGGCTTTTGTTTCACCATGATTCACAGCGCTGGAATTTAAACAAGCTGGAAACACTTTCAGATACTGCAGAGTTCAGTTAATGATGGTTAAGACTGTATAATCTTGTTCACTTCAGACAGCGTTGCTGTCTGAGAGGCCCTCAAACGGGGACAGACTCTGGCAGTGGGATATCTGGTGGGACTCTACTGCCATCGTGCTGGCTTTGAGCATATTTGTCCTTTTAGTCCCCTTTGAAAACCTGAAGGTTTTTAAGAAGAAGGTGGATGTTTCATTGAGGATGTGGATAGTGGCCATGGTGGGGATAGGTTGGTGCTTGGATGATCTTAGTGGTCTTTTCCAGCCTCGATTCTAGGATCCTCTGCAGGTGGGTGGGATGCTCTGCCCATAGATTAAAAACCCCATTGAGCTGATGGACAGAAGACAGCTGCCAAGCCGTATGAAGTAAGCCCTGGGATTCACTGCCTGTCTTCATTCGTTCCAGTTATGCTTATAACTACAGGGAGAAGGCCCAGTGCGTGTGCCTGGATGCCTCTCTCCAGCCTGACTTGCTGTGGTTTCCAGTCTCCAGCCACACCTGATGATTTTTGCTGGCTTCTCTGCTGCCTCCCTCCAGTGGCCGTGCTCTGGCTCTCCTGCTCCAGGTCCTGGTGCACTGCAAAGCCCAGCACCATCGGCTGCTCCTGCCAGCATCACTGGGGCTGGTGGTGGGCACTGCTGTCCTGGGGACGTGGAAATGGTCTGTCTTGCTGAGGCTGCCCTCTGTGCATCTCAGGGTTCTGTGCCCCATTTCCAGGGCATCAGATGTGCAGGTGTTCAGGTAACACTTCCTTCACAGAGTATGGTCCCTCCATCTTTATGTTCTTCCCCAAACTCTCTCCTGCTTTCCTTCCTTTTTGCATGCCAACCACACATACCTCAGGAGCAATCCTGCTTCTTGGTTTGCTTTGCTGTTCAGTATTTCCCTTTGCCCTGCCCAGGGTTCTGCTGATCCGCTCCCTGCTCCATCCCATATGGGTTCCCATTGCCATTCCCACTCTTGGACATGGAGTGAGATCCCTTTCTCAGCGTGCAGGGAGCAGGGCACTGTGTTTATTATCACCCCATGTAGGCACTGATGCCTGTGATGTGTCCAGTCTGATGACATCTTTCTGAGAACTTGAAATTCTGAGGCTCGGTTCCGGATTTTAAACTCCTCAATCTACAAAGGCAGATCCCCACATTTCCTGCTTGCTCTTGCCAAAGCCCTTGAGATTTCAAGAGATTATCTCAGCCAGTTCCTCATGTTGTCATGGTAAGTGACTCCACATCTGGCTTGCTTCTTTATTGGGGTTTTCCCTGGTTCTGGCTTGCTCCTGTGTGCCCCTTTTGTGCCCGACCCCACCACACTCAGGTGTGAGATAGAGGCACACCTGAACACCTCTGCTTCCCCCAGGTCACATCGTTGCGGTTCTTCCTCCTGGTGAAGCAACAGGCTGAGCCTCCTCTGCCTTCCTCTGGTGTTTGATGCAGTTGCACAAGCAGGGAACCTTCTGCGGTCCTCCTCAGTTTTAACTCCCAGGGTACTAAGATGTCATTGCAGGACCTGTTATTTTGCAATGAGAAGGGTGAGCGGATGGGTCAGATCTGAAGGGTTACAACACATGGGGTTCCATCAGGCTGGTGACCGCTCACTGGTGTGGGGCTCCACAGGGCTCCATTTTAGGGCCAGTTCTCTTTTTGTGTATTTAAAGTCACCTCAACCTGCTGCCAATGCTCCTAATGCAGGGCACTATGGGCCTTCTTGGCAGCTGGGGCACACTGCTTGCTTGTGGCCAACTCGGTGCCCAGCAGGACAACTTGTTGCTTGTGTCAGCTTGATGGATGCGGTGTTGGGACAATATTCAGTGTCTTACAGAAGAAAGATGAGAAGGGACAGGTAGTTCTGGCAAGACTACCTGATATAGGATGCTGATGTGAAACTAAATGGCAGCAAATGGCACTTGGGAGGAGGGTAAGAGGGAGCAGAGTGAGCACTGCTCCCACAGGGCCATGTCTGATGGCAGCACGTTAACAAAGACCATGGCCAGCTGGAGCAGCACTTCCTCTGCTGGATCTGTCCCCTGCTCAGAAAGGGCTCTGGGTGAGGGGAATGGGGAAGTCCTTCCTCCGGTGCCCATGGGGTGTGCACTTCACCGGTGCATCTGTGCGAGGGACTGGGAGCAGTGGGGTGGAACCAGCAGCACATGTGGTGGGCTGTGGTGTGACTGTGTCAGAGCCCTGGGCTGAGACAAGATCAAAGATGTTATCAAGCAACGGAGCCAGGGGATAAAACTGGGTTGAAGCTCACTTCAGGAACCCAAGCAGAGGGTGAGCTGCAGCGTGAAACAGGAACTGCCTGCACTGGTGCTGGGAGGATGCAGCCTCCACCCCTTCACTGCACGTGATTTGGATGCTGGAGGTCTTCTGGAGCAGTGGCCAAGGAAGGAGCCATGAGCATCCCGGTGCTGAAGGGCATCCTTTCCCTGCTGCTCCTTGCATGGCCATCCACTGGTAAGTGCAAGTGCTGTGCCCTCATCCTGCCTGGGGAGGCGGGGGGGTAGAGTGGGGCACTGCTGCTGCCTGGGGACCTGTGGGCAGCTGGGTGCATCTGCTCTCAGCTCTGTTGGGAGTGTGGAAGGATCGCAGCGCTGCAGCACCGGCCCTTCCAAGGCTGCCTGCAGGGCACTTGCTGTCTCTTTGAGCTCTTCCATCTATGCAGCTATAACGCACCTGCAGGAGGTTTGGGACAAAGCTGCCTCTGCTTTTCTGCCTGCCCTGTGCTCCTCCTGCAGCTTTTAACTCCCTGTAGGCACCAGTACCTTCACCACTGCCTGTGCCCAGCCACCGGGACATCAAACAGGCTGGGGCAGGAGTAAGCCTGCTGCCTGGGGCTGCCATCCTCAGTGCTCCGCAAGGAGGATGTGGGTGTTTCACGGCACAAACACAACCTCCGTGCTTCTTTTTCTGCAGAACTGCCTCACCAGTCTCAGCACGGCATCGATGTGTCCATAGGGTCAAATCTCACCCTCCACTGTATGCCAGACAGCCCTGACACGGAGCTGGTGTGGTGTAGCACCCTGAACAAAAAGAAGGAGGGGAAGATGGTAGAGGAAGACACGGAGACTCATCTACAAGAGAAAAATGGTTCTTACAACCTCACCTTTACGAGCATAAATGAAAAGCATGCTGGAAACTACACATGCAATATGAAGATCCCATACTGCGTGGATGTTAGAAGAAAGAACTGCCCATGCAAAAGCTGCAAGGCTACTTATACCTATGGAAGGGGTGAGCCAGAGATGGGCTGTGTGAGGTGGGTGGGATGTGACTGCAGCTCAGAGGCTCATGAGTGGCAGCTGCTGGAGGGGGGCACAGTTATTTCATGTCTGTTTTGTGGGCAGTGCGTGCTGGGGGGATAAATCTGCTGCAAGGTGCAGCCACGTGCTGGTTTGTTTCCTGCAGGGTTTCGTAGCCAGCCAAAAACCTCAGCCATCGTGCTGTGTAGGTTCATGGTCCAGCCAGAGAATGAGACCATGCTCGTGAGGTGGTGGACATTTCCAGAGCTTCATGGTTACCCCTCTGGGTACTGCAAGAATGCAGCCAGCGCAGAGGCCACCATGTGTAATGTGTCAAGCAGCAGCTTCACAGGCACTGAAAATGCCAGCCAAGGGATGGCTCCCAGTAAGTGACACTGCTTCTCCCTGTGGGTGCCACTGCCTCTGTCTGGGTGCTCACACCTGTCCCTGCTTCCAGGCCCTGACCCTGAGATGTCTCCAACCCGTGAGCCTCAGATGCATAAAGGTGAGCAACCACGGCTCCAGGACGGAGCTGGAGCCCAAACCTGGAGCCTGCTGTGGGGACAGCAGCTCACACACGTTCCTTTGCTCCTCAGATCTCATAGCCATCGCCTACACGTACGGCATCCCCAGCTTAGTGGTCGTGACTCTTCTCTTCCTGCTCTGTATTTTGGTGTGCCTGTGCAGAAGAAAACAAAGGAATGCTAAAGGTAAGGCTGAGCCTGGGCTGTGCTGCTGTGGGAGCTGGGGAGCATCTTCTCTATGGGCTTCTTGGGTGAAAGAAGCAGTGGGAAACCCCTGTCCGTGCAGGTGTTTTCTGCATTAAACGTAACTGCACTCAATGTTATCTTTTCTTTAGGAACTCCTGAAAGCAAGCACGCAGCAGAGGTGAATCAGCTCAGCACGGTAAGGCAGCCAGAGCTTTTCATGTGCCGTGTCCCCCCCTCCAACAAAAAGCACACTGGCAAAGTGAATGCCAACTGAAAGGGCACTGGAGCTTCAGAAACCTCTGTGCCAAGCCAGGCCCTCCTGCACAGTGGGAAATAACTCGTGTCAGTCCCTGGGCAGTGCAGAACAGAGAAGCCAAAGGCTCCGCTCACCTTTGTCTTCCTCTGCAGCCTCCCCCGGCATCTCAGGCCGAAGATGTGACGTATGCAAAGCTGATCTTTGACAAGGCAGGTTCGGTACCTGCAGCCTCGGAGGTGGTGTACACGGAAATAAAGCCGCTGCAAAAGAGCTGAGGGTGGCCACGCTGCTCTGCAAAGGGAAGGTCTGTCAGTGAGATGGGAGGGATGAGCAGCTTGCGACGTGGCTGCCACAGCCTTGAAAAGCTCTCGTCAGGTGCATCGGGTGATGGATGTGCTGGCAGAGCCCTGCAGCGGCCATCTTGATTTCCTCACTGCGTCCAGATGCAGCACCTGCTCTGCTGGGTTTGGCTCTGCTCTGATCCACACGCTTGAACCATGACAAGCAAGGATACAAAGCCATGTTTGCTTTGGAGGGGTCCAGCATAGGTACAGCCAGAGTCCACCAGTGACTGGCCAGCAGCCTGATGGAAGCCCATCTGCCCTCTGAGCCCAGCATGGAGCCGGCTGCTCACCCACCTCGTTGTACTTCTTGCCAGCTCTGTGCTGGGTGTTTGCTCTGGAAGGAACCAGCGCCCAAAGGGTTAACAGCACCCAGCTTCAGCCCGTGCACCCGATGGCCTTGTACGAGGAAATCAAGTTAGTCCAACAGCACCCATATGATATATCTATGTATCTATTCTCTCTTCCTTTTGCCTTAGTAAAGGGTTTCTACCTCAACCCACGAGTTCTGCTTTCCTCGCTGTTTGTTGGTGTCCCCGCACACAGCGGGTTGGAGCTGGGTCAGTGTTATGGGCCTTTTCGACCCCGGCCGTTCTGGGGTATGAGAGCAGGCAGCCACGCGTGGCCCTTTAAGAACAGGGGCTGCCCTCCGATTGGCTGTCGGCTCCGTCCGTCTGCAGAAATCCCGCCTCTTTTCCTTGATCCGCCTCGTGATTGGCCACGCCTTCCCCAGACTCGGAAGCCTCTTCGGGCGCCGCCATTTGCTGAGGCTGCGGCCACGGGCACGCGCGGTCCAAACAAGCGGAGCGCCCTTCCGCGTCTGCGCTTGCGCGGGGTCGGCCGCGCCGGGAGCGAGCGGCCGCCGCCGCGGGAGCGCGCCCGGCCCCGAGATGCGCTGGGCGGAGGCGGAGCGGGCGGGGAGCTCCGCGCCCCCGCGGCGGGTAAGGGGGGATGGAGGGGACCGCGGGATGGAGGCAGCGCGTTCCTCGCTGTGCCCGCGGCCGGCGCTGACCCGTGTCGCTTTCCATCCCGCAGGGGCCGCGGATGAGGCAGAGGGCAGAGCAGCCGAGCGTTCCCTCGCAGGCCCGCGGCGCCCCCCGGCCCTGAGCCCGGCAGGATGAAGCTGCCCGGCGTGGGGGTGTTCGGGGCCGGCAGCACCGCCCGCCTCCTCATCCCTTTACTGCGAGCCGAGGGCTTCAACGTGGAGGCTCTGTGGGGAAAGACGGAAGAAGAAGCGAAGCAGCTGGCCCAGGAAATGAGCATCGCCTTCTACACCAGCCGCACCGACGATGTCCTGCTGCACCAGGACGTGGATCTGGTCTGCATCCATATCCCCCCGCCGCTCACTCGGCAGATCGCAGTGAAGGCTTTAGGTACCTTTTCTCGTCTTTAGGCTTAGACCAGAAATCCGGGCTTTATTGCTCTTACGGCGCGTTTTAGCGAGATAATTGTAGCTCGGGTGGTTGCCCCAATGCTGCTTCAGAGTGCAGAGGTGTTAACTTAGGGTTTGGGTGTATTTGTTTCTGTACAAAGCACTGCTGCTCTTTGAGTCATACCCCAGAATGGCCTGGCTTCAAAAGCACCTCCAAGATCACCCAGCTCCAACCCCTGCTGTGTGCAGGTCACCAACCAGCAGCCCAGGCTGCCCAGAGCCACATCCATCCTGGCCTTGAATGCCTGCAGGGATGGGGCATCCACAGCCTCCTTGGGCAACCTGTTCAGTGCGTCACCACCCTCTGTGTGAAAAACTCCCTCCTAATCCCCAACCTAAACCTCCCCTGGCTCACTTTAAAGCCATTCCCCCTTGTCCTATCACTGCCCACCCAATCTGCGATTGAAATAGGGAAGGCTGATTTGCTCTATCACTTTGCACGCCCTCAGGCAGTGTTGGGTAGCTGCTGGCTGTGATTCAGTGCACTGGGGGAGCACGAAATGAGGATGGGCAGATGGTGAGTGTGTTTTCTCTGAGCGTTCAGATCAACACAGTGGTGTTTGTCATGAGGAGAGGCTTGGCTGCCAATGGTTGATGATAATAGATTGGTGTTTTAGTAGCTTCCAGGCTGTGCTATTTGTTTGCATAAGTTAATTACTGACAGGCGTTTGTAAACAAGCCTAGGTACGGCCCTGGTGTGGTAGGGGTAAAGGAGTAAGCCTGGACTGATTTTGTGCACCAGATCAAAGCCCAGAGCGTTATTCGAATGAAGATGAGAGTAATCTTATGGTTTATCTCCATAACAGGTAAAGCGAGAAGCTCTGCTAAAATCTGTGCTTCTTTTGATCTCAGAGGAACTCAAATGGCAGCTTTGTGGTGGATGTCCCCCAGCTGAAATGCATGCACCTCAATGCGAGGTGAGCCTGGGGCCGAGTTCAGGCTGAGGGGACGGTGGTGTGTGATGTGAGGCTCAGCAGGCAGAGCAGCAGAATCTCTCCAGGATGGGTAATGCTTCACATAGGGAGCCCAGTGTGCAGCCCAGCCTCCTGCTGCTTCCTGGGGTGGCTGCAGTGGAACTTTGCACTTGCCTCTCTTGATTTACATTGCTTAAGGAACCTTCCGAAGGAGGTTAATTGGCCTCCTGGTTTTGTGGAGTCCCTGCAGATTGTAGAGTGGATATGTTAACCATGGAGGAAGGAGGCAGAAAGGGCTCTTATCACTGCTCTGTCCTGGGACAAACACACGTTTCCTGTTCTTGAAACAGGCTAAACAAGCGTGCTGTGCTCTTTGCATGTTGTGCTTCCCATCTCTGTGACCAGCAGCACAGAGGTCGTTCCAAACCGCATGCAAACAAGACGTGACACGAAGGAATGTGTTTTGGAATGAGCTTCCATTTGTTGAGAGGCTGCTAACCAACAGCTGCTTGTTTGTGAAGGCTCCTCGGATGCTCCCAGTGTCGTACAATGGGCACAGCAATGCTCTGCTGCTCCAGCAGTGGTTTCCTTGGACATCTGGGTGCAGCCTTGGGTGCGTTACTGAGGGAAATCGAGGCTGGGGTTTCCATCTGATGGCACGGGTGTATGTACAGAAGGTGTACAGGTGTACACGGGTGTATGTACAGAAGGTGTACAGGTGTACACGGGTGTATTTACAGAAGGTAGATGGCTGTAGTGGTTGGAGTCAACGTTATAACTTGTGCTAAGAGGAATAAAGCCGGGGTGTGGGTTTCATTAGACCAGCCTGATGCTGGATTAAGGACAAATATAAGAGAGGTCTCAGGGAGTACCTGACAACTCTCTGTTGTCTCAGAAGGGCCTCAGTGGGCTGCAGTGAGGGGTTTGCTCTGAGCTGTGTGTGGGGAAGATGCTGAGGGCTGTGGTAGGATGGCTGCCATGATGGCTGTGTGGGGCACCTTGTGTGTGCCTCCAGCTCCCCACCCCTTCCCAGTACGCCTGTTGGAAGGGACCAGGTGTTGTTTTAATCCTAGCTCAGGCTGCCCAGAGCTCCATCCAAGCTGGCCTTGAATGCCTCCAGCGATGGGGAACCCACAGCTCTCTGGGCAGCCTGTTCCAGTGCGTCACCACCCTCTGAGTTACAGCTTCTTTCCTACCACTTAACCTAGACCTCCCTTCTGTTAAGTTTTGTGTTCCTTCAATTTCTATGAGCCCATTAATAAATTCATCGTGATGGTAAAACACAAAATCAAACCTCCCCTCCGCTCATTTATCTCCGTGATGATTTTCGTCCTCTGGCTGCACAGCCATTCACATGATTTTATGGCTGCGGCACTTAAACGGCATAAAGAGCTGTCGGAGTTCATCTGCCATGGTGTAAAAATCCTCTCTCTGTATCTGGAGCTCTGTGGGTGTTTGTCAGCTCTGCAACGAAAGCATCTTGGAAGCACTCGGAGTCTTAGCGTTCCTATTTGAGTTCCCTTTGCTTTTGAAAGCCTACAAACTGCAGCTTCCTGGCAACTCTGGGGGCTCGTCAGTGTTTCTTGCTCGCGTGTGCTATGCCGTTTCTTGGCCTTTGTGTTGCAGGAATAGGGAAGAACGTGATCTGTGAGAAAGCTGCTACTTCCGTGGACGCCTTCAGGATGGTCACAGCCGCCAGGTATTACCCCAAGCTGATGAGCATCGTCGGCAACGTCCTCCGTTTCTTGCCTGCCTTTGTGAAGATGAAGCAGCTGATAGAGGAGCACTACGTGGGCAACGTGATGATCTGCGACGTGCGGGTCTACGGGGGGAGCCTGCTCAGCCACAAGTACAGCTGGATCTGCGACGAGCTGATGGGGGGAGGCGGTTTGCACACCATGGGCACATACATCATCGACCTGCTGAGCCACCTCGTCGGCAGGAGGGCGCAGAAGGTCCACGGCCTGCTCAAGACATTTGTGAAGCAGAACACGGACATAAGCGGGATCCGGCACGTCACCAGCGACGACTTCTGCTTTTTCCAGATGCTGATGAGCGAAGGTGTGTGTTGCACTGTGACTCTCAACTTCAACATGCCCGGATCGTTCGTGCATGAGGTGATGGTGGTGGGGTCCAGCGGCCGCCTCGTAGCGCGCGGCACGGACTTGTATGGGCAGAAGAACACGGCCCTGCAAGAAGAGCTGCTGCTTAGCGACTCTCTGACTGTCAGCAAAGGCCTTTTGGACAAGGGCTTTAAAGACATCCCGCTGCTCTACCTGAAGGGAATGGTGTACATGGTGCAAGCGCTGCGGCAGTCTTTCCAAGAGCAGGAAGATCGCCGGACATGGGATCACCAGCCCGTCTCCATGGCTGCTTCCTTTGAGGATGGCTTGTACATGCAGAGCGTAGTGGAGGCCATTAAGAAATCCAGCAGGTCGGGGGAGTGGGAGGCTGTGGAGGTCATGACAGAGGAACCAGATGCCAACCAAAACCTGTGCGAGGCGCTGCAAAGGAATAACCTATGAGCATCTCTGCTTTGGGCAGATGGGACATTGAATGCTTCCAGCTGCAGCTCTAAAAATCCTCTCGAGTTTTTAAGATTCCTATTTAATAATCGGAGTTTCTTGTTGTTGGTTTGTTGTTTGTTTTTTAAAGCCTGTAAAATAACGCCACACTCAGATGGAAACAGGTTTGATTTAAGACGTTCCGGTTTTGCAGGTGTTTATTTCTTGTCTTGGAGTCTTAGGAAAACTTGAATTGCCATTTGCACTCATAGTGAAGTGTGGGGTCTGTGCCACTGCATGGCTTGGAGAGGGACCGCGGCCCCTCTTGTTTTAACAGTCCTAAAGTGAGAGTGAGGAGAGAGGGATGACGGAGCATCTGTTGCTCAGGCGCCTTTGCCTCCTCTCTTGGAGTCTGATTTAGTTTTACTCCTCGGTGATACTTTATTAAAGGGTTTGTGGACGTGACGCACCTCTGAACTGCCATAGGACAAAGACCAGAAGGAACAGGATCCAGTCTGTAGAACAAGGATCTGCCGTTGGCTTTCTGCGTACAGCAGACGTCTTTCCAAGTCATTTAAACCAGTATGTTATTTAAAGGTGCTGTGAGACCCACAGCGACGGTGGTGGGGAAATCTGTGACGCTTTGTGCTTATCTCCCCATACCTGCAGACGTTGTTCCTTCTCGTGACCCCGACTGCGTCCAGCAGCCCTTCTGCATAAGCTCCATGTCCAGTTGTGTTTACTGCCTGGCAGCACCAGGGCTGTGCCTGCAGGGCCACCTCCTCGCTTCTCTGACTTCCTGAACTCCTCCCAGGCAGATGAAGCTCAGGATGTCGCTGCCGACGAAGCTGTAAAACCTTAACCTTCCACGTGTGTGATGGTGGAGGTAAGGAGGTCTTGCCTACCTCTCGCAGCTCTCCTGTGTGCTGGCTGGGAAGCTGTCACACTACACACGCTGATGGCTGTAGAGTCTGCCTTGAACCTCAAACACTGGAGATCAGCCCTGTGGTCCTGCCTGCCCTCCTGCAGCTCGTGGTTTGTTGGTAGTCTGTTCACATAGGGAAGGCTTTCTCCCTGGGGCAGGTACGTGGAAGGGACAGTACAATTTTACTACGTTTGTCTACTTGAAAGCTTTTTTTAATGCATTTCCCACTAAAACGGTAACCCCGTGTATTTATGTATGTTAACATGCAAAGCGCTGTTCCTGAAAACTATCTGACTTGTTTTCTACCGAAATAAATAAAAGTATCTGGGTTGTTAAGGGCGTTCTTCATGCAGCTGGGTGCCTGTGTGTGATGCGGCTGAGCCCAAACCTCCATCCACGGGGCTGAACAGCGCTGGGGCCTGGTGTGACCAAGTAGGAGATGGATCTTGTGACGGGACTTGCTTTCCCCCTTGGTGAGAAGAGGCTGGCGGCTCCCTTTGCTTACAGAGCTATCCCCACCCCTTTGCTTTTTCTCTTGCTCTAAAGCTGTTCTGGACTCACTGGTCCCAGAGATCCCCTGTGTATCGTGGGCCTCCCACACTGACTGTTGTGATGAATGAAGATGCAGGCTAAGGACCTCCTGGGTTTGCTAGGACCATTCTTTGCTCAGTCTCTAAATGAGATATTTACTTGCAGGTATTTATTTCCTTTCAACATAGTTTCAAAGTCTGACAGGAACAAGTGTACATGATGTGCTGTTTTAAAGGGGGGGAGCTCGGCTGGTCCTTGGCTCTGAGCACTCATTGGCTGTGGGCTGAAGGAAGCAAGCAGATGGGTGTAAATCACACGCTGTTCCCACCAGGTGCACCAGTGGAAGTTCTGCATCTTCCTGCAACGCTTTCCAGGTAGAGGATTGCTGCTCCTGCTGTAGCTCTGAGCATCTCTTGTCGGTGGTGTCTGTGTGCTACGGAAAGCAGGTGAGATAATGTCTCCTGAGCTCACCTGGAAGAGTCCCTGCCTTCATTCACACTGACTCTCTCCAACTTCATTCCTGCTGGTGCTGGATCTGTTTTGAAGCTGAATTGGGAGACCTCCTTTGTGCCTGCAGTGGGCAGGTTGGGGCCTCTGGGAGCACCCAGAGTGGCACACACGAGGGCAAAGCCTCCATCTCTGAGGGGCTGAGCCACAGCATCCTGCACAGCTCTGGTCCCTCCCCATTGCCATGACCTGCTGGCAAGCCATTCCCCTCCTTGCTGGCCTGGTTGGCACAGAGTGCCCTGTGCCTGGCCCTGCACCTCCTCAGAGGGGCTTCCAACCACCCAGCGTGCTCACTGCACCTTGTTGGAGTTCTCTCTCTCCAGCCCCGGAGCAGCTGTCCTACCTGCTGCCTGCCTTCCCCTTCCCCTCCTGCTGGGCACATCAGCTCCGTGCTGAGGTTGATGTACTGATACAAGGGGCGCAGACGTGGCAGCCGGCCTGGAGGGAATCACAGGATGGTTTAGGCTGGAAGGGAGCTGAAAGATGACGGAGCTCAGGCTGGGCAGCACGACGGCTGTTCCCTATGGATGCTCACCCAGCGCGTCCCGAGGTGGGACCTTTTTGCACGGCTGCGTGCTGCTCGTGCTTTTCCTCTTCTTGCTCTTTTCCTGCGGCTCGGCTGCGGGGTTGGCATCGCCCTCAGCAGCAGCGTGCTGCAGATCGGGGTGCTGCAGGTCGGGGTGCTGCAGGTCGGGGTGCTGCAACACGTGCAGGTGGGTCCTGCGGGACAGGGATGGGCTGCAGGGCAGGGCCAGCTCTGCACCGTGCGGCTCAGCTGATGCACGGCGCTCCGTGCGGCACGAAGTCGGCTCCCGAAGGGGTCGTGCCGGCTTACTTTGCGTCCTGCGGGGGGGCGGACATGGAGCAGCGCCGGGCTTCGGCAGCGGCTGGGAGGAGCCTGCGGGACGTACCGGGGAGGGCCGTTACCGGGGGAACGCAGCAACAGCGCAGCATTAAGTCCGGCCGGGAGGAGCCCAGCCGCCCATCACATGCCCACACCGCCCTGCAGGCGGGGCTCGGCCCGGCACAGCCCCACCATCCCGGCACAGCCCCACCATCCCCCCGGCGGAAGCGGCGGTTGCCCGGAGCGCGGCGGCTCCGCGGGGTGCGTGCGGTGCGGCCGGAGCCCGGCAGGCTGCCTCCCTCCCCCATCCCATCCCATCCCAACCCAATCCATCCCCCCGCTGCGGTTCTGACCCGGTTGCTTCCGCCCATAACGGTAGGGAGGGAGCCAACGGCCCAATTGCCACGAGCCCTTTGCTTGGCCCCGGATGTCTCGCTCTGCCGATCGCGGCTCTTATTGCAGCTCTTACTGCAGCTCTTACTGCAGCTTATCCAGAGATGGGTTCATTTATGTCTTTGTTCCCCCCGTGCTTTTTACAGAACCGGGCTGGTAGCAGCACAAAGCCGAACAACGAAGCTCCAACTCCGCATGAGGTCGCAGCTCCCCGGCCGGGCACGCAGCTCCGGTGGGTGGCACCGAGCTCTGCTGGAAGAGGTACGGCCGGAGGTGCGTCCTGCGTGCAGCTCAGCTTCCCTGCCCCCCTCTGCAGCCCGGCCCTGGGCTGAGCAGGAGCTGCTCACGTCCATCTGTTTGCTTGAGCTGCGAGGCCGTGGCATCTCGCTGCCGGCAACAGATGCTTTTGATGCTTAGGTTTCTAACACAGCTTTAGAGATGCTTTCCTGGGTGCGTATTAGGTCCCAGCCGGAAGGGCTGGCCTGGCTCCTCCTGTAGCCACGTGCTCCTGCTGCTCCCCTTCTGCTTGGCCGGTGCATCTCTGGTCCCTGCGTGGAGTTGCAGCTGGGTGGGATGCAGTCTGCTCATCCCTGCTGGCACGGGGAGCCCTCAGCTTCTCCTCCAGCCCTGCTGTCCCACTGCACGGGAGCAAAGCAGCCGCCTGGAAAGCCTGCTCTTGGGAGCTGAAGGTTTGGCTGCTTCATCCTAAGGCCAGATGATGATGCTGGGGGTGCTGGGGGCTGTTGTCCCACATGGGGAGGGTTTGCTGCGAGCACCCAGATAGGCAAAGCGCTGTCATCATAAAAGCTGTGTGATCTTGTGAGATCCAAAGCCAGAGGCGGCGTGACTTGTAAATCAGGGTGTGGGTGTCATCTGCAAATTGCCTGCAGCAGGGCAGGGTGCCACTGGGACGTGGGATGGGCCCCGTGTTCAGGTACAGGAGAAGCCTTCCATCCCCCACCTCCCATCAGCCTGCCTTTCCTCCTCCAACCCCCCCCTACTCTAATTGCCTGCTCTGGTACAGGGCCTGCTTTCACTCTGTCATTTTGCACCTAAATTACTGGCGTTGGAAGAGAGTTCAGATCGAGATCAGATGTGAGTCTCGAGGCCAGTAACTATCCTGGAGTCATCTCTTGGAGGATGCTTTTGTTCTCGGTATAAGAGAGCCCGTTCTGCCTTAGCTCCATCCATTTTAAAGGAGATGAAATAAGAAGAGAACGGTGCTCTTTTACTGCAGCCTGAGACTCGGTCTGAAGCATTTCAGGAGTAGCCTTTGCAGGCTGGATGGGTACAAAGGAGCCTCCGGCCATCCCTGCCGGCGTGCAGTGCTCAGCACTGCTTGCATTGCCTCTGCAGTTGTGTCTGGGAGATGAATAATAGCTTTTTGCTAATGGGTCTCATGTCAACAAGGGTAATTGAACAGGGAAGACGGCAGTGCATTAGTTGCTATGAGTCAGGCTCGCTCAGCCTGGCACTGGTTGTTTATTGGTTTCTAAATGAAATGGGAGATGCCGTGTCCTGTCAGTGCTGGCATGCTGAGGATCCTAAGAGGGGCTCTTCCCGTAGGGCTGTCTCTGTTGGCATTGCAGACCCAGGATTTTCTGTGCTGAAGGTGTGGGCAGACATTGAGGCTCAGTGCTGGTTAGTCCTGCAGTAGGGATGGTGCTGCTGGATCCTTTGCTTCACCTACATGAAAGCACAGCATGGTTAGAATGGACCTCAAAGCCCACCCAGCCCCAAGCCCTGCTGTAGGCTGGCTGCTTCCCAGCTCAGGCTGCCCAGGGTCCATCCATAGCCTGGGGCACCTGCAGGGATGGGCACCCACAGCCGTGGGCAGCCATGGAGTCCATTTGGGGTTATTTCCTACTTGCAGGTTGTCCCTGCAGCTGAGTCTGAGCTCTCTGACATTAGCTCTGCAGTGGCTCTGTGAGCTGTGTTTAGTTCACCCCTCACTGCTGCTCGGTTTCCATTGCAGAGACAGCAGAATGTGTGAAGGGCCATCCAAGATTTCTGGGCCCATTCCTCCAGACCCTACGCTCTTCCCAGACTATTACAGACGCCCTTTCTCAGGTGAGTCCTCGGGTGCTGATGACGATCCTGAAGGTTATAAGAAGGGAAAACATGAGGTAGAGCTGCAGGGGGGACCTTTGGCATCGCTCCCTTGAAGAAAGCAGCAGATCGTGCCAACCTGCTTTTTGTTCCTTTCTTTCTCGGTAGCTCGAGGGAGGCTGGAAGGCAATGCTCAGCGGTTGGGTTTGACCTCTCACCCCACGGATTCGGCTCCCAGCTCAGCCCGTGCTTTGAGCAGTGCCCACCGGCCCCAACCAGCCCCTCGCATCCGCCCCAGCGGGAAGGACTTCTTGGAGAAGGGGCAGAAGGGGACGCTCGGCCTCCTGCTGCAGCTCGACGGGCTCTCTCTGGGTGGGGGTCTGCCAGCAAAGAGTAAGTGCTGCCTGGCTCTTATTGGCTTTGTATCCTGGCGTTGCCCCAGGCCCTGGATGGTGTCAGCATGGTGGTTGCCACAACCGCTGTGCCAAAACAGGAGGGGAACCAGCTGAGGTCTTCCAGAAACAGGGTCAGCCCTTCCCAGCGTGGGGGGGGAAATGCACAGATTGTGTGGTCTTTGGTGGGGGGAGGACTTGCTGTTTGCACGGGTGGCTTTGGAGATGGAGCTGTCAGCTCTGGTGTTGTGATCCAGAAGCCTACGTCTGCTGGCAGCGTTTGAGGGCTGAAAGCTGCGTCTCCCCTTGCTGCGCAGGGAAAGAGTCCAAGGACCACGAGAAGGAAAACGTGAGGAGAATAAAGGAGATTCAGAAGAAGTGCAAAGAGAGGGAGAGAGCCCAGGAGCGCAGCCAGCCCAAACCTGTGAAAGCTCTATGGAAATCCCAGAAATATGAGAGCGTGGAGTCCAAGGTGAAGGCCAGACTGCAGGTGGGTACCCAGGGGGCTCTTCAACTCTCCTGGCGGGTCAGAAGAAGAAGAAAATCTCATCACATCTTCTACCCGCTGCCTCCTGCCTGGCCCTTCTGTCGTAGGAATCTGAGGGCAGTTCTTGGCGTGGTGCAGAGCAGCCCTCAGTTTATCCCTGTCCCGAGGTGCATCCAGCTGGCTTCTCAGCCTTCCACGTCTGGGGCTCGTGCCATAAGGCGGTGGTGTTCTGCCCCACAGATCCTTGTCCTGGCCCTTTCTGCATGGCACTGGGGCAGATAAGAAGAGATCGACCTTCATGCTGCTGCAGGCTTCGTGCCAGCTCTCAGGACCCTGTGGACACGCAGTTGGGTTTTACCAACTGTGTACTGAGCTGGAACAGGCACGGTTTCTGTTCCGAGTGGTGTTTGCTCTCCTGTAGGTTTTGCTTTGCTTTTGGCTTCTTTCTTTTCCTTTCTCTGGATAGTTTTTTCTTTCCTGGTGTTTAAATGACGCATCTGTTGGGGGCTTTCCAAAATGCACCAAGGAGCACGCTGAAGAAGCTGGGTGATGTGCTGGACATCACCACTTAAGCAACACCCTCCTTGCTGCTTCATAGCTGAGCTGATGCTTCAGGTTCCTCCTGTGTCCCCGGAGCCAACAAGGTGGTGCTACAAAGATTGGCAGGGTGATTTCCAGGCGGTTCCAGAAGCCTTGCCCCTCTTTTCTAGTGCACCACCAACCTGCTCGCTGGTGCCTGTGACCTTCCACACGCAGGAGCCAGCCCACCTGTGCCTTAGCAATGAATCCAAGCCTACGCTCTTGTTTGACAAACCCTCAGGATCAGAGGATGATTGAGATCACCTTTTGTTCTGTTTTGTTCTGATGGGGGTGTTCTCTCTGCGCAGTTACTGCGTGGTGTCTTACTGCACTCTTTGGATCCGGAGGCTCTGGGGCTGACTCACGTTGCTTTAATCATTGCTGAGGCCCTCCTGGAGCTGACGTGTTCCCTTCGAAGCATCTCCATGTTGCGTGGAGCTCCTGCTCACAGGTGGAGTTGGTTCTGTTCAGTCTTGGAAGTCTGGCGTGGAGGATTTTCTCCTCCATCTCTGTCAGTTGCAGCTGCTTCCTTAACAGCAGCATCCAGCATCGCCTTGCTGTGCAGCTGACCACTGCCTCTAACGATGCCTCCTACCCCGTTGGGTATCTCCATAGCGTTATCTGATGGTGCTCTGCTTCTGTGCCTGCAGTTTTCTTTGGTAAAGAGGGACTCTGGCCCACTTGTGGTCTGCGTGGATCGCGGGTCTTTTTTCTTCCTTTTAGTGCTTCTTCACCGAGTTCATTTCCAGCTGTGGGTTTGTTGCTGTCATCGATCTGGTTTGGTCTTTGCTGCCTGTGGTTTGTGTGCAGAACTTCAGCCAAATCGCAGCAGAAAAGCACGTTGTTGTCTGATGGAAACCCGTGGCTGAGCTCGCGGTTCACCCCCCCCAGACTTTACCGGGGAGTTTCTCTTGGCCCCACCATCCCTCCGCTGAGCCCTCCCTCTGTTTTATTCTTGCCCCTTTCCCAGGAGAGCTCCCCACCTCCTCACCCAGAGGCTGTGAAGTTCCTGCGGGCGTACTCTCGCTGTGGCCCTGGGATCAGGCCGGGCAGATCACCATCCCCAAGCCCTGCCGGCATGAAAGCAGCAGCCAGCACTGAGGCTCTGCAGGCTCTGGGTGCTGAAACCAAGGTGAGCTGCACACCGCCTGCGTGCTCCCAGGGCTTTCTGTCCCCCTGCCACCCATTGCTTTTGCTTTGCATGCTATGTATGGGCTCAGCTTAAGAAGGCAGGCTGTGGGTTTTTGTGGCTGTTGGTGCCCGCTGTCTCAAACTGTTGCCATAGGTGCTGTCTGTCTTTGTGCATCCGCTCAGCATCTCACACACGTAGCTGCTCACTCTGCTGCTTATAAGAGCAGCTGCCCATGTGTGCCACGCACAGCTCCCGCTGCCTCCCTCTCTCTACTTTCAGTTGCAGGTGGAGGGCAATAGCATTGACTTCATCAAGCACAACGCCCGCAATGCCAAGCGGGCCCCTCTGCGGCGCTCCCACTCCCTGCAGGCACTGGATGAGCTGCTGGGACAGAAGCAGAGGGAGCAGGAGGAGTACAACGCCAAGCAGAAGGGCCACGTCCCCCAGTAGTACGTATAGCAGAGGGGCCAGGGCACCACGTGCCAGCAGAGCAATGTACTGTGGCCTGGGGAATAAATGCAAAGCTTGCTGCAAAGCTGTGGCTGTTGCAGCTGGGCTGGTGAGGAGTTTTGTCTCCTCTTCCCTTGCTTGCTGCCATACAGTGATGCAATGTGCTCAGTGCCTTTCAGCACACAAGATCTGATGGCCAGCCCGTGCACACGGGCTAAATCCAAGTGCTTCCCAATGCAGCAAAGGCACATGGAGCAGGAGGGGTGTGGGTGCTGCCAGCCTGGGGCTCTGTGGTCTTCGGGCAGTGACATGGAGACCAGCAGGGCTCCATTCTTGGGCAGCCCTTCCTGCCAGGGGTGCCGACACCAGTTTCTGTCTGCCCTGCAGCCTGCTGGAGAGGAAGGAGCAATGGCGCAGGCAGATGGAGGAGCAGCTGCGAAGCCGGCCGGATCCCGACACGCCACCCGGCCACACCATGATGCCCGAGGGCCAACGGCTGGAGATGCTGAGCAATCTGAAGCAGAGTAAGAGGAAAAGAACTGAGGATTCTAGCTCGAAAATAGGCAGGATTAGGGAGGGTGAAGTTTGGGAGCACAGTCAGAGGTCTTCCAGTAATCAGCCGTGTGTGTGGACAGAGCGATCCTTTGGCATGGTGGGACCTGGAGGCTACAGGGCTGGCTTTCTGGAACAGGCTTGGCCCAGGGGACCTGGCATTAGGGTTCCTATTGTACTTCAAATGTATACTGTAGTTGGAAGAGATCTCTGGGGGTCTCCTGTCCAACCCTTGCTCAAAGTAGGAGTACCTTAGAGCTGGGGCTTTGGTCCTCCTCCTCCAGCTGTGGTTTTAATCCAGGGATGGGTATTCTCTGCAGGTCCCTGCTCTCATGCTGCTGCCATTTTAACAGCTGAACAGTGGGGTTATAATGTTAGGAAAAAAGGGAATTTCTCTTCCTCTCATGCAGCTTTTTGTGTTTTCCAGGCCAGGAGCAGCTGATAAAGGACCTGGTGATGCTGCCGATGCGTGCAGACACTCTGAGCATTCAGAAGAGGCGAGTAGAGCTGGAAAGGAAGCTCTCCCAGATAGAAGAAGCCCTCAAAATTTTCTCCAGGCCCAAAGTCTTCATCAAGCTGGACTCCTGAGCCCGTGGGGCTGCGAGCAGTGCACTGCTCTGCATGAGCATCCCGGAGGAGGGGAGGAGAGGAAGGCAGATCAAGGACCCCATGGTGTCAGCACCGACACGCAGTTGGCACCTCTTGCTCCCAAGGGCACATCCTGGAGGGAGAGGAGCTACTTGGCTCTGCTGTGCAGTTTGGAGAACAGTTGTCCCCGTGCTGGTTGACTTCTCACAGAGATCAGCTGTCTGCTCGGAATCGATGGCGCAGATCTCATGGCTTCTGATTTTCCCATTCCTACTGACTGGCAGGAGGTTCCCCCATGCTGCTGCTCTGCACTTGGTTGTCCTTTT
Source organism: Excalfactoria chinensis (assembly GCF_039878825.1). Lineage (NCBI taxonomy): Eukaryota > Metazoa > Chordata > Aves > Galliformes > Phasianidae > Excalfactoria > Excalfactoria chinensis. The sequence goes on from NC_092835.1 coordinate 16,371,854, forward strand.
CTTTCCCGCACAGCGCAGCTCGTTCTGGGCACTGCAGGCTTCGCTGCACACAGGGCTTTCGCCCTGGGCTCTGTGCTGACCCATCCTAAGCACGCAGCCGGTGCCTCTGTCCTCTCCATCCTGCTGCATGAGCTCAATAGCAGCCAAAAGGCACAGAGCTCCGGTGCTTCCCACGCAGAGAAGGGCTGGGGTGGAAGCAGGGGGATCTGGTGAGGTGTCTGGAGAAGCTGTTGTTGTCCGTGGGGTGGGATGTGCTCCGATAAAGCGTAGTTTTCTCACATTGATGTGTCCTGGTGGACTCAGCGGGACCTGGGGAAGGCGGTGGTGGGCAGCAGAGAGCAGCAGTGCTGGTGTGGTGCAGCCAGGAGAGCTGTGAGACCCCACTGGGGATGGCTTGAAGTGACCAGAGCACAGAGCATAGTCAGGTAGGTGCCACTGTGCAGGTGAGCTCTGCCTTTGTACCATCGTGTGTCAGCAGCTCTATGTAGGGATCCTGCTTTGTGGAGCAAGGGAAGATTCAGCCCAGAAGGCATCACTGGAGGGTTCTGGTCCATCTGCTGCCCAGAGCAGAGCCAGATCCACAGCTCATGACCTTGTCCAGCTTGCTCCACCAACACTGCGTGGGACAAACGCTGCACGCAGCTGCACTGCTGCAGGCTTTCCCCCATCCCAAGGCAGGATCTGGGGCTTACCAGGGCGGTGAGACGTTGTAGCCTCATCCTGTGCCCTGGGGCTGCTGGGGGACAGCGCTGGTGCCAGGCCCCGAGGAAGCTCCCAGTGCTCTGGGGCTGGAGGAGGCAAGGTACCAGCCAGAAAATGGACCCATACCTCCTTGGGGCTGTCCTCAGGGCATCGCTGCTGGGCTGCAAGCAGCCCCAGCCCTGCTGCGGTGCACTCCCTGCCATAAACAAGCCTGGACTAACCAGCTTTGCTGTCTGCATCTCCCTCCTGCCTGTCTGGGGCCTGGCTCACGTCAGGACCCTGTGTTTGTTTGCCCTGGGCATGGGGGCTCTAAGCGTGTATTGCAGGACAGCTCTGCAGTTAGCCTTGCTGGGCTCACCTGGAAAGCAGCAAAGGTACGTGTGTGCAGAACTGTTAGGGACACACCAGCCCCATCCCACAGCACCAAACCCATTTGCTGTCCCGGATGGAGACTGCTGGCCCCTGCAGCGACACGAACCATGGACAAAGGGGGTGTTTTCTAGAAAAGGTTTTACTGTCCATTGCAATATATTACTTAATGATGCATGTTTTAATAAAATAATTAAAAAACCCACGTGGGTGGAAGAAGGGAGGTGAGGGGCTCAGATGGGCAGTGCCTGGCAGGAGCAGGCTCCAGGGCAAGGACAGGGCAGAGGTAACCCCGCTCGGCCCCACCGCCACGGTGCCCACAAGCAGTCCGGCTATAGGGTGAGAAGGGTGCCATCCTCCTGCACGCTGCCCCGGCCGGGGCTGCCATCGTGGCTGCCCAGTGACTGCAGGGAGCCCTGCGAGCTGTGCGGGGACAGGCTGGGCGGGAGGGGTCCATCAGCAGAGCCCCCATTGGGGCAGCCCATGGGGCCGTAGTGGGGCGCGCCATCGCTCTCGATGACCAGGTCGCCCTCCTCGTCGCTCTCGGCTGTGCTGTAGTTGCTGAGGTACTGCGAGGCCGGGCTGGGGGTCTGCTGGCTGGGGGTGCTGTCCGTGGACACCCCCGAGCTGCCCGAGGCTTTGCTGCTGCGGATGACGTTGTTGCGCTGGTTGGCCGGCTTGACGGTGATGATGAGGTTGTGGCTGTTGGCCACCATCATGTCCGTCACCTGGTCCAGAGACTTGCCGGCCACGTCGATGCCGTTGACCTCCAGGATCTCATCGCTCACCGCCAGCAGCCCCGTGCTCTCCGCCAGGCCGCCCTTCACCAGGCGGGAGATGAAGATGCCGGGCACCTTCTCGACGCCCTGCGGGGCCACGCGCACGCTGACGCCGTCGCGGATGTAGAAGCCCAGCGGCTTGTCGGAGCCGTGCTTGTGCAGCCGCACGCGGCGATGCGTCTCGGGCAGGATGTCCACGTCGATGATGGAGGAGATCTGTCGGAAGTCCTGTGGCATGCCGATCAGGAGGTGAGGTTTGGCCCGGCAGTGTGCGGGGCGCAGCAGACCCTTCTTCTTCCTCTGCAACGAGTTGGAGGCGAAGACGCCGGCGTCCGATTCTGCTGCGGGGAGCGAAGGGGGATGCGGTCAGACAGGGCTCAGCACCACGAGCACCGCGCGGCGGCCATGATCTCACCAGCCTTCCCCACCAAACGTCACCCCGGCTCTTCCTGTCTCCTCTGGGCCCATCTCCTGGGATTACCCAGTGTACACACGGCTGGGATTAGTGGGATCCGGGCGGTGATTCAGCCTTAATCACACTTTAAGCCAAGCTCTGCAGTTTAACGCTTGAGCTGCCGGCTCTGCCAGCCTGGGGGCCGCTGCTGTGCCTTGGTTTGTGGCACACATGCCAGCTCCCCACACGTGACCCAATCCCTTATCCCTGTTGGAGCAGAATGACCAGGTCAGGACCACAGAGCCCTGCCACACTCAGTGTCCCCATGGCCCCCACCTCCCAACCCATGCATTCTGCCAGCATCTCGTTCCACCTCCAGGCGCTGCTATGCAGGGTCTGGCTCCATTCCCCCCAACCAACCGCTCTGGGGCTGTTCACTGAGTGCTGTCTCCCACACATCCCTCCCTTGACTGCATCCCCTAGGGACCAGGAGCATTCCCTGGGCTCTTGCTGGTTTCTCTCCACCCCTTTCCATGGAGGAGCTCAGATCTGGATGCTGTGTTGCCGTTGCATCCCTCCAACACTGCACGGGGCTTATCAGCATCCTCAGAGCCCAACCTGCAGAACCAGCAGGTGTTCTGCCACCGCTACAGAAAGCACCCAGTCCCAAAACGACCTCAGGAGGACACTGAGAAAGCCTGGCCCTGGTGCCACAGCAAAGGGAAGGCAGCTTTCTACACATGGAAGAGGCTGCCAAGTGCAGGAGCTCCCTGTCAGCATCAGACCCTGCTCTGGGCACGGGGGAGCCCATGGCACTGCAGGGACATGGGGTTTCTCCCAGTACGAGCTGGCCTGCCAGGGCTCCTGGGTTATAAATATCTCCCTGCACTCACCGCCTGCCTTATTTTTAGCTTTGGGAAGGGCGGTGGAGGCTTTCCCACAGCTATTTCAGCACATGGCTGCTCTCTGGGGGGCGAGAGGCAGCCAGGCTGTGCTGCTCAGCGCCTTGGGGATGCACCAGGCATCTTCCTGCCCTCCCTGTGAGCCCGAGCCCAGCCCTGGGGCTGAGCACCCATCCCCAGCTGGGCACCACTGGGATGTCTATGTCTATGTGTGGGTGGTGGCATGGGGAGCCAACATGTTGTGGCTTTTGCTTTTCAAACCCACTGCACGGGGACTCCAAAAGCCACACATCCGGACACACTGCATGCATGCTCCCCCTGCACCCAATGTGTGAATGAAGCTCTGCCTGTGTTCCTCACTAACCTGGGGACTGGTTTGACTACAGCCCAGCCCTGGAATGACCTGGATCCATTCTAAATCAGCCATGACTCACGCAGGACTCGCTCCTGGCCTCTCCATGTGCCCCTCTTGCAGCCCCTCTGCCAGGATCCTGCCTTGTGCTGCTGCCCTGGTGCAGAAGGGGATGGTTTGGAGCTGCTTGAGTGGCCCTGGAGGAAACCCATGCAAAAGCACGGGGAACCTGGCTCAGCAGCACAACATCACCCCTCACCTGGGGACCTGGGCCAATGGCTTGTGCTGAAGCCCCCACAGTGCTCAGGGTCCATCCCATGCAGCTGCACTCAGGCTGCTGCTATCACAGCTATTTTGCAGCCCAGCACAAGGAAGCTGCACTGCATGGAGCCCACACCAGCCTGGCTGCAAAGGCGACTTCCAAGAGGCGAAACACACGGGCTGGGTGGCTCGTGGTGTCACCTCACCCCAAGTCATCCCCCAGCACAAAGAGAAGAACAGGGCCAGCACGGGGACCGCCATTCACCCTGTGTATCCCAAGCAATAGATCCCAGCCCTTCTCCGGCCACCACTGACCCTTTTTCTGGATGATGACCCTGAGCAGGGGGTTGGCGGAGGACAGAGCCTTGTGGTAGTTGTCGTCGTTGTTGATGGGCAGCAGGTCGCCGTGCACGTCGGTGTAGCCCAGCAGCACATCCAGGCAGGGGATCTGATGCACGTTCTGCAGTAGGCGGTAAAAGTCCTGGAAGGTGCCGGCGCTGGAACGTTTCATGGCAAAGCGACGGAACTCAGCATCGAACTGCAGAGCAGGAGGAGAAGGAAGGAGGGAAAGGTGGTCAGAGCTGAAGGAGGGTTAGCGGGATCCCAGCTGTTATGAATGGGGCACGCAGGCAGAGATGGGGAGGGGGCACGTGGGGACACGGGGTGCGTCCCCAGGGCACATCTGGAGGAGGCACATCTGGATGAGCGCAGGGCTGGGGGCTGGCAGAGCACAGCTGGGGGGGCACATCTGGATGCACACACACATCTGGCTGTGTGCACACATCTGGCTGCCCCCTCACGCCGGGGAGAAAGGAGGTGTCGGGATGCACATCTGGCCGGAGGAGCCCCCCGCTGTGTCCGCGTCCTGGCGGCAGGCATCTAACCCAGATGTGCGCATCTAAGCAACGGCTGCCCCCGGCCCGCCCGCACCGCCGGGACCGCGCCGCCCCCGCCGTGCACCTGCCGAGCGCTCCCGGCGCTGCGCCCTTCACCGCGCCGAGAGGGCGGGCTGACGGCCCGGCGGCCCCTTCTTTACGGTACCGGCACCGCGCGGCGCTCGGAGCTGTGCCGCTGCGGCACCGGGAGCGGAGCAGGGCCCCGCACGGCCGGGATGTCTCTGCGCGCTGCCGCCACCACCTGTGCTGCCGGGGCGGGCGGGCACCATCAGCACCAGCATCAGCATCGGCATCGGCACCGGCATCAGCACCGGCATCAGCACCGGCATCAGCACCGGCATCAGCACCGGCATCGCCGCTTACCTTGCTCTTGACCTCGATGACGGGCTCGGCGGATCGCGCGGGCGTGCGGTGCAGTTTGGCCATGCTGCCCGCACCGCCGATCCCGCGGCCACGGGGGATTTTCACCGGCCATGACGTCACCAGCAGGCCGGCCCAGCGGCGCGGCGCCATTGGTCGAGGCGGGGCTCGGGGGCGGGGTCGGCGCGGAGCGAAGTGGAGCGCGCTGACAACGTCGCTGTAGCAACGGGGGCCGGGCCGGGAGGGGGGACGGGGGGGGGACCCCCTGGGGCGGCCGGGCAGCGCGGGGTCACGGCGGCATCGTGGATAATCCCGCTGTCACCGGGGTCGGCGCTGACGCAGGCGATAGTGACCGAGGCTCCCGGAGCCCTTCAGCTCGGTGCCTGCTGAGTTCAGTGCTCGCAGGACGCACGCTGGCTCGGCTCTGAGCTGCGCCCCTGCGCTCAGCGCCTTCAGCCGGGAGCCCCGAGGCTGCAGCCAGGCCCCGCCCCACGGCCACCGCTCTGGGGACGGCGGTGAGGGCCGCCCGAAGGCTCGGCAGCCCCAGGACCGTCCAGCACTCACCCCACCCGAGCACAGCTCACAGCCGGGCCAGCAGCGGGCGAACAGCTTCAGCTGGGGACGTTCTCAAGGGCAGCCAGGCTGCCGGGACGTGGAGCTGAACGCAACACCGCAGCGCGGCCCGGCGGCGCACCCGGCCCGGGGCCGTACAGCGTTACTATGGCGACGCGACGCCGAACGCCGCAGACCCCTCCTCGCTCCGCCCCTCGCAGCGCCGCACGCGAGGCCGCTTCCTATTGGCCCACGTGTCCGCCCCCTCCACCCTCGCCGCCAATCGCTTGCAGCCACCGCGCCTATGCGGTCGGGCGGGGCGGAAGTGGGCGGGGCGTAGAGGGAAGCTATATAAGGGGCGGCGAAGGGGGCGCCGCCATACGCGCGCCATGGCGGAGGAGCTGAGCCTGTCGCTGTTGGTGCGCAGCCCCGCGCGGCGGCACCCCGACATGCGGCTCCGCGCCGCGCCCGCATGGAGCGTGCGGCGACTGAAGGCCGAGCTGCGCCGCCGTGCCCCCGGGGAGCCGGTAAGCACTGCCGTAAGGACCGCCGAGCGGGGGGGGGATGCGGGCTGACGCAAGGCCTGGGTGCGGTTGCGGCACCGTGAGACCTTGGGAGCGAGGAGCTGCGCGGGGCCGGGGTTCAGCGCCGTCCCTTGGCGGCTGTACGCGCTCAGAGCAGGCGGTCATTGCTTTCTTTGTGCTTTCTCAAGGCTGAGGACGACCAGAAGTTGATCTACTGCGGGAAGCTGCTGCTGGACCATCAGCTCCTACAAGAGTTCCTGCCCGGGGTAGGATCGCTGCTCCACGCTGTGCCGAGGCACTCCGGCATTGGGGGGGCGCTTCTCTAATGTGTCCGTGTGTCTCTCAGCAGGAGGAGCTGCATGCTCTGCACCTGGTCTACAACATGAGGACTCCTACAGATGTGCCTGAGAGCAGCGCAGAGGTATTTACACTGAGAGAAGGCACTGCTTTCAGTGCTGGGGCTGTACGTGCTCAGCAGTGCTGCAGGTGCTTCCTGTTAATGCTTTTGGTGCTTACTCTGTGAGGATGTAGTTAAATTAAGCTCAGAAGCAGCTGCTGGCTTGTCCAATACAGATCTGGATGGCACCTGTCAGGAAATATCAAAGGTGTGGGGTAGTTGTAGTGTGCTGCCTGGAGGAGCGCTGCTTTCCAGCTGCTTAATGATATAAGGCCTGTCATAGCCAGGCTCTCCCACATAAAGGATGACGTGGTCAGTGGGGGCAGCTCTCATTGCTGTGATGGTTGTGTGGGGAAGAAGAGGTGTAAAAGAAGATGTTACCTGCCCTTCAATGACTCAGATGGCAGAGGGGAAGTTCGGTGGCTGCTCTCATGACTTACTGGTTTGAAATGTCACCGTCCAAACTCATTCCTTACTTCTAAGTGTATGTACTGAAGTTTGTAGGGGTGTTTGTACTGCCTGGACTGAGCTATTCGAGTTTTTCCTATGCACGTTGCCAGATGTGAGTCACCCTCTGAGTACTATGCAGCTGTATCACCCCAGAGCAGCTCTTGAATTACGTCTGTGTACCACAGATGGCTGTGCATGCACTATTTGTGGTAGTTGATAAGTTGGTTTGTTTTGAGCACAGGTTCTTTTTCAAGTTGTTCTTCCATAACCAGATGGGACCTGAATGGGGGTAAAACCATGAAACGCCTGTCACATATGGTGTTGTATGTATGAGTCACTATTAAGGGGCTCTAAAATAGGGGTGGAGGTGCTTTGTAGCACAGGATTAAGTGCAGGGTCAGTACTGTGGCACCTGCAGGATCTTAGTGCAGAACAAAGAGTGTGAGATGTGAAACAGATTCTCTAAAAGAAGAACAGTGCGCTGAAATAGTTTGCGTGAGATTTGCATGGTGTTCTGAACAGTCCCTCAGGGAGTTATGGTTTGCCTTTAGGTTAAAGCTGCTCAGCCAAAGCTGACGACAGAAGCTAGGCAAGAACCAGCTGCTGCTTCTTCAGATGGTGGAAGGCTGGGATGCTCTTCTGGTGGCCAGGCAGCAGCAGCAGAAGCTGGTGCCAGGTAAGTCCATTACTGTGATGCTCATAGGCCTGCTTGGGCAGACTGTTGGATGCCAGGCCTGGTATGTGCATTAAGTCATGTGCAATGGAGAATAGGCCAGAGGTGCTAAGGATGTATAAAATCCGGTTAATGTGACACCGTTATAAAAGCAAATCTTGCTTTTATCAATTGGGGGAGTGATGTTTTTAGTACCTGAGGGGAGAATTCTTGTTTCAGTGCAGGAAATAGCAGAGGCCATCTGATGCCCTGCAATAAATGGCTCTTGTGGCTTTGCTGGTATTTAACACACGTCATTTAAATTTTGCACAGGCCTGAAACACCTCAGCATGCTTTCCAAGCCGTGCCTCCTGGGTTTTCTGTGTACACAACCTACAGCATGCTTCAGATGTCCTGGCTTCAACAGATCTATGCAAGGCAATACTACATGCAATAGTAAGTCTTCCTTTAGCTTGTAGGGGAAGGTAGGAACTAATAGAGGGAAATGCAGAAGATGAAGGACTGCTAGTTTTCTTATGGTGCAGTCAGAGGGCTTAGCACTCTACTGTTGTACTCTGCTTTTCTGCAGGTAATTTACTTCTGCTGTGATGTTAGCTCCTTACAGTGTTCTTTGGCTGCTTAAAGTTACCCTCAGATGGGAAACTGGTCACAGAGTTAAAGCCAAGAGCTGTAGCAGCCTAACAGAACACCTTCAGATTGATCAGAGCAACTTCTTGGGAAGTTATTGCTAATGGGACGGTGTGTGGTTTGACTTGGAAGTCATGAAAGTGTTACCACAGGCAGAGACAGAGCTTGCTTTGGGCCATTGTGAAGCTCAGCCTTTTCCTAAGTTGTATGTGATCTGATTGGTGGTTCTGAACTGAGGTGGCCGAGTTCTCAGTGTCTGCTCAGCATAAAAAGATGTACACCACATTTCTCTGCTTTGCAGCTTGGCTTCTACTGCTGCATCTGCTGACCCAGCCTCCACACGGCGTTCTCAGGAGATCCCGGTGACACCCCCAGCTCCTCTCCCAGACCCATTTCCTGCACAAAACCAACCCGGGGACCAGAACGCTGCTCCTCAAGCCAACGTGGTGGCCAACCAGAACTTAAGGATGAACGCCCAGGGGGGTCCTCTCATGGGGGAAGAGGAGGAGGGTGGCAATCGAGACTGGCTGGACTGGCTCTACTCTGCAACGCTGTTCTACGTTTTTGTCAACATCGTTTATTTCTACTCCAGTGTCAGCAGATTCCTCCTGGTTATGGGTGGCACTGTTCTGATGTATCTGTAAGTGCGTAGCTTGGATATTGAGTGTTGTCAAATGTTGCAATGAAGTGCTGTGCTCTGGGGGGAGGTGAGCTTCCTGATGTTAGAGCTCTATGGGGTTTCTGTACCTGGAGAAGGTGAACCTCTCATCACACCCTGGTATAACTCAGCGCTCAGTAGAAATACAGTTACAGCCTCTGGGTTCAGAGTAGTAAGGATAGGTGATGGGGAATCATCTTGCCCCCTCTTCTGCTGTAGTTGACTTTCCTTTTGGGAAACTATTGGAAGACAAAGTAACTCGTAGTGTAAAGCCCCAGCAGCTCTGTGAAAGTTGTGAAGCAGTTGATAAGTGCTTGAAATCTTGGGAGGGAGCCTTGCTCCTCTGTAAGTCATGTAGCCATGTGAGTTTTTGTTATCAGGAGAGAGCACAAAGCTTAAAGTGATGTTGTGAGATGCTTCTAAGCTGCTCTAGAAGGGAAAAGCTGGGTATGAATCAGGAGTACAATACAGATAGCCAGCCCTTGGGGGGCATTCCTGGGGTGTCTGACAGTGTCCCCTCATACACTGTTGGATCACCAGTGAGATAATGGGCGCAGGCCTGTGAGTTCCTGTCAGTCTCAGAGCTGAAACTGCAGCAGCTTAAAAATGCACTTCTGCATATGAAGACTTGTAGAAAGAAAGCCAATGGCTTCATCAAGTCCTGAAACACACTGTTGTTAGTCCCTAAATGCAATGTTGTTGAATTACCTTGATGTGGCAGGAAGGAGTCATGTGTAACCACACAAATATATTGCCTTCCCTCAGGCACCATGTCGGATGGTTTCCCTTTAGACAGCGACGAGCCCAGCCTTTCCCAGATAACGTCCCTCCTCAGGATGCTGTAAACCAGGACCAGAACAATAACTTGCAGGTATTGTGTTTTGTACAACATCAGCATGAATGCAATGAGGTTTTTACTGCGTAGTCATTACACAAGCAGTGAGAATTCTCAATTGCCAGCCTGCTTCCTCCTGTGGGATGCTGAAGTGCTGTGTGTTATCTTCTACTTGTTGGGTGTTGGAGTGGTCTGTTGCAGCCTAAGTTCTGTAACTGAACTCGGGTTGGAGTATGTGAGCAAGTGGAGTCCTGCATTTCCAGCAATGCTGGGGGTTGCTGTCAGTGTTTGCTGAGTTAATTAGCTATAAAGGAAACACCTGACTAGATAAGCCATGTATGCATCTGTCCTAAGCAGTATATTCTTCACTTGGGTTGTTGGGGGTTACTTCAGTAGAGAAGCACTGTGTAGGTTTTATACTGACAGTGCAATTTGAGTAACAATGCAGCTTAGCACCCCATTACCCTAATGCACTTCTGCAGTGGTTCTCACTGAATGCTCTTCCTTTCAGCAGGGAGGGAATGCAGGCAGAGCAGAGGAACCTGAGGCCCTTCCTGATGCTGGACAAGTTCTGCCAGAGCTGCCACAGGCCAACCCGTCCCTTATGAGCACAGCGTGGCTGTTTTTCAAGACCTTCTTTGCATCCCTCCTTCCAGAAGGGCCCAGACTGACCCGCAACTGAAACGGCACCATTTCCTTCTGTGGACTGTCGGTGAGCTCCAGTCCTGAGCAAATCAGATGCCAACCCCAAAGCAGGAGAGAAAATGCGTGGCATTTCTCTGGCCTTCACTGATGAAACTGCAAGAGGCCTTAAGTTGTTGCAATACAGACACAAGATGATTGCCCTCATTCCAAAGAACTTTCTTCCGTAGCATTTATTGGGTACCTTTGTAGAGGCTTGGCATTGGAATCTTGAGCACTAAATGCACAGGCTCTGAGCAGGTGTGCAGAGATGTCAGAGAAGCAAATTGCTTCTTCCGTGTAACGTGATTCCTGTTGGAATGTTTCAAATGCTATTTAAAATACACTGAGTGTAGTACCTTCAATTGCTAGATGAGCATTAGCAGCTTTTTAGGGAAGATCTACTGTTCAATTGCTTCAACGGTGTTTTAAATTGTCCTTTGTAAATATTTCCTTACAAAAGATGCATTGTGCCATTTCCTTGGCTGAAGGGGCAGCTGGGGGGCACAGTGACCTCAGTGGAGCTGCAGGTTACCAATTGCCCAACATGTTCTTTGTACTCAAGGCTGATTTCTTTTTCTTTGCTCCCAAATCACGGGAGAGGAGTTAAGTGCATTCAACTTCAATCAAGAGTTTATGCAAGACTTGATTTGACTGCTTTAGATAGAAAATCAAAGCAGACTGAGATCTGTATTTAATGTAGATGCGTTTTCACTCTACAGCAACTCAGTTGTGTTTGTTTCCTTCAATGTGGCCGAGGGCTTTGATTCAATAAAACTTGCGGTTGCTTATCTGTACTTGTATGTGCTCTACAGCAGAGCACGCTGTGTGCTCTTCTTGAAATCGAAAGGCCACGAGGTTTTGGGTCAATTCAGGGTAAGTCTTAACAGCATCACCAACAACCTCTGAGTATGGGGTGGGGGGCAGGGGAAGGGGCTCCAGTGGACAGCCTGGCCTTGTGCAGGGGACAGGCTGATATCCCTGTGCTGCCCTCAGGGCTGGTTACTCCAGGGCAGAGATGTTTGATGTTTGTGGCACTGTTGTTGTAGGTGGAGGCTGCCTGGCCCTTCCCTTCCTGCAAGAGGTCAATGTCCTGCAGTGCCCTGTCCTCCCCTGCCCTCCTGAGGGCTGGGAAGGAGCTGGGAATGGCTGAGGGGTAGAACTGATGCTGTGCTGTTCTGTCTTCAGCCCCTTATTGAGCGCAACTTTAGAAACAGGAGGGAGACCAACTGTTTGTAGGGTCCGATAGTGGGTAGGACAAAGGGAAATAGTTTTAGACTAACAGGAGATGCAGGTTGGATGTGAGGAAGAAGTTGCTCAGTGGGTAGTGAGGCCCTGGAACTGCTACTCAGGGCTGTGGGTGCCCCATCCCTGGATGGGCCCTGAGTTGGTGGGGGGCACCCAGCCCATGGCAGGGATGGAACTGGATGGGCTGTTAGGTCCCTTCCAACCTCAGCTGTTGTGGGATTCACTCACAAGGACTGCTCTGAAAGTAATGCCCCCTGTTTTATGCTGTTGGAGGTGGATGTTGGTGGCATGGCAATATGAGTTGAACTTTCCCACTGATGTTGTGCAACAGGTGGCAGTGGAGTCTGGCCAGATGGCATCTGATGTTGGAAGTGCACATGAAACCAAAGTGTCACGCAGTTGTTAAGGGTGGAAAAGAGCTCAAAGATCACAACCATCAACCTGTTCCTACCATTCCTGCTCCCAGCAAGGCTTCCCCACCAGGACTGCTGCTTCCCTGCCCTGAAAATGAGAGATCTTTGTTTCCTTGCAGAGAAAACCATCCTAGAAACATCCCTGCTCCCCTCAAAAAAAGGGACCTTTTGGAGAGGCACCGAGTGTGAGTCCTCACCGAAGCATGAGCAGCCAGTGGTGGATCCTGGGTGGCATCTTAAAGAATGCCATGGAAACCTGTCCCCTTGGGTACTGCTGGGTCACTTCATTCCCAGTGCTGGACCAGACCTGGCGATCAGCAGGGAGTGGGGCTGTCATCCTCCTGGTGACAAAGCAGTGGGTCTGCTGGTGCAGCTGGTGCAGCAGGTTCTTATAAGCATGGCACATGGACTGCTGTTTGTTGCTGGTGAAAATGCACAGCTAATGGTGGTGACCACTGAAAAAGTGTTTGGTAGCTGAGAGTTTGCTCTGTCAAATAGCTTTAACATGCAGGTCGCTGACCGGCAGTGCTCCTGCGGGTACTGGAGGCCGTTCACTTTCTCAACTCAGGAAGAAAACAAAGCTCAGGGCGGGGGCTGCCGGACGTGGGCTGCTGAAGGAGATGTGCTCACCCCTCTGCTGGGGACAGCACCGCCTTGCTCGGTGCTCTTGCAGCACTCAAAGTTCTTGCTTTCAGCCATGAGACTGATGGCCAAGGGAGGTGGGTTGTGGGTCCTGCTGCTGAAATAACTCAGCCCTCGTTCATTCTGCAGCTTGGTTTGTGTTGGGTTCCAAGGTGGTTGGTGGTGTGCAGGGCAGGTGCGTGCAAAGAGCGGATTTGGATTTGGGTTTCTAACCTTTCCTAAACAGATTTGCAGGGAAGTGGGAATACAAAGCGTGGAATGCGTGTACGTGAGCACATGATGGTCAGGCTGGAGGCAGTGCACAACCCCAGGCTACTCCTTGCACTGTCTCCTACTCCCACTCCTCGTCCCTCATTCTCCCACTGCAATGCAGTGCACCCCAAGTTACCACGGCCTTGGCAGCTGCAGGAGGAAGGCAACATGCGACCAGACAGGGCTCAAGGAAACTATAGGAAGATTAGGAAACGTGTGATGAGTTTTGATAAGCAGAGGAAGCAGGTCATGTCCTGCTCGGAGGTATGAAAGCAGCCTTCTGCACACCCAAGATTCAGCTGCTCCTGTTGGCACGCACTGCTCCAGCCGGGGATGCTGTGGGCTGCAGGGATGAGGCTGGGGACAGCCAGGATCTTGCTGATGTTCATCCATGCAGCAGCAGCCTGTGAGTTCGGGCCGGTGCCATACAGCGTCACTGGGATCGTCTGCAGGATGACCAAGCCTGCGGCGTTGCTGTGTAAGTGCTACTAACTTCTTTGGGGGTGCAGGTTGAACCGTGGGCACTTATACTGCCTGAGCTGAGCAGCTTCCCAAAAGAAATGGTATGCAGCCTTTGCTGCATTGCTAAGTTTTACCAGTTTTCTGTGCTGGGGTGGAAGAGCTGGAGAAAATCAGTGCTGGGTTTCCTTCCTTGCTGTAACCTCATCTCCCGGGGTCGGTCTGCACAAGGGGGGAAGGAGGCTGTCTGCTACCATGGTTTGGGGTTGTATTGTGAGGGTTTGGGGGACTCTGCGCACAGGAGAATTAATGCTTCTGCAAAGGGCAATCACAGCCCCACCAATGGTGCTACATGCAGAGGAGGATGCGGGGCTGAAAAGAAGGGATTTCTGAAGGGAAAAAAGTCCCGTACAGGGGAAAGAGTGCAGCTGAGGCTGATATGGGCTGGATAGCTTCAGGAAAACACACGCACAAAGTTCAGACTCTGAAGGTCTTCTTTGGAGACTCAGTAGCTGACCGTGCTATGTGCAAGCCTCAGAGCAAAGCACCCCAACAGCGTGAGGCCAAGCACAGCCTTGCCAAAATCTGCCCAGTGTTGTGCTGCAGGTGAGCTGCGGGGCATTTTCCCGTGCTTACTCAGAAGCTGCTTCCTAAACCTCACGGAAACGCCTGGGGTGAAATGCGGGTGCAGGCCGAGCTCGCAGCCAGGAGGTGGCACTCCGGTATCTTTGTCCTTTTCTTCTACTGACAGTGAACCAGGAGACGGCGCGGCTCATTCAAGCGGCGTTTAAGAATGCCAAATTCCCAAACATCACCGGGGAAAGGTCCATGCGGCTCCTGGGCACGGTGGCTTACACGCTGGCCAAGTGAGTAGCGCTGCACTTCCACACCACGGGAACAGCACGACGCTGGGAAGGGAGCACGATGCTCTGCGTTACCAGCTTTGAGGGCTGGCCACAAACTGGGTTCTTACTGCTTCCTTAGCATCCAGGTCAGCGACTTGTCCATAGAGCAGAGCGAGGTGGAGCTCAAAGAGAATGATGCCATTGATATAGCCATCAAAAACGTGACAGCCTTCTTCAGAGGGACCCTGACTTATGGCTACGCGGGGGCCTGGTTGTAAGTACCTGAGGTTGTAAGTACCTTGTGGCTGGGGACAAGCTGCATGTGCTGGTGCGGAATGTCCTCTCTTCTGCCCTACAGCCTGCAGCTCTTTCACTCGGTTGATTTTGAAATTGAATCTTCCATCGACCTCCAGATAAACATAAAACTGTGTAAGTTATCAGCTGTTGGCCACAAGCTACAGGGAACGGTGAGCTGGGCTGTGGGCTTCTGAAGGCGTGCAAGGCTGGAGGTGATCCGCACTGCCTTGCACACACAGATGCAGACTGGGCACGGCTGTCCCCAGCTGCCGGCTTTTCCCTTTCATTTGTGCAGTGTGCCAGGAGGAGCAGGTGGCTGCTGACGCCTCGGACTGCTACCTGTCCTTCCACAAGCTGAAGCTGCACCTCCAAGGAGACAAAGAGTGAGTCTGTTCCCCTGCAGCCAGGGTCCCCCTGCTCAGCCACTGCTCCCGTTGTGGGGCCGCTGGCTGCCCCTGACTGCTCCCATCCCTGCAGGCCGGGCTGGCTGAAGCAGCTCTTCACCGATTTCATCTCCTTCACCTTGAAGTTTGTGCTCAAGAGAGAGGTATGCCTGCAAGATGACAGCCACGCTTCCCAGTGCCGAGTGAAAGGAACCCACAAAACAAGGCGCTGCTGGCACTGAGGGCGCTCCCTTCCTCTTGCAGGTGTGCAAAGAAATAAATCTCCTTGCCCAGGTGATGGCAAATTTTGTCCATGACATAGCAGGTAAGTCCCCTTGGTTTTCTCCTTGTTTCCTTTATGAGCAGCTTTAATATTCGAGTCCCAGTAGGACAGCAACCGCATCCATTAAAACAGTCCCTCAAATACACGTATGGGATCCCACCAAGAGCCAACAGCACTAGCACTCAAAAGAGGGAGTCCCCTGTCCCATCCCAGCACATGCTCCTTTTACAGCTTCCAGGTCACCTTCTGCAGCAAGTCCCAGTGTTGCACGCCGCAAGCTGGTGGTATTTTCAATGTAAGGCTTTTGTGTTTTTTCCTGGCAGAAAATTTTGTCCGAGATGAAGCCATTGGACTTGATATCTCCCTTGCATCAGATCCCTTAATTAAAGCAAATTATCTAGAATCGCACCACAAGGTAAAGTAATTCGGGCTGCTTGGAAACCAAAGGTTTCCTGCCTGTGGTGTTTGCTCTGAGCCCAGCAGCCCTTCCCCTTGCAGATGCAGGTGTTGGCATTTTGTCCTGTCTCCCTGCTGATGTCCTTGCCAACGCAGTCGCTTTCCTTTCAAGGGCCTCGTCCTGTACAAGAACTACTCTGACATCCTCAGCGACTCTGTTTTCTCTCCATCGCTGCTGTCTGAATCCCGAATGCTGTACTTCTGGCTGTCAGAACACATCCTCAACTCCCTGGCTTCGGCAGCTTTCCTAGATGGGCGCCTGGTGCTGACCCTCAGAGGGGAGAAGCTGCAGGTGACTTGCAGGGGTGGTTCCTCGGTATTAATGTACACCTGGTCAGAAATGGGTACATTCATAACAAGGATACACCAGCAGGTAGCGCTATCCCTTAGAGGGACAACATCGGTTGATAGAAAGCTTGATGTCTGAGCTGTAAAGTGGCGTGTGATGTTTCTGTGGTGGGTTCAGGAGGAGCCCTGCCTCTGGCTGCAAGCTATGCATGTTCTATGTGTGCATGTTCTGCCACATCTGGGCTGGCCTGGGGCTGACCATAATTTCTTATGTATTTTTTTTAACAACGTGTTTCTGCTTTGTTTCTGAAGGCGCTGTTTGAATTTGAAGACTCAGAAGCACAACGGAAGGCAGTGCATTTGGTAAACTTCGGCCCTATTCACAGCACTTTCTGTCCTTCCCTGGACAGCTTAAGTGTTTTGGGCTGGGCTGGTGGAGAAACCAGAGGCTGAAGGAGAGAATGTTGTGCTTGTCAAGGATTTCTCCACCCTCCAGGTTGACACAGATTCCTTGAAGCCAGCGGAGCTGTTGGCCTCTTGTGATCTGGGGGATGGAAGTGTTTGGGAAGTGGGTATGAAACTGGGAAGCTGTATGACAAAAGCCTGATTTCTGTTGTTCCTTATTTGACCAGATTTTCCAAGGCAACTCCTACAATGATTCTGTGGGTAAGGTTTGGAGCCTTGCCCTTCCTGAGATTTCTCTCCAGCCTGAAGGGACAGTTGTGAAGTCATTGGTAGCAGTAGAGATCAGCATCTTTCCCCCGGGAGAAGAGCCTGTGACAGCTCTATACATGGAGAAGGTCAGTTCTTGCATCTCCTGACTGCCAAGACCTTTGGTTAGGTTGTTGGTAATATCTGGAGTTGAAGCCAGAAAGCATTAAACTCTGTATTATAGGAAGCAAATCAGAATAGGCACTTAAGGGCTCCCTGCTGTAAGGCAAGCAGAGTTACCTCTGTTCATCTCTGTGCAGGAAGTCACGGTCACTATCCAAGCTGCCTACGTGGAAAAGAAACTCATCTTGCACCCTTTGGATTCCCAGTGAGTACTGGAGTTCCTTAGGTATTTTATTGCTTCATTTAGCCCCTGTCTGAAAGCAGTACGGTGAAGATTTCCTCATCCCCTATTGCTGTTTTCTCCCTTTTTCCTTCAGGATAGAGTTTAAAGTCATTAACTGCACAGCTGATCCAAGTGGAGTAAGTCCTAAGTATAATAAGCAAGTATTCTCTAGGCCATCTGCTGCTGAACTACAGCTACAGAACCTCTCTGTATGAATTGTATGGCTTTCAGAATGACCGGTCCATAAGAAACTTCCTGCAGAGGATGATCTCAGCTGTTGGGATCCCAGAAGTGATTTCAAGTGAGTTCTTCCCTTCAAGGAAGTGCCAAAGTACTCTTTAAAGCACTTATCAGTTCTCCTGTACCAATCTGCTGAAGAAGTACTTTGATATCTCCCACGTCTCGGTGGTGGGGGGGGAAGAAGGGATGGAATTACACGTTTCACATTGCTGATGTGGATTTCTGCTAGGTTCTGGGCAATGGGGAAAGAGCCACTTCTGTGAATGGCTGGGATAAGGGAAAGGGAGTTCCTGCCAGGCTGATGGCTGTGGGACACCGAGGCACAATTTGTTTTGGGCATGATGAGGTCACACTACATAAGAGCAGCAAGCCAGGACGGCCATGCCATAACTGGGTGCTTTTACTGATCCTATAGAGATCGAACCAGCCTTAACCTCACTGATGAACAGCAAAGGGCTTCATTTCTTTGAGATTAAAAATCCTGAGATCATCACAAGAAAGGTAAGCAGGGTTCAGCAATATCTGGCTCTTCAAGCCTTCAATGGGAGTGTGTGATAACCCCAATGTTAGCACGCAGTGCTAATATAACGCTTTCTTTTTCCTCCCTGCATTTTTAGAGATACCTAATCGTACAGCTTGACTTTAGCTTCCCCAATCATTTGCTGCTTAACTTCCTCAAGCAAACGTTTTAGAAGCCGTCTCCTTTGTATGAGCAGATCGGGTGTGAAACAAAATACAAGTTGGTTTGAATCAGCTTCTGTTGAGTTCTGTTTTATTTTCCTGGGAAGTGCTGCAGTTTGTGTGCAACCCTATCTCCACTGAGACTGTACTCTGCAAAGACCCACATACCTCTGCTATGCCAGGATCTTTAAAGGAGTGCACAAAGAGCTTGCAAGTAAGGGTTGAGATCCTGAAGGCTGCGGACGCTGGGTTAACACCGGGAGGTAGCATAACCAGGCTTGGGCTGTATTTAGGCTTCTTGTATGGCTGAAGATGTGAGTTTGGAGAGCAGTATATGAACACAGAGAGCTTGTGTGCTGGGTACACAAGCACTGTGTAGAGCTGCGGGCAAACCGTGCTCACGCCGTTGAGCAAACCTGATGAAAGTAATAAATACGATAAGGAGATTATGAAAGGAAGTGTAAGTATCTGTTCAGGCAGCAGGATCCTGTTCCTTCCTCCCTGTTTATCTGAAGGGACACAGCTCTTTTGCTATGTCGGCTCATGCTTCCCTTCAACACTTTGCTCGGAAGGAAGCTCAGAATGCTAAATATAGGGATGTAGTGATGATATTAGAGAAGGCAGAGGGTGACATTCTCCTCCACAAAGCGGGCTGTCCCACACTCCATGGAAAAGGGAGACCTGCTCCCTTTGCCAACTGTAGTTTGCTCCGTGTCTGAAGGAGCACTGGGCTCAACATGGGGCTCAACATGCCGCCTCCACAGCACAGCAGGAGCCGAAAGGTGTGACATGGCGGCCTCGAAGCAGCCCCGGTACAACATTCCGCCTTCACTTTGGTGCCCGGAGGGATCCCCTCCCGTCTGCACGGCATCGTCAGCCAAACCTGGGGGTGCCGGATGGGTCCCAACATGGCGGCGGGCGCTGAGGGGGCTGCGGGGCGCGGGAAAGCCGCACGGCAGCGCCCGGCGGGTTCGGGCGGCTCCTGGCGCGGAGCCGGGCAGCTCGGCAGGCAGCGGCGCTGCGAACACCACGTGCTTTCCCGGCAGAGCGCTTCACAGCCGCGCTTTCACTTTTGGGACAGCCCGCAGCGGGGCGGCCGCGAGCACCGAGCGCGATGGGGGCGAGCCCGGCCGGACCCACAGCGGGGTAAGTGCTGAAAGTGGGCGTCCCGGGCCTCGGGAGGGGCGTGTGGGGCTGCGGGGTCACCGCCCTCCTCCGTCCATCCCTCCGGCCGGGGCTGCGCGCTCTGGTCCCCTCGTGTGCTGCGCGGCCGGAGGAGCTGCGCTTGGCACCCGCTGCGGCCGAGGGCTGGTGGTCGTCGCGTCCCCTCACAGCGCGTGGGTCCCCCGGAGCGGGGCTGTGCATTGGGGTGTGTGTATCCTCCCGTGACCTGCAGCGCTGCGTGGCCACAAAGCTGTGGGGCAGGTGGGGAGCCCAGCACGGCCCTATGGCGGTTTGGTGCCCGATGTGCCGCCCTGCCCATCGCTTCCTGCTGATCCCTGTGAGGGAAACCGCATCAAGGTGGCTCATTCCAAAAGTACCCACACGGGTTGCTTCAACGTGAGGGGAGAAAGCAAACAGCAGGCGCTGCGGCTTTCTGTGACCCAGAGGGGTGTGAGGTCAGGGGGCTTCTGGGCTCCGCTTCGCAGGAAAAGCCTTTGGGCCCTTTGCCCCACCAGGCCGCTCTTCTGGCCCCACTGATGCACCAACAGCGCTTTGTGTGGGGATGGAGAGCAGCCCATGGGGGTCAGCACTGCCCGTCAGCCTCCCCAGCTCCCCCACCTGCACTCCGGGCCAGTGTACCCCCATCCGCCCTTTGTGGGTGTTGTTGGCTCTGGGTTTTGGTTTTACCTTTCCCTTTTCCAACGCGTGGACTTTGAAGCAGCGTGGCGTGCTGCCTTGCCGGGTCTGGATCTTCTCTGCACACGCATTGAAACGTGCAGTCTTTCCTCAGCTCTCCCATTCCCGTTCTGTTTTCACATCTGGTTCCTGCTCCAAAGGAAATAAAGGTCACTTTTTTTCCCCCTCGTAGATACAACAGAAATAGTACATCAATACTTCCCTTCCTTCCAGCATAGTCAAATGTTTTGCGTCTAAATAACAACATTTCCACTGCAAGAGCCTGAACCAGACCAAGGAAAGAGGTTATTCTGGTCAAAGTTTGCCCTCAGAACTGTTAAGGTTAGAAATGCGCTCTATGATCGTCTTGTTCAGCCATCCACCTACCACCAAGTTACCCACTAACCCGTTCCTTCGGAGCAGCCCCCGAATGCTTTTCCTTCGTCAACATCTGGCTGCTGATTCTGGGAAAGGATAATTCCCCTGTATTGTTTTTGTTGGGTGTTGTGGCACATCTGACTTCATCACAGAATCGTTGATGCTGGGGGAATTCCTGGCTGTTCTAACTTTCATTTTGCATTGTTTTTGCTCTCTAAAAGTTCCGGAGGACACCGAAAGGAGAGCAGTAAGTCGTGACGTCTCCCTGCTCCTTTGTTCTGTAGCTTCTCCCATGGCTTTTGCTGCTGCTTTACTTGTGGGTGAGTTGCACGCGAAGGTAGATTCACAACAGGGAGCTTCACCTTTCTGTTACATTCGTGGTGGCAAGGAGAGGTGCGTGTTCTGAGCTGGGGCTGTGTGGTTTTGCGCTGCTTTTCTGCATTTGAAGAACGAGGCTTAAAGCTTTGATTCCCT